>NC_082677.1:37820565-38131398 GCF_025265405.1 Mesoplodon densirostris
TTGGTTTGCTATTGTTTACTGAGAACTTTTTTGTCTATGTTCACCAGTGATATTGGCCTGAAATTTTCTTTTTCTGTGGTATCATTGTCTGATTTTGATATGACTGTGATGGTGGCCTCATAGATTTTGTTAGGAAGTGTTCCTTTCTCTGAGAAATTTTGAAATAGTTTCAGAAGGATAGGTGTTAACTATTCTCTAAATGTGTGATAAAATTCAACTGTGAAGCCCTCCTGGATTTTGTTTGTTGGAAGTTTTTCAATTACAGATTCAATTTCAGTACTTATAATTGGTCTGTTCATATTTTCTATTTCTTCCTGGTTCAGTCTTGGGAGATGGTACTTTTCTAAGAATTTGTCCATTTTTTTCTAGTTTGTCCAATTTGTTGGTATATAGTTGCTTTTAGTAGTCTCTTATGGTCCTTTGTATTTCTGTGGTGCCCATTGTAATTTCTCTTTTTTCATTTTTAATTTTACTGATTTGATTCCTCTCCCTTTTTTCCTTGATGAATATGGCTGAAGGTTTATCTCTTTTCAAAGAACCAGCTTTTAGTTTTATTGATCTTTTCTCTTGTTTTTTTTAACCTCTATTTCTTTTATTTCTGCTCTGATATTTATGATTTATTTCCTTCTACAAACTTTGGGTTGTGTTTTTTCTTCTTTCTCTAGTTGTTTAATGTGTAAAGTTAGGTTATTTGAGATTGTTTTTGTTTCCTGAGGTAACATTGTATTTCTATAAACTTCCATCCTCGCACTGTGTTTTGAGTGTTCCATAGGGTTTGAATTATTACATTTTTATTTTCATGTGTCTTTAGGTATTTTTTGATTTCCTCTTTGATTTCTTCAGTGATCTATTGGCTGTTTAGTAGTGTATTGTTTAGCTTCTATGTATTTCGGTTTTTGGCAGTTTTTTTCCGGTAGTTGATTTCTAATCTCATATAATTGTCATTCGAAAAGATGCTTGATATAATTTCAATTTTCTTAAATTTATCAAGACTTGCTTTATGGCCCAACATGTGATCTATCCTCATGAATGTTTCATGTGCACTTGAAAATAATGTGTATTTGGCTGCTTTCAGATGGAATGCTCTATAAATACTAAGTCTATCTGATCTTGTTTGTCATTTAAGACCAGAGTTTCCTTACTGATTTTCTGTCTGGATGATCTGTGCAATGATGTAAGTGGGATGTTAAAGTCCCCCACTATTATTGTGTTACTGTCAATTCCTCCATTTATGTATGTTAATATTCACTTTATGTATTTAGGTGTTTGTAGGTTGGGTTCATATATATTTACAAATGTTGTATTTTCTTCTTGGATTGATTCCTTGATCATTATGTCATTTTCTTCTTTGTCTCTTGTAACAATCTTTATTTTAAAGTCTATTTTGTTTGATATGAGTATTGCTACTTTGGCTTTCTTTTGATTTCCTTTTACATGGAATAACTATTTCTGTCATCTCAGTTTGCCTGTATGTGTCTCTAGTTCTGAACTGGGTCTCTTGTAGACAGCATATATAGGTGATGTTTTTCTATCCATTCAGCCAGTGTATGTCTCTGTTTGTTGGAGAATTTAATCCACTTACATTTAACATAATTACTGATATATATTTTTATTGTCATTTTGTTAGTTGTATGTCTTTTTTCTTCCTTTCCTCTTTTATTCTCTTTTCCTGTGATTTGTTGTATCTCTTTAGTGTTGTGTTTGAATTGCTTTTTCTTTTGTGTGTGTATATGTATTATAGATTTTTGTTTGCAGTTAACACGAGGTTTTGATATAGCACTCTCTATACACACACACACACACACACACACACATGATTGTTTTAAGTTATTAATCTCTTAGTTTCAAATGCATTTCAAATATTCTGCATTTGTATTCTCTTCCCTCCACACTTACTGGTTTAGATAACATATTGGTGTGTGGATGATTTCCTACCTTTACTGTAGGCTTGTATTTATGGGTGAGCTTTCCCATTCATGATATTTTTGCTTCTAGTTGTGCCTTTTACTTTTCTGCCTAGAGGATATCCTATAGCATTTTTTGTAAAACTGGTTTGGTGGTGCAGATCTGAATGACAGCCTTGTTGGGTCAAGCATCCTTGGCTGTAGGTTTTTCACTTTCATCACTTTAAATATATCATACCACTCCCTTCTAGCCTGCAGAGTTTCAACTGAAAAATCAGCTAATAACCTTATGGGGATTCCTATGTATGTTATTTTTTGCTTTTTCCTCATTGCTTCTAATATTTTCTCTTTGTCTTTAATTTTGTCAATTTAATTAATAAGTGCCTTGGCATATTCTCCCTTGGGTTCCCTTGGCTTTATTCTCCCATACAGGGTTAAATGTAGTCTTCCCATTGCCTTGTTTAATTTTAGCTGATCTCATGAACCATTTCAAAAATTACTAGGTTACAGTAGTGCATTGATAAAATCTAGAAAACTAGCTAGAAGACAGAATACTTGGACACTTACGTGGAAAAAGGAAATGGCAAAATATTTAAACAAATTGCACTGAAATGCTTTTTTCTTTTAAATTCACATTACTATACCACCTCAGGCTTGTGTTTAAGCTTAGGTATTTGTTAAATCACTATTTTTAATCCTATCAATACTGCTAAGGATAATGAAGAAGGTAAAATAAAATCTTATTAGACAGTTAGCTTTTAGTATCTACTTTCCTTTTGTCAATCATATCAAAGCAAAAATGAACTCAGTTGCTTTATTTCTATGAAAAATATTAAAAGTAATACCATGAATAATTATACATATGTAACATGTTATATGTATATAATGTTATATATGTAATAATAAATATGGGACTCTGCTTCCTGGACTTGGGTAACTCTTTCCTTTCCCTTGTTAGGGAAGTTTTCAGCTATTATCTCCACAAATATTTTCACTGGCTCTTTCTCTCTCTCTTCTCTTTCTGAGACCCATATAATGTGAATGTTGGTGTGTTTAATTTTGTCCCAGAGGTCTCTGAGACTTTCCTCATTTATTTTCATTCTTTTTTCTTTATTCGGTTTGGTGGCAGTGATTTCCACCATTCTGTATTCCAGCTCATGTATTCATTCTTTTGCTTCATTTATTCTCCTGTTGATTCCTTCTAGTGTGTTTTTCACTTCAATTATTGTGTTCTTCAACTCTGTATGGTTGTTCTTTACATTTTCTAACTCTCTGTTAACAGTTTCTTGTAACTTATCACTCTGTGGCCACTATTTTTTCCTGACCTCTTGGATCATCTTTACAATCATTAATCTGAACTCTTTCTTGTGTACATGGCCTATCTCCTCATCACTTAGTTGTTCTTCTGGGGTTTTATCTTGTTCTTTCATCTGGAACATATTCCTCTGCCATCTCATTTTGTCTAAATTTCTAGTTGTATTTTTATGTATGTGGCAGGTTAGTTAGGCTTCTTGCCCTCTGAGAAGTGGCCCTCTATAGAGGATGCTCTATGTGTCCCAGCAGTACTTTCCCATCTCATCATCCAAGGGCAAGGGAGCAGCTGGTCCCAGGGTAAGTTCTGATCTTTGTTTGTAGACTGAGTTCTGCAGGCTGCTGGATTATAACATTCTTGCTTCTAGTGTCTGGCCCCTGGTAGATGAGCCTGGTCTAAGAAGCTTGTGCAGGCTTCCTGGTGGGATGGACTAGTGCCTGCTCACTGGTGGTTGGACCTGGGTCTTGGTCCTCTGGTGGGTAGGGCCTTTCAGTGGGTGTGTATAGAGTGGTTGTGAGCTCAGGAAGTCTCTAGGCAGCCTGTCTGCTGCTGGGTGGGGCTGTATTCCTACCCTTTTCATTGTTTGGCTTGAGGCATCCCAGCACTGGAGCCTACAGGATGTTGGGTGGGGCCAGGTCTCAGTGCCAACATGGTGACCTCCAGGAGAGTTAATGCTGATGAATATTATCTAGGAACTTTGCCAACAGTGCCCTTATCCCCATGACACAGCCAACCCCCACCTGTGCAGAGTTCCTCCAAGATCTGCAGGTAGGTCTGGCCCAGGCTTCTATGAAGTCAGTGCTTTTCCCCAGGGTCCTGGTTCACATAAGACCTGTCTGTACCCTCCAAGAGTGGAACCTCTCTTTCCTTCAGTCCCGTGGATCTTCTGAACTCAAGTGCCTCTGGCTTTCAAAGCCAAATGCTCTGGTGGCCCCTCCTTTTGATTCCAGACTCCCAGGCTGGGGAGCCTGATGTGGAACTCAGAACTCTCACTCCTGTGAGAGAACTTCTGTGATATAATTGTTCTCCAGTTTGTGGGTCACCCTCCAGGGGGTATGGGATTTGATTCTATTGTGAGAGCACCCCTCCTACTGTCTCATTGGGTTTCTTCTTTATGGCTTTGTATGTAGAATATCTTTTTTGCTAGGTTCAGTTCTTTTTTTTTTATGGCTGTTCAGGAGTTCTTTGTGATTTTGATATGCTCATAAGAAGAGGTGAGCTTAGGGTCCTTCTACTCTGCCATCCTGTCTCCCTTTTCCAATGTTCACCTCATCCCTACCTCAACCTTCTTCCCTGTGGCTTGGGACCTAGAGTCAGTGGATCCCAACCACTGGAAGGAGGAAAGCAGGTAAAAAGAGTTAAGAGTCAGAGGCCAATTCTTAACTTTTAGAGAAATCTTCAGACTGTTTTCCATAGTTGTTGCATCAAACTCCATTCCCACGAACAGTGCATGAAGGTTCCTTTTTCTCCATATCCTCTCTGACACTTGTTATTTCTTTTCTTTTTGATAATAGGCATTCTAGCAGGTGTGAAATTATATCACATCATCATTTTAATTTACATTTCCCTAATAATTATTGACATTGAACATCTTTTCAAGTGCTTGTTGGCCTACTTAAAAAAAATTTTCTATTCAGCTCCTCTGCCCTTTTTTTTTTTTTTTTTTTTTTTGCAGTACATAGGCCTCTCACTGTTGTGGCTTCTCCATTAAGGAGCACAGGCTCCAGATGCACAGACTCAGCAGCCACGGGTCACGGGCCTAGCCGCTCCGTGACATGTGGGACCTTCCTAGACCGGGGCACGAACCCATGTCCCCTGCATTGGCAGATGGACTCTTAACCACTGCACCACCAGGGAAGGCCTGCCCATTTTTTTAATTGGGTATTTTTGTTTGTTTGATATTGAGTTTTATTAGCACTTTATATACTTTGAATATTCACCCCTTATCATCATATAATTTGCAAATATCTTTTCCCATTAGGTAAGTTGTCCTTTTATTTTGTTGATGTCTTCCTTTGCTATGCAGAAGTTTTTAGTTTGATGTAGTCCCATTTGTTCATACTTTCCTTTGCTTCTTTTGCCTAAATAAACATATCCAGAAAGATATTGCTAAGACCAATATCAAAGAGCACACCACCTATGTTTTCTTCTAGGAGTTGTATGGTTTCTGACCTCATTCAAGTCTTTAATCCACTTTGTGTTGATTTTTGTTATGGTGTGAAATACTGGTTTAGTTTGATTCCTTTGCATGTAGCTGTCCAGTTTTCCCACTATTTATTGAAGAGACTATAACTTTCCTATGGTATGGTCTTTGCTCCTTGTCACAAATTAATTAGTCATATAGGTGTGTAGTTTTTTGGGGGGTTCTCAACTCTGTTCCTTTGATCTATGTGTCTGTTTTTTTGCCAGTACAGTGCTGCTTTGATTACTACAGCTTTGTAACATAGTTTGAAATCACTAAGTGTGAAACCTCCAGCTTTGTTCTTTTTTTCTCAGGATTTATTTGGATACTTGGGGTCTTTTTTGGTTTTATACAAATTTTAGGGTTTCTTGTTCCATTTTTGTTAAAAATGTCATCAGGATTTTGTTAGGACTTGCATTGAATATGTAGATTGTTTTGGGTAATATGGACATTGTAACTATGTTAATTCTTCTAATCCGTGAACCCAAAATAATTTTCCATTTTTTGTGGATCTTCTTCAATTGACTTCAACAATGTCTTATAGTTTTCTGTGTATGGGACTTTCACCTCATCATTTAAATTTATTCCTAGGAATTTTATTCTTTGAGATACAATGGTAAATGTGATTGTTTTCTTAATTTCTTTCTGCTAGCTCATTATTAGTGTATAGAAATGCAACAGATTTTTGTATATTAATTTTTACCATGCAAATCTACTGTACTCATTTATTATTTCTAATGCTTTTTTGTGGAGTCTTTAGGGTTTTCTATTCTTAAAATCATGTCATGCACCAATATGAGTTTTACTTCTTCCTTTTCAATTTAGATGTATTTTATTTCTGTTTCTTGCCTAATTTATCTGGCTAGGACTTCCAATACTATGTGGAATAAGAGTGATGTGAGTGGGCACCCTTGTTTGTTCCTGATATTAGAAGGATAACTTTTAGTTTTTCACCATTGAGTATAATGTTAGCTGTGTGCTAGTCATATATGAACTTTTTGTTGTTGTTGTTGAGGTATGTTCCTTCTATACCCATTTTATTGAGGGTTTTGATCATAAATGAGTGTCTAATTTGTCAAATCCTTTTTCTACATCTATTGAAATGATCATATAATTTTTATCTTTCATTTGTTAATGTGGTGTATTACATTTATTGATTTCTGGATTTTGAACCATTCTTGCATCCCTGGAATAAATCCTACTTGATCATGGTGTATGTTTCTTTGAATGTATTGTTCAATTCAGGTTGCTAATATTTTGTTAAGGATTTTTTTCATGTATGTTCATCAGAGACATGAGCCTATAGTTTTCTTTTTTGTGGCATCCTTGCCTGGTTTTCTTATCAGGGTAATGTTGGCCACATAAAATGATTTTGGAAGCACTCATTTCTTTTTAATTTTTTTTTGAAGAGCTTGAAAATGATAAGTATTAAATCTTTGGATGTATGATAGAATTCACCTGTGAAGCTATCTGGTCCTGATTTTTCAAAGAGGTGTTTGGTTGATGTTTCAGTCTCATTAAAAATGATCTGTCTATTGAGATTATCTATTAATTAATGATTCAGTATTAGAAGGTTGTATGATTCTAAGAACTTATTCATTTCTTCTAAGTTGTCCAATTTGTTGACATATAACTGTTCATAATATTCTCTTATAATTCTTTGTATTCTGCAGTAGTCATTGTTATGTCTCCTCTTTCATTTCTGATTTTATTTGTCAGAGGCTCCTGTCTTTTTTTCTTGGTCTAGCTAAATGTTGTTGCTTTAAAATCTTTTTAAAGAAATAGCTCTTATCTTTATTTATCTTTTCTATTTTCCTTTCATTTCTATTTTATTTATTTCCATTTTAATATTTATTATTTTCTTTCTTCTACTGATTTGGAGCTTTGTTCTTTTCTAGTTCCTTTAGGTATAAGTTTATATTGTTTATTTAAGATTTTTCTTGTTTCTTGAGGTAGGCCTATACTGCTTTAAATTTCCCTTTTAGTACAGCTTTGATGCATCCTATAGATTTTTGTGTGTGTATTCTCTTTTCCATTTGTCTCTGGGGGGTTTTTCCTTTAATTCCTCCTTTGATTTCTTTGTCAACCCAACAGTTGTTCAGTAGCATATTGTTTAGTCTCCATACATGTGTGATGTTTCCAGATTTCTTTTCGTAATTGATCTCTAATTTTATACAATTGTATTTGGAAAAGATGCTTAATATGATTTCAATCTTCTTAAATTTATTGAGACGTGTTTTGTGTCTCAACATATGGTCTACCCTTGAGATATTTCTTGTGCATGTGAGAATATATATTTTACTGCATCTGGATGGAATGCTCTGTATAAATCTGTTAAGTCCGTCTGGTCTAATGTTTCATTTAAGGCCAGTATTTTTTGTTGTTATTGTTGACTTTCTATCTGGATGATATATCCAGAGATGTAAGTGTGGTTTTAAAGTCCCCTACTATTATTTTGTTGTTGTCAATTTCTCATTTTATGTTTGTTAATATTTGCTTTATGTATTTAAGTGCTCCTATGTTGGGTGCATATATATTAATAACAGTTTTGTTTTCATGATGATTGTTCCCTTTATTATTCTATAATGTCCATCTTTGTCCCTCATTAACATTTTTGGCTTGAAGTCTCTTTTGTCTAGTATGAGTATGGTTACATTCAATTACTTTTGGCTGCCATTTGCTTGGAGTATCATCTTCCATCCTCTCACTATAAGCCTATGTTTTTCTTTAGAGCTGAAATGAGTCTTCTGGAGCCAGTGTATAGTTGGGTCTTGTTTTTTAATCCATTCAGACACTCTGTGTATTTTGATTGGTGAGTTCAATTCATTGACAATTAGGGTAATTACTGATAAATGAGAACTTGGTATTACCATTTTCTCTTTTGTTTTCTGGTAGCTTTATATCTCCGTTATTTCTTTTTTCTTGTGTTTCTGTCTGTCATTTTATTTTGGTGGTTTTCTATGATGTTTTTCTCAGTTTCCTCCCTTTTTATATTTTGTGTCTCTGCTCTAGATTTATGCCTTGTGGTTACCATGAGGTTTGTATAAAACATCTCACAGATAAAATAGTTTTTTTTCTGCTAATAACATCTTATCTTTATTTGCATATATGAGTTCCATCCATTTTCTTCCCTTTTATCATATTGTTGTCACAAGTATTTTCACTTTTTTTATTGAGAATTTCTTACCAAATTGAACTGGCTATGGTTATTTTTATCACTTTTTTTAAACCTCAATGTCATAATTGTGTTTAAGAACCTATCTGTATATAAAGTTTTGATTTATTGATGCTATTTATCACGTTACTCAAAGTTTTGTATAATTTTGGCTTAAGAGCTCATTTCAACATTTCTTGTAAAGCAGGTCTAGTATTGATGAACTTCCTCAGCTTTTGTTTGTCCGGGAAACTCTTTATTTCTCCTTTGTATCTGAATGATAACTTTGTGGGGTAGAGTTTTTTGGCTTTCTTGGCTGACAGTTTTTATCTTTCAATATTTTGAGTATGTCATTCCACTCCCTCCTGGCCTTTAGAGTTTCTCCTGAAATGTCTGCCGATACCCTAATGGGGGTTCTTTTGTATATTACCATCCATTTTTCCCTGACTGCCTTTAAAGTATTTCTTTGTCATCAACTTTTGATAGTTTTAATATAATGTGTCTTGGAGAAGGTCTTTTTATATTGAGGTAATCAGGTGTTCTTTTATCTTCATAGACTTATATATCCAGTTCCTTCCCCACATTTGGGAAGTTCTCAGGTACTATTTCATTAAATAAAATCTCTTCTCCTTCTGGGATACCCATTGCCCTAATGTGGTTCTTCCTAAAAGAATTAAACTTAAATCAAATTAAAATTTCATAGAATTTAAATTTTAAGAGATCTTAATTCTCTCTCCTCTTATATTTGTATTATTTCTCATAGAATTTAAATTCTCATAGAATTTAAATTTTTAAAAAATGTCTTAATTCTCTCCCCTCTTATACCTGTAAGACTCCATCTCCAAGCTTGCTAATTCTCTCTTCCATGCAGTCTGCTCTATTTCAATGCTTTCTAATTCATATTTATTTCATTTATTGAGTTCTTCAGTCTCAGAATTTTTGTTTGGTTCTTTTTAAGAGTTTAGATCTCTTTGGTAAATATTCCTTTTGTTCATGAATTTTATTCCTGACTGTATTAAACTACCTTTCTGTGTTTTCTTGTAGTTCATTGATTTTCTTCATGACAGCTATTTTGAATTCTCTATCAGACAACAATATTTCATGGCTTAAAATTTGGTTTCTGGAGAAGTTTCATTTTATTTTTCTGATATTGTGTTTCTGGGTTCTTCATGGTATTTAATGAATTGTTCATCTGCTGACACATTTAAAGCAGCAAACACCTTTCTTCTTTAGGTAAAGTTTAGTTTTTTGAGTTTTTTTCCCCCTCACATCTAAGGATTGAACAGGTTAGAAATCTTTTTTTTTCTTTTTTCCAGTAGGTAGTGTTATAGCATACGTTTATCTGAGCTCCCTCTGGCTATATTTGAGACTCAGCATTATTCACTTTCTTCTGACTCTGTTAGAGATGTCAACAGTGCCTTTGCTGTCACTGCTTTTGCCTCCATGGTCATTGGTGCCTTGCTGTTACTAGTGTCACTGGTGTTGTGGCCTGGAACACCAGGGTAACAGCCCTCTTCACCACATCTATGGTTTCCTGGATTGTAGTCTCTGCAAACTTGGGGAGTGGGGAGTTTGAGGGGAAAGCCAGGGTCACAGGTGTCTCTACCATGACAGGAGTTGTCAAGTTTGTGGGTTCCATTGCTATGGGTAGGGGTGTGGCTGGAGTTATGGGCATCTTAATGGTGCAGCCTCACAGCTGATACTATCTGGTTCCCTGTGGCTTGGGTGCTACCGCTGGAGGCCAGTGTTGCATGCCTACCTCCCCTGATACTACCTAGTTCTCTGGGGGTTATAGGTTCAGCTGCCATGTGCAAGGTAAAGAATTGCATACACTGCCTCAACTCTTTCCCAGGTTCTGCCTCTTCTGTGTATTCCAGTCCACCCACCTTTAGATGTAGAAAATGTGGAATTCTCCAGCATGCTGGAATGTTGGGCAGAGGCACCTTTGTTGAGTTATAGATGTTTTACTGGTTATAGATTGAAGGAGAGAGACAAAGTAGCATCTTATACTGCCATGATGGTGATGTCACATCCTGAAATCAATTTTTTTTGTGTGTGTGGTACACGGGCCTCTCATTGTTGTGGCCTCTCCCGTTGTGGAGCACAGGCTCCGGACACACAGGCTCAGTGGCCATTGTTCATGGTCCCAGCCTCTCCGCAGCATGTGGGATCTTCCTGGACCGGGGCACAAACCCATGTCCCCTGCATTGACAGACAGTCTCTCAACCTCTGTGTCACCTGGGAAGCCCCTGAAATCAATTTTTAGTGTGATCTTTTGATGAAACCACTTTCCAACACTTATCAAAACTATAGCTTCCATTTGGCATGTTAATATATTAAATTTTAAATATGTTTTCCAGTATTAAACCTTCTTATAGTTCTACAATTTTAAGTCATGCTTAATATTTTAATAAATCTGTTATTTTCCCTTTAGATGCTTATATCTGTAATCATAATGGAGATCGGTTTTCACTTTTATGTGCCCAAATCTTTGCTAGGTTTTGGTATTCTGTGTATTGGTAAAATTTCTAGAGACAAACCAAAAAACAAACAAACAAAAAGCTCACTGTATCATGTTTAAGCACAAAATGCTTTATTGAAGCACATTAAACAAGAAATTTCATTATAGAGAATCACCATAAAGTTTGCTTGGACATAGTTGGAACATTAGATAGTTCAGTAAGATTCATGTTTGTCAGAAAGTGTGAGCTTAATCACAAAAATTCAGTGTGAGGAGTACTAATTCAGTGGTGTTTCTAGGGATCATGCAACCTGTAGCAAGTAGAAGAAGGAAGGAAATCAATTGCAAGATTCATAGAGGAGAGACATGTTGAGTCCCTGATGAATATGGAACAGTCAAACACTCCATGGACAGTGTACTTTCTGAATTTACAAAATAAGGAAAAAATAAATAGGTTTTTGTCATGTTTAAACAGTTTAAGGTTTTTTGTTTTGGTTTGTTTTGTTTTTACTGTTGTTAGTATATGCACTTGAGCTTAATCATAATTGTTACAGGCTTCATATCAATGTTCTGACTATTTTATCTTTGTCTGATTGCAAATTTTAAAGCAATAAGCTTAGAATCTGACAGAATCCCCACATTTTGCAGGAAGAGCCAAGTGGAAACAATTAGAGATCTTCCTATTTACAATCAAAATGGTATAATGCATCTATTTGGGAATCATAGAGATTAATGCCTCAATCAAAGTTTTGAATCATGCAGCTATAGAGATGTTTATCATCTATCCATTAATTTCCCTGGCTTGAACTACACAGCAGTCTGACACATATTGGAAAATTACAATAGATTATAAGAGAATTAATCAGGCAGTGATTACAATTATAGCTGCTATTTCAGATGAAGTCTCTTTTCTTGGGCAATGTAATACATCTCTGGCATTGGAAAGTACTTGTGTGTGTACAAACTTCTTTGTTTTTACTTTCTTTTTAAAAAGTAGAATATGCTTTTAAAAAACTTTTTATTTTATATCAGAGCACAGTTAATTAACAATGTTATGTTAGTTTCAGGTGTACAGCAAAGTGATTCAGTTATACGTATACATGTATCTATTCTTTTTCAAATTATTTTCTCATTTAGGTTATTACAGAATTGTGAAGAGTTCCCTGTGCTATACAGTAGGTCTTTTTTGGTTATGTAAAAAAAAAATAGTATATTCTTCCAAGTACAGGTCACCAGGAATTAAGTCTTTGCATGTTTAAGGATATGTGATGCTCCATATCTGTGCCATAAAATAGTTTTGAAGCACATTGACAGCCTCATTATCTCCACAGGCCATGATCCTGGGACACCTCATTAATATCTTGATTCTTAGTTAACTAAGAAAAGTAAACTATCAGGGAGCAGCAAGTTCAAGTTCCCCAGTTATAAAGGTAAGACATGTGTGTCAGAGTGGAGAATAAATTCAGAAAATGTTAAATTTCAATGTACCTTATTGAAAGTCCTGGGAATTTAAGTATCTAAGCAATTGAAGTTACTATCCCAAAGTGAAGAATATGCCTGATTTTCCTCTCTGTTTCAATCAGGCTCCTGACTGACCCACAACTGGGGTAAAATAGTAAGTGGTTAATAAGGGAATTTACATATCTCTGGGAGGCATGGAAAAGGAGAGTCAACAAAGTATATGGAGGCGTGCCAAGGTAGCACAGAAAGGAAACAAATATCAGCCACATCAGAAGTAAAAGGAAAAATTAGTTGTACAAATCCAGAGATAGTATCTATAACTATGGAAGATGTCATCTTGATAGAAACTATGTAGTCTTTGTTATATGGATATACTCTTCCTGAAGCAACCAACATGAAGCATGCAGTGAAAGAGATATGTTAAATTAAATCTCCTCCTGCACTTATTCTCCTGATACACTCATTACTTCAACTGAGAGTAGTTCTTCTGCCTTTTCATTTTGCTTAACGTTCTCTGCCTCTATGAAATTAAGTCAAAGAGTTACCTATTGTGTTCAGATATGGGAGCATACCTAAAGAGACTGTGTGTTCCCAAAGCCTTTGGTGGGATAGCTGGACTTGATGTAGATACAAGTCATGTCTTTCCTCAGGGTGTACTGGAAGATATCACTTTGGGTGTGCATCGGGGTGGAAATGGAGGGCTAGTGCTAGATCCAGGTGTGAGACAGGACTTGCCCTGTGCTTAGTGGCTGTCATAGTCCTATCAGGGTCAGTATTTATCCCAAGTTGCTGGGGCAGAAGCCTTGAGGGTCAGGTCCAAGGTGGTTCTGTTTCTTTTAATTGTATGTTTTTCCTCTCTCCCTCCACTGAAGACCCTGCCTGAGAGTGGAGGATTACTAAAGCAAGAGCAGCACGTGCAGGCTTTCAGCTGGTATTGGATACAGAGGTCTGAGCTTTCTCCATTGTCCTGCCTGTGCAAGTGCTCACACTGTTTCCCTGTTGTTTTCAGAAATAGCCTCCAGTGCAAGTGTCTTTTGCCCCTCAAAGCCAACCATTTCCCATAGCCTCCTACCACCTCTGCCCTTTTGTTGAAACAGTCCTCGGGGCAGGCAGGGCTTATATGAACTCTCAGCATGTATTGGGTGTGAGCTGTCATAGAGCAGCCACCATCAGAAGTCTTGGCATCTTCTGAGGCAATGCATGAAGAAGTGCCAACAATGGCCACCGCCACTCTACCCAGACACCATTTGAAACAAGGCAGCCTCTGCATCCCATGATCAATTCTTCTCCCTTGTTGTGGCTGTCCCAGATCCAGTGCTGTGTTGTGACATGGAGAGAGCCAGAGCATCCACGTGGCTGGGGAGCTCAGCAATGTGGTCATTGGAAACCTGGCAGCCGCCAGAGCAGTGTTCTCTCCACCCTGCAATGGAGGGAAGCCAGTAAGTGCTTGCACCTCATGACCAGAGTCCAAGCTTCCCACTGCCCTTCTGTTAGTCCCAACAGTCGTTCAACCAGCCAAAGGGGGCTTGTCTCCCTTCCATAGAACCACAGGACTGGAGTGCTCAAATTATGGCTTTAACCACTCACTCTCCAGGGCAGGGGTCCACCCATGTAATCTCTTTTATCTTTTGAGTTCCCTCCCAGGGACAGAGCTCCTAACTTGATCACTTTCTTCCCTTCCTGTCTCTTTGGTTACATGTGTAGCATTCTTACAGCCTTGGTTGTATAGTGATTCTTCTTCCAGTTTCCAATTAGTTTTCAGTGACAATTTTTCCACATGTAGATGTATTTTTGATGTGTTCACAACGGGAAGGTGAACAACATGGTCTTTTCATCCACCACCTTGATCACGTCCCTTTTTCAAAGCAGAGCTAAAATGTAGTAATTTTTATCTATGAATTTGTATAAAATATACTATCTTCTGTAGAATATACTTAAAAGCACCTGAGAGTTTGTGTTTTCCATGGGGTGATTGAATTTTTCCTTTTTTCCTTTTGGCAACTTTAAAATAAAATGAAGAAGAAAAGTACTTCAAGAGTCTTTCTAGATTTTTACATTGGCATTTTCCTTCATGACTCAGTCTTCATACTGAAAATCAAGGTATGGAATTAATATTAATTAAAAGAGACTATGTCTGAATGTTAAAAACTAAAATAGGGGCTTCCCTGGTGGTGCAGTGGTTGAGAGTCTGCCTGCCGATGCAGGGGACACGGGTTCGTGCCCCGGTCTGGGAAGATCCCACATGCCGCAGAGAGGCTAGGCCTGTGGGCCATGGCCACTGAGCCTGCGCATCCGGAGCCTGTGCTCTGCAATGGGAGAGGCCACGACAGTGAGAGGCCAGCGTACCGCAAAAAAAAAAAAAAAAAAATTATTTTATTCATTCAAAATATGACTCTGTTTCTATGGGAATTTCAAAGATTCAATTAGATTAACTGAGACTTTGTGGGAAAATAATTTGTTTCTCAGGTTCAATAAAGGTTATCTCAGACTGCGAATTTACTTTGAAAATCATACAGCAAAGAGTCAGCAAGAAAACATCACTCAGCTTAGTCTTGAGCCTTAAGAATGATAAAGACATCTCATGTTGACATCTCAAATTTATTCACATATATGAGTGATTAACTTTAACTTCAAGATTACATTCTAAAATATATTATACTTTTGTAAAAAGTGTAATTATTTTTCATATGATCATTCAAAGTGACCCAAATAATTTCATTTCTATAAAATGTATGATTTTTCATATATAAATTTGTGAAATGATTTATAAGCTCTTAATCAGAGCTCTTTAATTTCAGATGAGGTAACATGGTGAATGACAAAAGGGTGTGCATAATCCAAGCCAGCTTCAAAAATTTTATGATAGCTTCTTTTTATTTTAATTCTAATTTTGACACATTAACTGAGTTTTAAAATTCCCCAGCTTCTTTTGGTTTTGAACAAATCTAATATTAATCAGAGATATTTTACTGAGAAATATGGACATGGCATTTTTGTGCAAACACATTAGTTTCCATGGAAACATGTAGCAAATATTCTTAATGCTATTTCTTTTAACAGAATGTGTTATGAATTGTTTTTAAAGTTACTTTGTGTGAGTTAGATATTATGTCACTGATAGAAACATACTATTGGATTTCATAATACACAAGTATGACCTGAAAGTGCAGGAAATAATGTAATCCTTTCTTATAAGCAATCTCTCAAACTTACAAACATGGCTTTAGTGTTAGGTTTTCCTTTTCTTCTTGAACTTCAATTGGAAAAATAAATTTTAACAAGGAAACTACTCTGTTTTGGGGCTAACTGTTTAAGGCTCACTAAGAACAGATTCAGTTGAGTGAGAAATCAACTCATGACTCTTGAACTTTCATAAGTTAAATAAAATTGTTTGTGGTGATCCCTTGAAAAATTTATCTGAGATTCAATATTAGTTGAAGTGGAAAAATCATGGCTCAAAATTCTATAATGCTGTAAAGAAGAAATTGGGTCATATTGATCAGGGTTCGTGAAGGCATGATTGAAAAGCTGAGCAGGGGAGTGATTTGACTCTGGTAAGATCTTGCTAAGCTGTTAGGTCAAAGTTGTGCTGACAGGGAGCTGTACTGGAGACTCAGATAGAACTTGAGTATTGTACTGTGGGTTTGCCCATGGAAATTTTCTTAGATCAACTAGCTGAAAAGATTACATTTAGGTGAATGTAAATATTTCACAAATATTTGATATATGATATTTATTATTTTTATTTTCCTCCTATTATATTTATTTTTATTTAAATTTTTTAAATATTTTATTGCATATAAATAATATACAGTATTTATGATATGTATATTTATAGTGTATATATATAACAACATTTACTATTTTAATCATTTTAAGCATACAGTTTTGTGGCATTAGGTACATTCACAATGTTGTACAATCATTACCTCTATCTATTTTCCAGAACATTTTCATCATCCAAACAGAAGCTATATATACATTAAACAACAACACCCCATTCCTCTCTCTGCTCATCCCCTGGAAACTTCTATTCTACTTTCTGTCTCTATGAAGTTGCCTGTTCTAGTTATCTCATATAAATTAAATTATACAATATTTATCCCTTTTATGTCTGGATTATCTCAGCAAAATGTTTTCAAGATTCAACTATGCTGCAACACATAACAGAATTTCATTTTCTTTTAACAGAAAAGTAAACAGAAATATAAAAATGAGATAAACCAAAGATTTTCTTCCCCATAAAACAAGAAAACTTTCTCTTTTTCAATGGCACTGAAGAAAAATGAGGAAATAAAATCTTACAAACTTAAGGAATGGAGACAAAACCATGGGAAACTTTAGGATAACAGGATAATGGGAACCTTGCAGTCATCTTCCTGCAATATCCTTCCCTCTTGATATATGATATTTAATAGTAATGCATAGGTTTTACAAATTCTACGCCTCTCTAAATTTCTTATTATATGGTATGTTACAGAGATATTGAGAAAAGAAACTATGTACATATAAACTTAGATTTTGAAATGTCATAAATATTTATGAAATGTCATATGTATATATGAGTTGGAATATAGGAAAACTATGTAGAAGAAGATATTAGAAAGTACACTTCACAAAATAGTGAAAATGTCTTATTTGAATGCTAAGGTGTACAAGCTTATTTTGGAATAAAAATACCACTGTTTTTTGTTTTATGTCTATTTTACTGTTTTTTTTTTTGACAGACGCCAGTAAATAGATGAAAGAAAAGTGTTTACAAATAAATACAATTTTATTTCTTTTTAAATAGAGTGTATTGACTATGAACACAGATATACACACATATGTGTTTAGTTTACTAAATCTTAATATTGTCTTCTTTAATGAAACTTTCACCACCACAATCAACAGAGTCACATTTCTTTACATTTAGAAAGTTTCTTTGTGACTATTTGGAATAGTCCCTCAACTTTTAGTCCCAAACAAGCACCAAACTGTTTCTGTTATTTTTAGCTTTTATTGTTCTACTTTTGATCCATTGCAAGTAAATTTTTGTGTACAGTGAGGTAAGTGTTGAGGATCATTTTTAAATTCCATACAGCATTATTTTTTTAAAGACTATGTTTTCTCCAGTAACTTATCTTGACATCTTTGTAAAAAAATTAGTTGTTATAGATGTGTATCTATTTCTGGACTCTATTTCTTTTCATTGATCAATATGAATATCTTCATGCTAATTCTATACTGTTTTGATTACTGTTTTAATAACTTGATTTCAAACTTGAAATCAAGTAGTTTGCATTTGCCAGCCTTACTTTATCTTTTCAAAAGTCAAATAAGTTTTGAAATAGTGGACTATATAAAATCATATCTGTTTCTTAATGGAGGACTCCATAGAACTTTGAGTATGAGAATATGATTTGAAAATATTGGCCTGGCCAAAAAGTTCGTTCGGGTTTAAAACTTTTCGGCCAACCCAATATTTAAGAGTAAATATACAATAATACATTTCCCAAAATTATTCTACAAAACTCATGTTTTCCCCCTTCCACACACATAGAACATGTTGCAAGTTTATTTTCTACAAATACACATTAGAATGTCTACATTTGATGGGTAAAAGGGCATATACAGTGACAAGATATACAATACATTTGAATTTAGTAATTGGTGTGAAGTCTCTATAAGATTAAGGACACATTGACTCAAAGTAAGTGGACTGCAATACAAACTGGTGGGGTAACATCTGTATATTTAAGATATGCAAATTCAATTACTACTTTCTAGCAAAAAGCAAGAAAAGT
This sequence comes from Mesoplodon densirostris, assembly GCF_025265405.1. Lineage (NCBI taxonomy): Eukaryota > Metazoa > Chordata > Mammalia > Artiodactyla > Ziphiidae > Mesoplodon > Mesoplodon densirostris. The sequence continues at coordinate 37,838,826 of NC_082677.1, forward strand.
ATTACATTTGAGGGAACAAAATAAAAATTTAAATATTTCAGTAGATTTCCTTTCATGGTGAGCCTCAAAAGTAAACATGAACTGAGAAGCATCTGCTCCCACAGAAACTTACTGTGATACAATATGTTTGACAGTATACTTTATATGGATGGCTGAAGGGATTATTTATAGATAATTTAAAGTAAATATATGTTAATGTGCTTCCATATACTAACTTTAATATCTACAATCATATAAAATGCAACTCACCTGTAATGCTTGGCTAAACTCTTTATTAAGTTGAAGCTTGGTGCTCTGAAGACTTGGTCACAAAGTCAAGGTGGGCAGGACAAAAATTATCTCCCAGTAATAGGAAAGAAGCAAGTGTCACTGAAGGCTTTGTCTTTCTTTAAAATAATGTCAGGAATTAAGAGACAATCCAACACAAAGTCACTAAGATATCCTTTTATGTTTTCTCCAATAAATGTTATATTTTTAGGTTATATTTTTCTATCTATGATTAATAGTAGGTAATTTTTTAAATACTGCAATATTTAGGTTACATTTATCTCCTCACATATGAATGCCCAATTGTTGAAACAAGTGTCTTTCTCCATCAAATTACCTTTGCACTTTTGTCCAAAATCAATTTACCATGTAAATGTAGGTTTATTTTTAGGTTCTCTTTTCTGTTTACTTGTCCTATGAGACTATTCTTTTATCATTACCATACAATCTTAATTATTGCAGTTTTAAAGTATATCTTGATATCAGATACTATGAGAAATCCAACTTTGTTTTCCTTTTGATAATTGTTTTGGCTATTCTAAGTCCTTTGCATTTTCCCTTATGTTCTAGAATAACTTGTGAATTTCTACATACGTTTCTTCTGATAGTTTTATTGAGGTCATTTGGGGAGAAATTTAAATCTTCTCACTACTGAATTTTCCAACCCATGAATACAGTATACTTCTCAGTTTTTTAGGTCTTGTTTGACACAATACATTAGTGCTTCATAGTTTTGAACATACAAAACTTGCACATCTTTTGTTAGAATTATACATATATATTCATTGTTTGATGCTGTTAGAAATAGGACTCTTTAAAAATATATAAATTTCTATTTTACATTGTAGTCTGTAAAAAGTCAATTGATGTATTTATATTAAGCTTGTATCCTACAATTTTGCAAAACTAACTTCTTAGAAACAGTAGCTTTTTAAAAGATTTGTTGAAATTTTGAAGGTAGACATTCATGTTGCCTTCACACAAATATAATTGTATTCCTTCCCTTCAAATCTGTATTTTATTTATTTTACTTAGAATATTGCACTGGCTAGGACATCTTAAATAATATTGAGTGGGAAAGGTGAGTGTGAATGTCATCATTTTGTTTCCAATTTTGGGAAAGGGATATTCATTTTTCACTATAAAATATGATACTCTGTGCTATTTTTATTTTTATTTTTTCTCAATTTGAAAATAATTTATTTGATTGGCTACAAAAATGTAAACAAAAATAAATTAATTGATAAATTGGACATCATCCAAATTTAAAATTTCTGCTTTCTGAAAGAAAATAAAATATCACAAATAGATAAAGTATTTTGCAAAATATGTATCTGCTAAAGGATAACTGCCCAGCATGTGTAAAGAAAACTTAGAACTCAGTAATAAGGAAACAAACATTATAATAAAATTTAGACAAAATTGTAAACAAATGAAGATATATTGAGGACAAACAAATACATAATTAAATGCTCAATGATATTAGTCATTAGAGAAATGCAAATAAAACCACATTGATATACCACTGAACAACAACTGGGATGAAAATAAGATGGTACCAAATGAGGGTGAAATTTTGCAGTGACTACAACTCTCATGTATTGCCAATGAGAGTTTAAAATGGTACAACCACTTTATAAAGCTGAAATTACCTCTAAAATTGTCTTTTGATATTCTGTGTCTAAGATAACACAGAATCAGTGAAATTTTTTAATGGCTACATAATATTCCATGGTACAAAATAACACAAGTTATCCAATAAGTCCTCTGTATTCCTCTGTAGATAGGTATTCCAGCATATTTTTCTATGTGTGTGTGTGTGTGTGTTTGTTTGTCTGTGTGTGCCTCTACTAAGAACCATGCAAGAATATTTTTGGCCTTAATTTTTCATGGAACTGTATTTCTAAGAGTAGATTTCAGAAAAAACTATGTAGCATTGCAAATGTATCCCAAATTTCATTAGATATCCCTACTGGGTAATATAAATTTCTATGCATTACATAACAACAGCTTTCAAATAAAATTAATGTACTAGAGCTCATTTTGACAATTGCCAGTCTAATGTGTATAAAGCAATCTTTTATTGATATTTTAGATGTCTCTGATTACTATTATTTTTAGGAATCTTTGCAAATATTTGGACTTTCTCTTGTCAGAATTATCATACACAGTTTTAAATTTTCTCTAAATGTATTGTACCCTCCCTGTCAATGCTTTTTAACTTTTTATTTTCTATTGGAGTAGAGCTGATTAATAATATGATAGTTTCAGGTGTACAGCAAAGTGACTCAGCTATACATATACATGTATCCACTCCTTTTCATTCTTTTTTTCCTATCTAGATTGTCACATAATACTGAGCAGAGCTCCCAGTGCTACAGAACAGATCCCCATTGGCTATCTATTTTAAACATAGCAGTGAATACTTGTCAATCCCAAAACCCCTAACCATCCCTTCCCCTCTGGTACCATAAATTTGTTCTCTAAGTTCATGAGTCTGTTTCTCTTTTGTAAATAAGTTCACTTGTATCATTTCTTTTTACATTCTGCATATAAGGAATATCATATGATATTTCTCTTTCTCTGCCTAACTTAGTTCACTAAATATGACAATCTCTAGGTCCATCTATCCATGTTGCTGCAAATGGCATTATTTCATTGTTTTTAATGGCTGAGTAATATTCCATTGTATATATGTACCACATCTTCTTTTTTGTGTGTGTGGTACATGGCCTCGCACTTCTGTGGCCTCTCTTATTGTGGAGCACAGTCTCCACGTTGTGGAGATCACTACTCCAATTGATTGTCTGAAAACTCTACCTCTAGTTCACTATTTCCGTGACAAAAAAACAGCTGCTTGTTATGTAAAATTCACTTAATTTATTGTTTTAAAGAACATTGTCCAGGGCTTCCCTGGTGGCGCAGTGGTTGAGAGTCCACCTGCCGATGCAGGGGACACGGGTTCGTGCCCCAGTCTGGGAAGATCCCACATGCCACGGAGCGGCTGGGCCCGTGAGCCATGGCTGTTGAGCCTGCACGTCCAGAGCCTGTGCTCCACAACGGGGAGAGGCCACAACAGTGAGAGGCCCGTGTACCACAAAAAAAAAAAAAAAAAAAGAACATTGTCCAAATCATTAATTTTCATTTTCATACTGAAATATTAAAAGAGACAAAGTCCTTGGCAAGATTCTATCAAAGATTTCTTCCTTGTCTTTAGTATTGTTGTTTGAAGGAGAAAATATAGACAATAGGAGAAATCCTTGCAATCTTTTTTATTTATAAAATCTGATAATTTATATCCATAAATCATTGTTTGACTCTCCTGGTGTTAGGATCAGTACAGGCCAATGAAATCTCCTAAAATTCAGCAGCTCAAAAGTTTTGTTTTCTTAACATTATTTCACAATCCTCCTAAGGCCACATCTTAAATACGGTTTAGTGGGAAAAATAAGGAAATTTTGCATCACCCTTAAGATACAATTAATGCACCTCAACATTTTTTAATATTTTGACAGGCATTGTAAATATCAAACAATTAATGCAACATGTGTTGGTTGACTGTCTATAGAAGACTATTTTAGATTTTCTGAGAGAAACAAAAAAGAATAACTTATGGTAACTTTTTCAAAGAATTTAGTTTAAAAAATGAGAAAAGTAGCACATAAAGATCAAACATACTTTGGCTGATGGTGCTTAGGTAACAAAAGATAAGGATATGGCTAAAGAGGAACAGCAGAAGAGGTTAATTACAGTTCAGCAAATGTGTGAAGATTTTATAAAAGTGATATCTAAATTATGTATCAAAGTCCATAGGATTTCAGGTAGAGTTGGATGCAACAAAATAAGGAGAAAATTTGCATACAAATAACAGTATGGAAATGTTAGCGGTGTATTTGAATATCAATTTTAGTTTAGTTTGTTTGAAATATAGAGAATATTAGAAGGAAAGGGTGAGGTTAGAGCCAAAGATGCTTGGACTGCTAAGTGAAGTGTTTTCTATGGGCAAATGGCAGTCACAAAAGATTGTTGAATTGAGAAATGGAATACTTAGATCTATGTTTAGAAAATTACATTTTTGAGGGAGACAAGATGGTAGAGTAGGACTTGAGATTCCCTCCTCCCATGAAAACACAAAAATCACATAACTGCAGAATAACCATAGACAAAAAAGACAGGAACTTACCAAAAAACATATTCTACATCCAAAAGCAAAGAAGAAGCCACAATGAGATGGTAAGAGAGGCACATTCATGATACAATAAAATCTCATACATGTCGGGGGGGGTGACCCAAAAACTGGAAAATAATTATACCTTAGAGGTTCTCCCACAGGAGTGAAAGTTTTGAGCTGCTTCTTAGGCTCCAAAGTCTGGGAATCTGCATCAGGAGCAGGAGCTTCCTGAGCATTTGGCTTTGAAGGCTTGTGGGGCTTGATTGCAGGAACTCCACAAGACTGGGAGAAAAAGAAAATATACTCTTGGAGGGCACACAAGGTGTTGTTTGCACTGGGACCAAGGTGAAAAGCAGTGAGCTCACAGGAGCCTGGGTCAGGTCTACCTGCTGGTCTTGAGGATCTCCTGGGGAAGCAGGGAGTGGCAGTGCTGACTGTGTGAACAAGGACACTGGTGGCAGAGGTAATGGGAAATATTCATTGTTGTAATCTCTCCTTGAGGCCGCCATTTTGACACCAAGATCTGACCCCACTCAACAGCCTGTAGGTTCCAGTGCTAGGACACCTAAGGCCAAACAACAAACAAGGCAGGGACACAGCACCACTCATCAGCATACAGGCTGCCTAAAGTCTTCCTGGGCCTATAGATGTCTCTAAACACATCCCTTGTCATGGCCTTGCCCATCAGAGGGCCAAGACTCGGCTCCACCCACCAGTGGGCAGACACTAGAAACAAAAGGAACTACAATACTGCAGCCTTCAAAATGGAGGCCAAAAGTTAGACAAAATGAGATAACAGAGAAATATGTTCCAGATGAAGGAAAAGATAAATTCCCAGAAAAACAACTAAGTGAAGTGGAGATAGGTAATCTACCTGAAAAAGAATTGAGAGTAATTATAGTAAAGATGATCCAAGATCTCATAAAAAGAATGGAGGCACAGATCGAGAAGATACAAGTAATGTTTAAAAAAGAGCTAGAAGTTATAAAGAACAAACAAACTGTGTGGAACAATACAATAACTGAAATGAAAACCACACTAGAAAGAATCAATACCAGAATAAATGAGGCAGAAGAACAGATAAGTGAGCTGGAAGACAGAATGGTAGATATTACTGAAGTGGAACAGGATAAAGAAAAAAATGAAAAGAATTGAGCACAGTCTAAGAAACCTTTGGAGCAACACTAAATTCACCAACATTCACATTGTAGGGGTCCCAGAAGAAGAAAAGAAGAGAGAGAATGAGCCAGAGAAAATATTTGAAGAGAAAATAGCTGAACTATTCCCTAACATGAGAAAGGAAATAGTCACCTAAATCCAGGAAGTGCATGGAATCCCATACAGAATAAGCCCAAGAAAGAACACACAGAGACACATATGAATCAGATTGATAACAATTAAAGAAAAAGAGAAAATATTAAAAGCAACAAATAACATACAAGGGAATCCCCATAAGATTATTAGCTGATTTTTCAGCCAAAACTCTGCAGGCCAAAAGGAAGTGGCATGATATATTTAAAGTGATGAAGGTAAAAAGCTACTACCAAGAATATTCTACCCAGCACGGATTTTGTCAGATTAAAGAGAGAAATCAAAAACTTTTAGACAAACAAAAGGTAATATAATTCAGCACCACCAAACTGGATTTACAACAAATGCTAAAAGTACTTCTCTAGGCAGAAAAGAAAAGGCCACAACTAGAAACAAGAAAATTGTGAATGGGAAAGCTCACCCATAAAGGCAGGTATGCAGTAAAGGTAGGAAATCATCCACACACAAATATATCAAAAACAACAATCATAGGTGAGGAGAGTACAAATGCAGGATATTTGAAATGCATTTGAAATTAAGATACCAGCAACTGAAAACAATCAAAGATATATTAAAACCTGATGGTATATTAAAACCTGATGGTAACCTCAGACAAAAATCTAAAATAGATATACATGCAAAAAAAGAAAAAGCAATCCAAACACAGAACTAAAGGTATTCATCAAATCACAAGAGAAGAGAACAAACGAGGAAGGGAAGAAAAAAATAACCTTCAAAAACGAATCCAAAACAATTAACAAAATGGCAATAAAAATATACATATCAATAATTATCTTAAATGTAAATGGATTAAAATGCTTGAACCAAAATAAATAAACTGGCTGAATGGATACAAAAACAAGGTCTATCTATCTATCTATCGATATCTATATCTATATATATTCTCTATAAGAGACCCACTTGAGATCTAGAAACACATACAGACAAAGTGAGGGGTTGGGAAATGGCATTCCATGCAAAAGGAAACCAAAAGAAAGCTAGAGTAGTAATACTCATACAAAGTAGAATTTAAAATAAAAATAAGAGATAAAGAAGAATGCTACATAATGATCAAGGGATCAATCCAAGAAGAAGATATAACAATTGTAAATATATGTGTCAAACATAGGAGCACATCAATATATAAGCCATGAAAGGAGAAATGAACAATAGTGCAATAGTAGGAGACTTTAACTCCCTGCTTACATCAATGGACAGACCATCATGACAGAAAATCAACAAAAATACACTGGCCTTAAATGACACACTAGACAAGATTGACTTAATTGATATTTATAGAGAATTCCATACAGAAGCATCAGAATACACATTCTTTTCAAGTGCACATGGAATATTCTACAAGAGAGATCACATGTTGGACCATAAAGTAAGCCTTGTTAAATTTAAGAAAATTGAAATCATATCAAGCTTCTTTTCTGACCACAACATTATGAGATTATAAATCAACTACAAGGAAAAAGCTGTAAAAAACACAAACACGTGGAAGCTAAACAACATGTTACTAAGTAACCAATGAATAATTGAAGAAATCAAAAGGTAAATAAAAAATAATAATTAGAAACAAATGAAAATGAAATGATCCAAAACCTATGGGATGCAGCAAAAGTAGCTCTTAGAGGGAAATTTATAATAATACAATCTTATCTCAGGAAACAAGAAAAATCTCAGATAAACAACTAAACCTTACACCTAAAACAAGAAGAGAGAGAAGAACAAACAAAACCTTAAGTGAGTAGAAGGAAAGAAATCATAAAAATCAGAGCAGAAATAAATGAAATACAGTGGAAGAAAACAATAGAAAAGATAAATGAAACTAAAAGCTGGTTATTTGAAAAGATAAACAAAATTGATAAACCTTTAGACAGACTCATCAAGGAAAAAAAAAAGGGAAAGGACTCAAATCAATAAAATTAGAAATGAAAAAGGAGAAGTTATAATTGGTACAATGGACCTTGTATAATTGCTACAAAGGTACAGACATACAAAGGACCATAAGAGACTACTACAAGCAAACATGATCCAATAAAATGGATAACCCAGAAAAATATGGACAAATTCTTAGAAAGGTACAATCTCACAAGACTGAACCAGGAAGAAATAGAAAATATGAACAGACCAATCACAAATACTGAAATTGAAACTATGATTTAAAAACTCTCAACAAACAAAAGTTCGAGACTAGATGGTTTCACAGGTGAATTATATCAAACATTTAGAGAAAAGTTAACACCTATACTTCCGAAACTATTACAAAAATCTTCAGAGGAAGAAGCACTCCTAAACTCATTCTATGAGGTCACCATCATCCTGATACCAAATCAGAAAAAGGTCACACAAAAAAAGGAAAGTTACAGGCCAATATACCTGAGGAACATAGATGCAAAAATACTCAACAAAATACTAGCAAGCCAAATACAACATTACATTAAAAGGATGATACATCAGGATCAGTTGGGAATTATCCCAGAGATGCAAGTATTTTTTTAATGTTCACGAATATCTCAGTGTGATACACCACATTAACAAATTGAAGACTAAAACTATTTGATCATCTCAATAGACACAGAAAAAGTTTTTGACAAAATTCAACACCGATTTATGATAAAATTTCCCCAGAAAGAGGGCATACAGGGAATCTACCTCAACATAATAAAATCCATATAGGACAAAACCACGACTAACATCATACTCAATGGTGAAAAGCTGAAAACATTTCCTCTAAGATCAGGAAGAGACAAGGAAGTCCACTCTTGTCACTTTTATTCAACATAGTTTTGGAAGTCATAGACATGGCAATTAGAGAAGAAAAAGAAATAGAAACAATCCAAATAGGAAAAGGTGAAGTAAAACTGTCACTGCTTGCAGATGACATGATACTATACATAGAAAATCCTAAAGATGCTATAAGAAAACTACTACAGCTCATTGATAAATTTGGTAAATTTGAAGAACACAAAATTAATACACAGAAATCTCATGCATTCCTATACACTTACAACAAAAGTTCAGAAAGAGAAATTAAGGAAACAATCAATTTTAACATTTCATAAAAAAGAATAAAATACCTAGGAATAAACCTACCTAAGAAGGCAAAAGACCTGTACTACAAAAACTATAAGACACTGATGAAAGAAATTGAAGATGACACAAACAGATGGAAAGATATACCATGTTCCTGGATTGGAAGAATCAATATTGTCAAAATGACTATACTCCTCAAGACAATCTACAGATCCAATGCAATCCCTATCAAACTACCAATGGTAATTTTTATAGATTTATGAAAAAGTCTTAAGATTTGTATGGAAACACAAAAGAATCCAAATAACCAGAGCAATCTTGAGAAAAAATTCAGAGCTGGAGGATTTAGGTTCCCTGACTTCAGACTATACTACAAAGCTATAGTAATCAAAACAGTATAGTACTGGCACAAAAACAGAAATAAAGATCAATGGAACTGGATAGAAATCCCAGAAATATACACTTTCACCTATGCTCAATTAATCTATGACAAAGGAGGCAAGACTAAACAATGGAGAAAAGACAGTCTCTTCAATAAGTGATGCTGGGAAAACTGACAGCTACATGTAAAAGAATGAATTTAGAACATTCTCTAACACCATAAATAAAAATAAACTCAAAATAGGTTGAAGCCCTAAATATATGATTGATAGTATAAAACTCTTACAGTAAAACATAGGCAGAACACTCTTTGACATAAATTGCAGCAAGATCTTTTTCAATTCATTTCCCAGAGTAATGAAAATAAGAATAAAAATAAACAAATGAGACCTTATTAAACTTAAACGGTTTTGCCCAGCAAAGGAAATCATAAAACAAAAAGACAATCCACAGAATGGGATAAAATACTTGCAAATGATGCAACCAACAAGGGGTCAATCTCCAAAATATACAAACAGCTCATGCAGCTCAACATTAAAAAAAAAAATTAAAAAATTGGCAGAATATCTAAGTAGAGGTTTCTCCAAGGAAGACATACAAATGGCCAAAAAGCATATGAAAAGATGCTCAATGTTGCTAATTATCAGAGAAGTGCAAATCGGAACTACATTGGGCTCTCATCTCATACACATCAGCATGGCCATCATGAAATAGCCTACAAACAATAAATACTGGAGAGGATGTGGAGAAAAAGGAACCCTACCACACTGTTGGTGTGAATGTAAATTGGTACAGCCACTATGCAGAGCAGTATGGGGGTTCCTTAAGAAACTAATATAGAGCTACCGTATGATCCATCAATCCCACTCCTGGGCATGTATCTGCAGAAAATCATACTTTGAAAGGATATATGCACCCCAGTTTTCATTGCAGCACTATTTCCAATAGCCAAGACATGGAAGCAACTTAAATATCCCTCACAAATGAATGGATAAAGAAGACGTGGGGGCTTCCCTGGTGGCACAGTGGTTGAGTGTCTGCCTGCAGATACAGGGGACACGGGTTCATGCCCCAGTCCAGGAGGATCCCACATGCCACGGAGCGGCTGGGGCCATGGGCAGTGGCCACTGGGCCTGCACGTCTGGAGCTTGTTCTCCATGGCGGGAGAGGCCACGGCAGTGAGAGGCCCGCATACCACACACACACAAAAAAAAGACTTGGTACATATATACAATGGAATATTATTCAGCCATTGAAAATAATGAAATAATGCCATTTGCAGCAACATGGATGGACCTAGACATTATCATACTAAGTGAAGTAAGTCAGAGGGAGAATGTCAAACATCATATGATATCACTTATATGTGGCCTAAAATATGATACAAATGAACTTATTTACAAAACAGAAACAGACTCACAGACTTAGAAAATGAACTTATGGTTACCAAAGTTGAAAGGTGTGAGGGGAGGGATAAATTAGGTGGTTGGGATTAATATATATGCACTACTATATTTAAAATAGATAATCAACAAGGACCAACTGTATAGCACAGTGAACTCTACTCAGTACTCTGTAATAACCTATATGGGAAAAGACTCTGAAAAATAATAGTTATATGTATATGTATAAAAAATGAAAATCATATTTGTAATCCAGTAAACTAATCAGGGCACAATAAGTGTTTTGAGAACTGAGCAAGGGGTTAGGATTAGGAAGTAGAGGACAGGACCATAAATTAACAAACGACTAAAGAGTAGACAGAAGTCTTGACATAAGTTTAGATATAACTGAAAAATGTTGTGTTTTTAAAAATTAGGGATGATTTTATGACCAATTCTAAAAAACTTAAAGCAATGTTTAAAAATAACATCAATTATGCATTTACTTTTTTCAAGATACCTTTTGACTAAGAATTAACACAAGAATTTTATCATTTTATTCATTATTTATTCATTATACTGTGTACATAAAGACAAGTGGAATGGGTTATGGATATAATGGATATAATGATGGCTGATCAACCACTCACATGAATTCTTGACTAAAATTTCCAATACTATTGCCTCTTCTATGGGTTCAATTGCTGAGGATCTGCCTTTATTACCACATGGTCAAAGCAACACATTTGTTTAAACAGAACTCTCTCATCTCCTTTGGTATCATGTAAATATAATGAGAATTGATTATATATGGTTCCCAATTATGCTGCAATATCTGCTTTAATATATGTAGTAATGCCATGTGATTTATTTTATCTGTTAATATGTACATATGTTTGTGTTTGCTCCAGAAATGTAAAATGGTTTATACATAACTAATACATAACTAACATATTGAAAAAGAAAGAAAATCCTATGAAAACCTAGGCTATAAATACAAATAAATAAAAAAATAAAAAAGAATTAGACTAATGCAAAATATGCATTATGAAAACCTATATACTTATTTAACTTAATTAATGATTTGTTCATACACTTTCCAGTAGCCAACACAAAGAAAATACTGACAATTAACAGCACTCACAGAAAATAACTGATCAATGCCATAGAAGTAAAATTATTCCTGATCTTATGTACAGACAGAGCTGTCTCCTAAGAAGTCTAGTAAAGACACAGCTTTTATGCATCACTTTAAAATTTACTTGACAGTACATTGAATTTTGTTATCATGTCCTGTACTTTCAAAGGTGAAATGATTGTTGAATTATAATTAATGGAAGGCACTAGCTACTGAGTGGGGAAAATAATTAAGAAAATTTGAGGGTTTTGTTACTTACTTAAAATTTCCTATTCTTACCAGGGCTCAAATTATAACTACAATTAATATTTTACATACTTCAAAATAGTGTCTAGATAATTAATTCATCTTTTCAAAGTGCTTTAATTTTATAAAATGTTATTTCCTTGGAACTTATTTTTATATTCAAAGCAGCTGTGTTACTCTTGGTTTCTCTTAAAGCATATTCTAATGTTAATTCAACAACCTCATGGACCTAGTACTCTGCACAGTGCAGGTGGTACACTGATAAGCAAAAAACAGATTAGTCCTTGTCCTTGGGAGATTATAGGGATTATAGTGTAAGAGGAACATATATTTATTCATTAGAGGGAATATATGTGTATATATATATATATATATATATATATATATATATATATATATATATATCATACAATTAATGTGTTTTGAAGGAAATAACTATTTTCATGATTCTATAAGTGCTTATTAAAAAGAGTGATTTTGACTTATAATTCAGGAAAAAACTTCCCTAAAAATGGCTACTTGTGATGTTGCCTGAAAGATTTTAAGAAAACAACAACTTAGGTTACAGTAAAAAAAAAAAATCCAGATGGAATAGCTTTATTATGAACCTCAAATAGAAGTAAGCATGAACATTTGAAGACCATTAAAATGGTTGGTATGACTGTAGCACTAAGAACAAAGGGAAGCATGGTATGAGATAAAATTAGAAAATGAAAGAGTGGCCAGAGCATACAAAACCCTGGCAGAGATTTTGGTCTTTATCCTAGAACCATTGACAAGTTCTTTAAATTATTTTAAAGTAGACTCACTGAAACTTTGTTTTATATTTTGAAAAGAAAGCTAGTTCCAGAAGAGAAAATTTACTGAGAGGAAGTTATAAACTTGCTCTCTGATTTGTTTAGTTTGGTGTTTCTTGGAGATATATAGGTGGTAATACAAAGGGGCTCATTGTAGATAATTTAACTGATGATAATGATTTGAGGGGCATTGAAATAAAAATGTTGTTAAAGCCATGTTTGGGAATCAAGTCCTTACAGATGGCACTATTTCTAATGGGTGTTTCACATAATATGTCCATATTTCTCTCACCCATTTTACACTCATTACTTCTGAAGACAAGGCTTAATGATAGAGTTGAACTTTGAATTGTATATAGAAAGGAGAAATACAATTAATAGTGCAAACTAGATGAGCAAACTAAGCAAACTCTGCAATGACATATCTATATGAATGAGCTTTCAGAAAACAGTGAATGGCTTAAAATTTTCCATGTTCATGATATATGTAGAAAAGCTCTCAAAAGTGAGCTAAACTTGATTATAGTAGTTTATTTCATTATTGAACAGGATACTTGAACTCTTGGCCAAAAATTAATCCTTCTCTGACCTATACTATTTTATATATCATATATTCAAAATTTATCTGACATTTATATTTGCAAAGTCATAACTTGTGTTCTACTTTCATAGACTTTAACCCAGCTTGTATTCATTTTGGCAAACTATTAGTCTGTTCCCTTCCCAATCCAATCAATTTGGCTTCAATTTACTGGGGGCAAAATAATATTCTGAGGGCAGAAGTGGTCTGCAAGATTGAGGAGTTTGTAAAGATTGGAAGAGAGTAAAATTTTTGAAAATGCCTTTTAAAAGAAGGAGAGAGAAAGAAATGTGCAGGTAAATAGGTAAATTTTAGTTAAGACAGTGGGGACCCACATAAGGTGGTGACTCATTTCTATATAGTTTTATGATTTTATATTCCTCTCTACTCAACAATCTAAGTACAAATACAGAGAAAGCTGCCTGTCTGCTGAGTTTTTAATTTGCATGTCCACATCAAAGTTTGGAAGAATAGAATGACATAGGGGAAAGAGAATTGATAACACCAGAAAGTTTCTGGTTGATGTGACAGATCCTTGGCTTAGAGTTGGAAATAGAAAGAAAAGAAAGAAAAGTTGTTGATAATTAATGAATATGTAACTAGAGATATAGGTATAAAGTTAAAAAGTATAGCCTGACAGGTCCATGTGTGGTTAAAGAAAAATTTGGTAATTGTTGAAATAGGAGCTGTGATAAGCATGCTTACTTTCAAAGTGTGTCTGTAGGCTTATTTCACACTTTGATTTCCTTCCATTTCTATTTTTTCCTTGACCTCTCAGTTTTTTCTACCTCACTCACTCCCTGCTATATCCTGATTTCTTTGTTCCAAGAGGAAGATTTCAGATACATGAAGTATGTATATTATTGGAGGTTATTTTCATCATTCACAGTCTTAGAAAGAATGAAATAAAAACATGAGAAAGAGAAACAGAGCTGGAGGAATCAGGCTCCCTGGCTTCAGACTATAATACAAAGCTACAGCCATCAAGACAGTGTGGTACTGGCACAAAAACAGAAACATAAATCAATGGAACAGGATAGAAAGCCAAGAGATGAACCCACGCACATATAGTAAACTTATCTTTGATAAAGGAGGCAAGAATATACAATGGAGAAGAGACAGCCTCTTCAGTAAGTAGTGCTGGGAAAACTGGACAACTACATGTAAAAAATGAAATCAGAACACTCCCTATCACCATATACAAAAATAAACTCAAAATGGATTAAAGACTTAAATGTAAGGCTAGAAACTACAAAACTCTTAGAGGAAAATATAGGCAGAACACTCTATGACATAAATAACAGCAAGATCATTTTGGACCACCTCCTAGAGAAATAGAAATGAAACAGAAATAAACAAATCAGACTTAATGAAACTTATAACCTTTTGCACAGCAAAGGAAACCATAAATATGATGAAAAGAGAACCCTCAGAATGGGAGAAAATATTCGCAAATGAAACAACTGACAAGGATTAATTTCAAAAAGATACAAGCAGCTCATGCAGTTCAATATCAAAAAACAAACAACCCAATCCACAAATGAGATAGACTTAAATAGACATTTCTAAGACCTAAATAGATATTTTCTGAAGAAGATATACAGATTGCCAACAAACACATGAAAGGATGCTCAATATCACTAATCATTAGAGAAATGTAAATCACAACTACAATGAGATATCACCTCACCACAGGTCAGAATGGCCATTGTCAAAAAATCTACAAACAATAATTGTTGGAGAGGGTGTGGAAAAAAGGGAACCATCCTACACTGTTGGTGGGAATGTAAATTGATGCAACCACTATGTAGAAGAGTATGGAGGTTCCTTAAAAACTAAAAGTAGAACTACCATATGAGCCAGCAATCCCACTACTGGGCATATACCCTGAGAAAACCATAATTCAAAAAGAGACATGCACCACAATGTTCACTGCAGTACTATTCACAATAGACAGGACATGGAAGCAACCTAAATGTCCATCAACAGATGAATGGATAAAGAAGGTGTGGTGCATAAATACAATGGAATATTACTCAGCTATTAAAAGAAATGAAATTGAGCTATTTGCTATGAGGTGGATGGACCTAGAGTCTGTCATACTGAGTGAAGTAAGTCGGCAAGAGAAAAACAAATATCATATGCTAACACATATATTTGGAAAGAAGAGAAATGGTTCTGAAAGATCTAGGGGCAGGACAGGAATAAATAAGCTGATGTAGGGAATGGACTTGAGGACATGGGGAGGTGGAAGTGTAAGGTGGGACGAAGTGAGATAGTATCATTGACATATACACACTACCAAATGTAAAATAGATAGCTAGTGGGAAGCAGTAGCATCACATAGGGAGATCAGCTCAGTGCTTTGTGACCACCTAGTGGGGTGGGATAGGGACGGTGGGAGGGAGACACAAGAGGGAAGTGTATATGAGGATATATGTATGCATATAGCTGATTCACTTTGTTCTACAGCAGAAAGTAACACAACATTTTAAATCAATTATACTGTAAGAAAAAAGTTAAAATAATAATAAAATAAAATAAAATAAAATAAAATAAAAAAGGATGCTTGTGGAAAAAAATCTCAGCATAGGAGTCAGGAGGAGGCAGTTCATGCATTTCCTCATATGCTCACACACATAAAAACACACACACATTCAGAGATTGAATATTGAGTTTAGGCATTTAAAGTTCAAATACTCCACCTGGGCCAACTCTTACTTCTATTGCACAGATTCACTGTAGTTTGTCAGTTCCGCCTAGCTTAAGTTCTTATCTTGTTGGGAATATCATTGTCTGGTGATTTTCTTCTTTTTCTTAGAAAAGCTTAAAGATTTTCTTTAGTTTTACGAAAACAAAAACCATAGAAAAGGATGTGTAAGTAATTATGATGTACACTAAATGGTTCACAAAATAAGAAATATATAAGAGGAATATATATTTTACAACAACAAAACTATTAAGGACATTTTTTAATATCAAGTCCTTTCTCTTAGTAAGCTGTTTATTTTATTTTTGTCTTTTAAAAATAATCTCATACATAGTAAAATATATTTTAAATTTGTATATTACATCAGAGCACAAAGGCTTACTTTTATGATGTTTTAACAAAACAAAAACCTACAAAGTTTCAAAATAGTTTGAAAAGTGAAGACTATCCATGTAAATAAAGGTCCATATGTATTTCACATGTGGATGTAAAGCAGATTATCTATACCTGTCATCCAAACCAAATCATGACATATGTATTTTGTTAAAAATCTATTTTGAATTAATTCTATTGAGGCAAAAATGTGTGGTCCTGTTTTAATTTAATGTAGACTTAATAATTATCAAACTGAGCTTCTTTTTCAGGATTAAATTCATCTACTTGATGGAAGTTCTGCTTCTTATAATCATCACAGTATGATTCAATTTACTAGTGAAGGCAGGATACCATTAAAACGGATTTCTCAGTAGATTTAAAGACTTATTCCCAAACAATTAATGTCTATTTTTATACTTGAGTGGGAACAGAGAAAAGAATTCCATGCTTAAAAGAACAAAAAGTTGGAAAAGTGAAAATGATAATATTATATGTATTATCTTTAGTTTTAAATGCAATGTTTTTTTTCAATGTTCTACATTTTTTCTTTTTTACTTTAATTTTTATTTTATATTGGGGTTTAGTTAATTTAAAATGTGTTAGTTTCAAGGGTACAGCATTAGGACTCAGTTATACATATACATATATCCATTCTTTTTCAGATTCTTCCCCCTTATTGCAGAAAACTGAGTAAAGTTGCCTGTGCTATACAGTAGGTCCTTGTTTTTTATCTATTTTGTATATAGTAGCATGTATACATTAAGCTCCAACTCCTAATTTATTGACTTTTGAAAAATATTAACTAGGTAAAGATTTGTGGGAGAGAAGAACAAGATGGCAGAGTAGAAGGATGTGGACCTCAACTTCTCCAATGAGCACACCAAAAACACATCTACATGTGGAACAATTTTTAATGAAACAAACTGGAAACTGGCAGAAAGATTCTTATACTATCAAGGTTGTAAGAAAGATGCACACAGAGGTGGGTAGGAAGGGAAGAGAAGTGATCAGGTCAGGACCTGCTCCTCTAGGAGGAGACACAGAAGAAGAGGAGAATTGCACTGGCTCAGAGATCCTCCTTGGGGGGGAATAGTTCAGACACATACTAGGCATCCCAGGCCTAAGGTCCCAAACCTGGAAAACGAGTCCCTTTAGCTGGTTTGAAAACCTGTGGGACTGACAGTGGGGCTGAAAGAAATCTAGACTTTTCTCGTGAAGTGTTCCCAATCTTGCTTAATCCCACAACAAGGCAGAAGAAGCAGATTGAAACTGCCCAGGATTCTGGCTGGTTTCCCACGACCACCCCAGTACACACCCCAGCCAAAACCAAGCACCCAATACAGCCCTCTTGATCCACAGTGCAGCTCCGTACTAGAGCAAAGGCTGCTATGGCCAACTAGAGTATGCAGTTGTGAGGGAAGAAGCTGACACAGAACCAGCACAGCAACTGAACAGGATAAGAGCAGCAATTACTCTATTTAATTGAAGTAGAAGATGAGGAGTGGTGTGGAGCTCTTACTGGTGCCACGACTTCTGTAGAGTGTTCTCTGGTACCTCTTGCTCTGTGGCACAGATCCCCACTAGGGCAAAGACTGCGGCTGCTGCTGCCACGGAGAGTGCACAAGGGACCCTGACCCATTCCATATGCTTACTACAGCCCCTCTTGCCCTGGCAGTGCTTCTTTTTAGATTCCAAAACTGGTGGGGAGGAAGAGCACACACACTTGGAGGAAAGAGAAGCAGCTTAGGCCAGAACCTAGGGCTTATGTTCCAACAACTTGGGATCAGGTGGTGTTGGCCACTGAGAAGAGGAGAAGCCCCAGATCACATTTGATTCTGGCTCCAGCCCCTTTATTTCTAGTCCCACTTCTTACCAAGGTGATAGCTTCCAACACAACCTGGGGGAAGATGTGACTCATGTTCACTTCAAATCCAGTGCTCCCACCAAAGACATGTTGCACACACAGACTCTATAGGGATGCTCCCACACAAGAACACACTTTCAAGACTAGGATAGGTAACTGTTTTACCTAATAAATAGAGACAGGGAAAGTTAAGCAAAATGAGAAAAAAGAGAAATTTCCTTCAAATGAAAGAACAATAAAAAACCCCTGAAAATCAACTAATGAAACAGAGATAAATAATTTACCAGATAAAGAGTTGAAAGCATTAGTAATAAGAATGCTAACTAAACAAAGGGAAAGAATAGATGAACACAGTGAGAATTTTGACAAGGACTAGGAAATATTTTTTTTAAATGTCAGAACTGAAAAATACAATAAATAAAATGAAAACCCTGCTAGAAGAAATAAAAAGCACACTAAGTGATACAGAAGAACACATAAGTGATCTGGAAGACAGAATAATCAAAATCACCCAATCAGAAGAGAAAAAAGAAAAAACACATTAAAAAGTGAGAACAGTTTAAGGGCTCTCTGGGACAACATCAAGCATACCAATATTTGTATTATAAAGATCCCAGAAGGAGAAGAGAGAGAGAAAGGGGTCAAATATGTATTTGATAAAATTATTCTTGAAAACTTCCCAATCCTGAAGAAGAAACACATATCCAGATAAAGGAAGCACAGAGAGTCCCAAACAAGATACAACAAAAGAGACCCACATTAATTTGTATCATAATGTAAATGACAAAAGATAAGGTAAAGAGAAAACTCTAAAGGCAAAAGAGAAAACAAAAGTTCACATACAAGGGAACCCCCATAAGGATATCAGCTGATCTGTCTGCAGAAACTTAGCAGGCCAGAAGGGAGTGGCATGATATATTTAAAGTGCTGAAAGGGAAAACCTACAACCTAGAATACTCTACCAAGCAAAATTTTCATTCAGAATTAAAGGAGAGATAAAGAACTTTCCAGACAAGCAAAAACTAAAACATATAATCAATATGAAACCAACACTAACAGAAATGTTAAAGGGTATTCTCTAAAGGGAAAGAATCAGCACAGTAAAAAATAGGAGTCTACAAGAAAGGAAAAATCCCACTAGTTAGGACATATATACAGTAAAAGCTGTGGATCAACTACTTAATTAAACTAGTCCAAAGATTAAAACACACAAAAAATATATAAAATCAATTGTAACTACAATAAACAGTTAAGGAATAATCATGAAAATGTAAAATATGATATCAAAAACACAAAATGTGGAGGAGGGGAATAAAAAATGTACATATTTCAGAAGGTGTGTGAACTTAAATGCCTACCAGTTTAAATCAAGTAGATATAGTCAGAGGTCAACGTAAATGAACCCCCTGCTAACCACAAATCATAGCCTAAAATATATACACAAAAACTGGAAAGAAAGGAACACAAGTATACCAGTAAAGAAAATCATCAACCCAGAGGGGAAGAAACTAAAAGAAGGAAGAACAGAGAAAAACTACAAAAGCAATGAGAAAATAAGTAACAAAATGGCCATTCTTACAATAATCACTTTAAAAGCCAATAGACTAAATTCTCCAATCAAAAGACATAGGGTGACTACTTGGATGATAAACAAAAAAGACGTATCTCTATGCTGCTTAAAAGAGGCTCACTTGAGAGCTAAAGACACACACAGTCTGAAAGTGAGGGGATAGAGAAAGATATTTCATGCAAATGGAAACAATAAGAAAGTTGGAGTAACAATACTTATATCAAATGAAATAGTCTTTAAAACACAGCTGTAACACAAGGCAAAGAATGACATTATATAATGATAAAGAGATCAATACAAAATGAGGATATAGTTTTTGTTTACATATATGCACCTCACATTAGAGCACCTAAATATGTAAATCAAATATTAAGAGACATAAAGTTAGAAATTGACAATAATTCAATATAAATGAATAAATATAAATAAAATAGTGTTAATTCCACATATGATCCAGCAATTCCATTCCTGGGTATATATTTGAAGTAAAAATGAAAACACGTTTGAAAAGATATATATACTCCCAACATTCACAGCAGTATTGTTTAGAATACCCAAGATATGGAAGCAACTTAAGAGTCCATCGATTGATGAATAGATAAAGAAGATGTGGCATATTTATACAATGGAATATTAGCCACAAAAAAAGAATGAAATTTTGTCATTTAAAACAACAAGGATGACCTGGAGATTATTATGCTTAGTGACATAAGTAAGAAAAAGACAAATGTTTGTTATTACTTATATGTGAAATCTAAAAAATAAAACAAATAAATGAATATAACAAATAGAAATAGATTCAAAGATACAGAGAACAAATCAGTAGTTACCAGTGGGGTGACGGAAGGGGTTAGGGCAAAATAGCGGTAGGGACATTAAAAGGTACAAACCACTATATAAAATAAGCTATAAGAATATATTTTACAAAATAGGGAATATAGCAATATTTTATAAAATATTTAAATGGAATATAATCTATAAAAATATTGAATTACTAGTTTGTACATCTGAATCTAGTATAATATTGTAAATCAACTATATTTCAATTTAAGAAAAAAATGATGGGATTAAACTAGACCTTTTATGAACATAAAAATAATTGAGTGCATTTGGAAAAAAACATTTCTTTTCTTCTTTGAGTTGGAAAATTTGATTTAAAGTATAAATTTCATTAAAATAAAATGTAAAATAGAAATAAATATAATATTCGTTATACTTATTAATAAAAGTATATATATTTTCATAAAACTAAAATAAAATGTATTTAATCATTATTAATGTTTAGTAATGTTTTATTTGCCCTACAAAATCAAATCGAGAAAGCTATCACTAATGTAGAGATTGTCACCTAGTCAATTCAAAGTCAATTCAAAGTTTAAAAAAAATGTTTACTTTTGAAGCAAGAATACCTTAAAATACATAACAATAAAAAAATAGAGAATGTGTCATCATCAGATCTCAATATACTTTGATACAGGCCTGGCATACACTCCGGAGAAAGGGCTACATGAACTGAAAGGAAAATAATAAGAAAACTATAAACAGAGATTTTATGTGTAAAGTTGAAACATTACATTATCATTTGTGATAATTGATAATATAATATTTCAATTTTTCACATCAAATTTATAATTTAGTGTAATGAAAAGTGAGATACTCTTATCACCGAAGTTTATGGTTTATTCTAAAACAATGTTATTCTTCTTGGTTTACTAGCTCAGAAAGCATGAATAGTAAATTTGGTCTAGAAAAGGAATACCTGTATGAAGCAAGCTAAAACAGTGATTTTATTTCCCTTTAGTTCTCAACACTTTTCCTTTTAATTGCTTCCCAGTTTATTATATATGTATTTTATTTTTCTTAGATTTCTTATTAGTCAAGTAGTACATCAATATATTTCCTTTTAAAAAATGTTTTAGATAAGGCTAAATTCCCCACAGATTTCCTCAGTTCATCTTACCTTCTGTTTTCTTTTGTACTCTTTCATCTATCTATCATCTATTTATCTATCTATCAAGCTATATCTATCTCTGCTTAGATATAGATGTAAACACAAAAAATATAGGAATTTTATGTAATAGTATATTTGGTATCATACTTTACTCATCATTCTGCAGCTTGCTTTCTTTGACCAGCAGTTTCCTAAAAGTCTGACCATGTTGTTACATGCAGGTTTTGCTTGACCCATTTATGTATTATTTTGTATTCCATACTACACATATACCTATGATTATTTAGCCATTCCCCTACTGATAGACATATGAGTTTTTGGAGATTTTTTTTCTGCTGTAAATCTTACTTTAATGAAGTTTTTTTTTTTTTTAACATGTATGCATGTGCACAAGTGGAAGAATTTGTTTAGGGTGCACACTAAGAAATGGCATTGCAGGACCATTGAATATTCACATTCTAAATTTTCATTGATATCTTCTATGTCTGGCTACTGATCATTTTAAACTATCTGTCTATAACTAGATGATTTTTTAAATGAATAGAGTGAACCAAGTGATTGTCTTATATAGAATAGAAATAAAAAATATTTCATTATGCTCTTCTTTGTTTAATTTTTCTTTTCATTTATTTATTTCCTTATTTTTTACATTTTGACCACTTTCATCATTTCTCTCAGCCCCCAACCCTTGCCTCCTATAACCACAAATCTGTTCTCTTTATCTACGAGCTTAAGATTTGAGGGATTTTTGGTTAGTTTGTTCATTTTATTCCACATATAAGTGAGATCATATGGTATTTGTCAGTCTCTGTCTGACTTACATCACTTAGCAGAATGTCCTTAAGTCCCATACATATGGTTGCAAATGGCAAGATTTATTTATTTATTTTTGTGTGGCTGAATAGTATCCTACAATTTCTTTATCCATTGATGGACACTTAAGTTGTTTCCAT
Organism: Mesoplodon densirostris; assembly: GCF_025265405.1. Lineage (NCBI taxonomy): Eukaryota > Metazoa > Chordata > Mammalia > Artiodactyla > Ziphiidae > Mesoplodon > Mesoplodon densirostris. The sequence goes on from NC_082677.1 coordinate 37,861,564, forward strand.
ATCTTGGATATTGTAAATAGTGCTGCAATGAACATGGGGGTTCAAACAACTTTTCAAGTGAGTGTTTTTATTTTCTTTACATATACATCCAGAAGTGGAATAACTGGATCATATTGTAGTTCTATTTTTAATTTTTGAGGGGGAAGACTCCATATTTTCCATAGTGGCTGCATTAATTTACATTTGCCCAACAGTGAACAAGGATTTTCTTTCCCCCACATCCTTGCCAATATATTTTATCTCTTGTCTTTTTCATAATAGCCATCTAATAGGTGTGAGGTTATATTTCTTTGTGGTTTTGACTTACAGTTTCCTGATGCTTAATGATGCTGAGCACATTTTCATGTATCTATTAACTATCCATATGTCTTCTTTAAAAAATATCTATTCAGATCTTCTTCTCATTTTTAATCATTCTTTGTGATTGTTTATGAGTTTTTTAAATATTGTGAATATTAACTGTTTATCACATATATGATTTGCAAATATATTCTCCCATTCAGTAGGTTGCCTTTTCATTTTGTTGATTTTTCCTATTGCTGTGCAGAAATTTTTAGTTTGATGTGCTTTCACCTTTTATTTATTTATTTGTTTGTTTGTTTATTTATTTTATTTTTATTATTTTTTTCATTTGTTGTTTTTACTTTTGGTGTCAGACTCAAAAAATTATCACAAAGATCAAGTTAAGGAGCTTACCACCTATGTTTTCTTATAGGAGTTTTATGGTTTCAAGTCTTACATTCAAACATTTAATCCTTTTTTAGTCATTTTTGTGTTTGGTGTAAGATAGTGGTCCAATTTCATTCTTTTGCATGGGTCTGTCTAGTTCCCCCAACACAAGTTATTGAAAAGACTGTCTTTGAGTTAGGAGAGGAAGATGGAGGAAGAGTAAGACGCGGAGAACACCTTCTTCCCCACAGATACATCAGAAATTCATCTACACGTGGAACAACTCCTACAGAACACCTACTGAATGCTGACAGAAGACCTCAGACCTCCCAAAAGGCAAGAAACTCCCCACATACCTGGGTAGGGCAAAATAAAAAAGAATAAACAGAGACAAAAGGATAGGGACGGGACCTGCACCAGTGGGAGGGAGCCGTGAAGGAAGAAAGGTTTCCACACACTAGAAGCCCCTTTGCAGGCGGAGGCTGCGAGTGGCAGAGGGGGATAGCTTTGGAGTAGTGGAGGAGAGCAGAGCACCAGGGGGGCGGAGGGCAAAGCAGAGAGATTCCCACACAGAGGATCGGTGCCCTCAGGCACACACCAGCCCAAGAGGCTTGTCTGCTCAGCTGCCGGAGTGGGTGGGGCTGGGAGCTGAGGCTCGGGTATTGGGTTTCAGTTGGAGGGCAGGGAGAGGACTGGGTCTGGCGGCAGGAAGATAGCCTGAAGGGGTTAGTGCACCAAGGCTAGCCAGGAGGGTGTCCGGGGAAAATGTCTGGAGCTGCTGAAGAGGCAAGAGACTTTTTCTTCTCTCTTTGTTTCCTGGTGCACAAGGAGAGGGCATTAAGAGTGCTGCTTAAAGAAGCTCCAGAGACGGGCACGAACCGCAGCTAAAGGAGCGGACCCCGGAGACGGACGTGGGATGCTGGGGCTGCTGCTGCCGCCGCCACAAGGCCTGTGTGTGAGCGAGGGTCACTGTCCACCCCCCCTTCCAGGGAGCCTGTGGAGCCTGCCACTGCCGGGGTCCCGGGATCCAGGGACGGCTTCCACAGGAAAGCACATGGAGTGCCTCAGGCGGGTGCAACGTCACGCCAGCCTCTGCCGCTGCAGGCTCACCCGACACTGCGTGCCCCTCCCTCCCCTTGGCCTGAGTGAGCCAGAGCCCCCAAATCAGCGGCTCCTTTAAACCCGTCCTGTCTGAGCGAAGAACAGACGCCCTCCAGCGACCTATGTGCAGAGGCGGGGACGGGTCCAAGGCTGAGATCTGGGAGCTGTGAGAGCAGAGAAGACACAGGGAAATCTCTCTGTGCAGCCTCGGAGACAGCGGATTAAAGCTCAAAGGTCCGCTTGATGTGCCCTGCATCTGTGGAGTGCATGAATGGACAGCGAATCATCCCAAATTGAGGAGGTGGACTTTGAGGACAAGATTTAAGATTTTTCCCCCTTTTCCTCTCTTTACAACGAATTATCCCAAATTAAGGAGGTGGACTTTGAGAGCAAGATTTCAGACTTTTTCCTCTTTTCCTCTTTTTACAATGAACTATCCCAAATTGAGGAGGTGGACTTTGAGAGCAAGATTTTCGATTTTCTTCCCCGTTCTCTTTCTGTGAATGTGTATGTGTATGCTAACATGTGAGATTTTCTCTGTATAGCTTTGGGTCCACCCTATGTCCCAGGGTTCTATCCGTCTGTTTTTTTTTTCAATAATTACTTTTTTATTTTAATAACACTACAATATTTTAAACTTTATTCTACTTTACTTTTTCTTCTCTCTTACTTTTTTTCCTACCTTTCCTTCCTCCCTCCCTCCGTCCACCCCTTATTTCTTGCCTTCTCTCTTTCTTTCCTTCCTCCCACCTTCCATCCTGTTTTCTTCTTTCTTTCTATCTTTCTTTCCTTCCTCCCTCCCTTCTTTCTTCCTTTCACTCTTTCTTTTTCTTTCCTTCCTCCCTCCCTCTCTCATTTCTTTCTTTTTTTCTTCCTTCCTCCCTTCCTTGTTTCCATTCTTCCTTCCTTCCTTCCTTTGTTTCCTTCTTCCTTTCTTTCTTTCTCTCTTTATTTCTTCTACTAATTCTTTCCTTCTACATTTTCTCCCTTTTATTCTGAGCCGGGTAGATGAAAGGCTCTTGGTGCTGCAGCCAGGAGTCAGTGCTGTGCCTCTGAGTGGGAGAGCCAACTTCAGGACATTGGTCCACAAGAAACTTCCCAGCTCCACATAATATCAAACGGCGAAAATCTTCCAGAGATCTCTATCTCAATACCAGCACCCAGCTTCACTCAATGGCCAGCAATCTACAGTGCGGGACACCCTATGCCAAACAACTAGCAAGACAGGAAGACAACCCCACCCATTAGCAGAGAGGCTGCCTAAAAACATAATAAGGCCACAGGCACCCAAAAACACACCACCAGACATGGACCTGTCCACCAGAAAGACAAGATCAAGCCTCAACGACCAGAACACAGGCACTAGTCCCCCCCACGAGGAAGCCTACACAACCTACTGAAACAACCTTAACCACTGGGGACAGACACCAAAACAATGGGAACTACGAATCTGCAGCCTGTAAATAGGAGACCCCAAACATAGTAAGATAAGCAAAATGAGAAGACAGAAAAAAACACAGCAGGTGAAGGAGCAAGATAAAAACCTACCAGACCTAAAAAATGAAGAGGTAATTGGCAGTCTACCTGAAAAAGAATTCAGAATAATGATAGTAAAGATGATCCAAGATTGTATTTCCAAGATCCAAAATCTTGGAAATAGATTAGACAAAATGCAAGAAACAGTTAACAAGGACCTAGAAGAAGTAAAGATGAATCAAGCATCAATTAAAAACACAATAAATAAAATGAAAAATACGATAGATGGCATCAATAGCAGAATAACTGAGGCAGAAGAACGGATAAGTGACATGGAAGATAAAATAGAGGAAATAACTGCGGCAGAGCAAAATAAAGAAAAAAGAATGAAAAGAACAGAGGACAGTCTCAGAGACTTCTGGGACACCATTAAATGCACCAACATTCGAATTATAGGGGTTCCAGAAGAAGAAGAAAAAAGAAAGGGTCTGAGAAAATATTTGAAGAGATTATAGTTGAAAACTTCCCTAATATGGGAAAGGAAATAGTTAATCAAGTCGAGGAGACACAGAGAGTCCCATACAGAATAAATCCAAGGAGAAATATGCCAAGACACATATTAATCAAACTATCAAAAATTAAGCACAAAGAAATCATATTAAAAGCAGCAAGGGAAAAACAACAAATAACACACAAGGGAATCCCGATCAGGTTAACAGCTGATCTCTCAGAAGAAACTCCACAAGCCAGAAGGGAGTGGAAGGACATAATTAAAGTGATGAAGGAGAAAAACCTGCAACCAAGATTACTCTACCCAGCAAGGATCTCATTCAGATTTGATGGAGATATTAAAACCTTTACAGACAAGCAAAAGCTCAGAGAGTTCAGCACCACCAAAACAGCTTTACAACAAATGCTAAAGGAACTTCTCTCGGCAAGAAACACAACAGAAGGAAAATACCTACAATAACGAACCCAAAACAATTAAGGAAATGGGAATAGGAACATACATATCGATAATTACCTTAAAAGTAAATGGACTAAATGCTCCCACCAAAAGACACAGAGTGGCTGAATGGATACAAAAACAAGACCCATATATATGCTGTCTACAAGAGACCCACTTCAGACCTAGAGACACATACAGATTGAAAGTAAGGGCATGGAAAACGATATTCCATGCAAATGGAAATCAAAAGAAAGCTGGAGTAGCAATTCTTATATCAGATAAGATAGACTTTAAAATAAAGACTATTAGAAGTGACAAAGAAGGACACTACATAATGGTAAAGGGATTGATCCAAGAAGAAGATATAACAAATGTAAATATTTATGCACCCAACATAGTAGCACCTCAATACATAAGGCAAATACTAACAGCCATAAAAGGGGAAATCGACAGTAACACACTCATAGTAGGGGCTTTAACACCACATTTTCAATAATGGACAGATCATCCAAAATGGAAATAAATAAAGAAACACAAGCATTAAATGATACATTAAACAAGATGGACTTAATTGATATTTATAGGACATTCCATCCAAAAACAACAGAATACACATTTTTCTCAAGTGCTCATGGAACATTCTCCAGGATAGATCATATTTGGGTCACAAATCAAGCCTTGGTAAATTTAAGAAAATTGAAATTGTATCAAGTATCTTTTCTGACCACAATGCTATGAGACTAGACATCAATTACAGGAAAGGATCTGTAAAAAATACAAGCACATGGAGGCTAAACAATACACTACTCAATAATGAAGTGATCACTGAAGAAATCAAAGAGGAAATAAAAAATCCTAGAAACACATGACAATGGAGACACGACGACCCAAAACCTATGGGATGCAGCAAAAGCAGTTCTAAGGGGGAAGTTTACAGCAATACAATCCCACCTTAAGAAACAGGAAACATCTCGAGTAAACAACCTGACCCTGCACCTAAAGCAATTAGAGAAAGAAGAACAACAACAACAACAACAAATAACCCAAAGTTAACAGAAGGAAAGAAATCATAAAGGTCAGATCAGAAATAAATGAAAAAGAAATGAAGGAAATGATAGCAAAGATCAGTAAATCTAAATGCTGGTTCTTTGAGAATCTAAAGAAAATTGATAAACCATTAGCCAGACTCATCAAGAAAAAAAGGGAGAAGACTCAAATCATTAGAATTAGAAATGAAAAAGGAGAAGTAACAACTGACACTGCAGAAATACAAAAGATCATGAGAGATTACTACAATCAACTCTATGAGAATAAAATGGACAACCTGGAAGAAATGGACAAATTGTTAGAAATGCACAACCTGCCAGGACTGAATCAGGAAGAAATAGAAAATATGAATAGACCAGTCACAAGCACTGAAATTGAAACTGTAATTAAATATCTTCCAACAATCCAAAGCCCAGGACCAGATGGCTTCACAGGCGAATTCTATCAAACATTTAGAGAAGAGCTAACACCTATCCTTCTCAATCTCTTCCAAAATATAACAGAGGGAGAAGCACTCCCAAACTCATTCTACGAGGCCACCATCACCTTGATACCAAAACCAGGCAAGGATGTCACAAAGAAAGAAAACTAGAGGCCAGTATCACTGAGGAACATAGATGCAAAAATCCTCAACAAAATACTAGCAAACAGAATCCAACAGCACATTCAAAGGATCATACACCATGATCAAGTGGGGTTTATTCCAGGAACGCAAGGATACTTCAATATATGCAAATTAATCAATGTGATACACCATATTAAAAAAATTGAAGGAGAAAAACCATATGATCATCTCAAATAGATGCAGAGAAAACTTTTGACAAAATTCAACACCCATTTATGGTAAAAAGCCTGCAGAAAGTAGGCATAGAGGGAACTTTCCTCAACATAATGAAGGCCATATATGACAAACCCACAGCCAACATTGTCCTTAATGGTGAAAAACTGAAACCATTTCCACTAAGATCAGGAACAAGAAAAGCCTGCCCACTCTCACCACTCTTATTCAACTTAGTTTTGGAAGTTTTAGTCACAGCAATCAGAGAAGAAAAGGAAATAAAAGGAATCCAAATTGGAAAAGAAGAAGTAAAGCTGTCACTGTTTGCACATGACATGATACTATATGTAGAGAATCCTAAAGATGCCACCAGTAAACTACTACAGCTAGTCAATGAATTTGGCAAAGTAGCAGGATACAAAATTAATGCACAGAAATCTCTGGCATTTCTGTACACTAATAATGAAAAATCTGAAAGTGAAATCAAGAAAACACTCCCATTTACCATTGCAACAAAAAGAATAAAATATCTAGGAATAAACTTTCCTAAGGAGACAAAAGACTTTTATTCAGAAAATTATAAGACACTGATGAAAGAAATTAAAGATGATACAAATAGATGGAGAGATATACCATGCTCCTGGATTGGAAGAATCAATATTGTGAAAATGGCTCTACTACCCAAAGCAATGTACAGATTCAATGCAATCCCTATCAAACTACCACTGGCATTTTTCACAGAACTAGAACAAAAAAATTCAAAATTTGTATGGAAAAGCAAAAGACCCCAATAGCCAAAGCAGTCTTGAGAACGAAAAACAGAGCTGGAGGAATCAGGCTCCCTGACTTCAGACTATACTACAAAGCTAGAGTAATCAAGACAGTGTGCTACTGGCACAAAAACAGAAAGATAGATCAATGGAAGAGGATAGAAAGCCCAGAGATAAACCCACGCACATATGGTCAACTTATCTTTGATAAAGGAGGTAGGAATGTACAGTGGAGAAAGGACAGGCTCTTTAATAAGCGGTGCTGGGAAAACTGGTCAGGGACATGTAAAAGTATGAGATTCGATCATTCCCTATCACCATACACAAAAATAAGCTCAAAATTGATTAAAGACCTAAATGTAAGGCCAGACACTATCAAACTCTTAGATGAAAGCATAGGCAGAACAGTCTATGATATAAATCACAGCAAGATCCTTTTGGACCCACCTCCTAGAGAAATGGAAATAAAAACAAAGATAAACAAATGGGACCTAATGAAACTTCAAAGCTTTTGCATGGCAAAGGAAACCATAAACAAGACCAAAAGACAACCCTCAGAATGGGAGAAAATATTTGCAAATGAAGCAACTGACAAAGGATTAATCTCCAAAATTTATAAGCAGCTCATGCAGCTCAATTGCAAAAAAAACAAACAACCCAATCCAAAAATGAGCAGAAGACCTAAGTTGACATTTCTCCAAATAAGATATACAGACTGCCAACAAACACATGAAAGAATGCTCAACATCATTAATCATTAGAGAAATGCAAATCAAAACTACAATGAGATATCATCTCACACCAGTCAGAATGGCCATCATCAAAAAATCTAGAAACAATAAATGCTGGAGAGGGTATGGAGAAAAGGGAACACTCTTGCACTGCTGGTGGGAATGTGAATTGGTACAGCCACTATGGAGAACAGTATGGAGGTTCCTTAAAAAACTAAAAATAGAACTACCATATGACCCAGCATTCCCACTACTGGGCATACACCCTGAGAAAACCATAATTCAAAAAGAGACATGTACCAAAATGTTCATTGCAGCTCTATTCACAATAGCCCGGAGATGGAAACAACCTAAGTGTCCATGATTGGATGAATGGATAAAGAAGATGTGGCACATATATACAATGGAATATTACTCAGCCATAAAAATAAATGAAACTGAGCTATTTGTAATGAGGTGGATAGACCTAGAATCTGTCTTACCGAGTGAAGTATGTCAGAAAGAGAAAGACAAATACTGTATGCTAACACATATATATGGAATTTAAGAAAAAAAATGTCATGAGAACCTAGGGATAAAACAGGAATAAAGACACAGACCTACTTGAGAATGGACTTGAGGATATGTGGAGGGGGAAGGGTAAGCTGTGACAAAGCAAAAGATAGGCACGGACATATATACAGTACTAAACATAAGGTAGATAGTGGGAAGCAACCGCATAGCACAGGGAGATCAGCTCGGTGCTTTGTGACCGCCTGGAGGGGTGGGATAGGGAGGTTTGGAGGGAGAGAGATGCAAGAGGGAAGGGATGTGGGAACAGATGTATATGTATGACTGATTCACTTTGTTATAAAGCCGAAACTAATAAAAAAAAAGAAAAGACTGTTTTTCACATTGGATATTTTGAGCTTCTTTGTGCTAGATTAGTTGACCATATATGTGTGAATTTACTCCTAGGTTATCTATTCTGTTACATTCATCTATCTGTTTGTTTTTATGCCAGTAATATACTGTTTTAATTACTACAGCTTTGTAACAAAGTTTGAAATCAGTTAGTGTGATGCCTCCAATTTGGTCTTCATGCTCAAGTTTGCTTTGGTTGTTTGAGGTGTTTTGTGGTTCTAAACAAATTTTAGGATTATTTGTTTTAGTGTTGTGAAAAATACCGTTGGACTGTTGAAAGGGATTTCACTGAATCTGTAGTTGTGTTAGGTAATGTTGATATTTGGACAGTATTTATTCTTCCAATCCATGACCATGGTATATCTTTCATTTATTTTTGTATTCTTCAATTTTTTCTATTAATATCTTGTAGCTTTCAGTATACAAGACTTTCATCTCCTTGGTTAAATTTATTCCTAGGCTTTTCATTCCTTTTGATGTAACTGTAAATGGTATTTTTATTTTAATTTTTTATTTCTCTTTTTTTTACAGTTTTTTTATTAGTTTGGAGGAACACAACATATTTTTATGCAATTGAGTTTTTATCCTGAAATATCACTGAATTTGTTTATTGAGTTCAAAAATTTTTTGATGGAGTCTTTAGGGTTTTCTATATATAATATCTTGTCATTTTCAAATAGTTTCAGTTTTACTTTTTCCTTTCCAGTTTGATTGCCTTTTTTTTTTCTTTTCCTTGACTCATTGCTCTGTCTAGGACATCCAATAGTATGTTAAATAGAAGTGGTTAAAGTGTGTATCCTTGTCTTGTTTCTAATTTTTCTGATCTTAGAGGAAAAACTTTTGGCTTTCCACCATTGACTATGATGTTATCTACGGGCTCGTCATACATGGCCTTTTTATGTTGATGTACATTTCCTCTATACCCACTTTGTGGAAAGTTTTTAACATAAATGAATATTGACTTTGTCAAAAGCTTTTTCTGCATCTATTGAGAAGATCATAAAATTGTATTCTTCATTTTGTTAGTGTAGTGTATTGCATTGACTGATTTGCCGGTGTCTAGTCATACTTGCATCACTGGGATCAATCCTACTTGATCATAATATATGATCCTTTTAATGTATCACTGAATTTGGTTTGGAATTGTTCACTGAGGATTTTTCTTCTATGTTCATCTGGGATATTGTAATTTTCTTGCAGCTTGCTTGTTTGGTTTTTGTATCAGTGTAATGCTGGCCTTGTAAACTGAGTTTGGAAGAGTTCCCTTTCACATATTTTTTGTAAGTATTTGAGAAAAAAATGGTATTCTTTGAATATGTGAAATAATTAATCAGAGAGGCTGTCCAGTCCTGGACTTTTGTTTGTTGGGTGGTTTTTGATTACTGATTAATTATCCTTACTAGTAACCCGTGTGTTTAGATTTTCTATTTCTTCATGATTTAGTCTTCGTAGGTTGTATGTTTTTTGAAATTTATGCATTTCTCCCAGATTGTTCAGTTTTTTGGCATATAATTGATCATAGTGAAGTCTTATGATCCTTTGTATTTCTGTGTCATGACTTGTAATATCTCTCCTTTAATTTATGATTTATTTATTTGAATTCTCTCTCTTTTTTCTTGGTGAGTCTAGCTCAAAAGTTATTAATTCATTTATCTTTTCAAAGAGCCAACTTTTACATTCATTGATCTTTTCTTTTGTCATTGTGTTCTCTATTTCATTTATTTCTGCTCTAAGCCTTGTTATTTCCTTTCTTCTACTATCTTTGGGTCTTGTTCTTTTTCTAGTTCCTTGAGGTATAATGTTAAATTGTTTGTATGAGACATTTTTTGGTTCTTGAGGTAAGTGTTTAGTGTTTTAAACTTTCCTCTTAAACTGCTTTTGCTTCCTTTCATCAATTTTGGTATATTTTCAGTTTTGTTTGCCTCAAGGTATTTTTTAGCTTATCTTTTGATTTCATCATTGACACATGCATTGTTCAGTAGCATATTTTTTAATCTCCACATGTTTGTGAATTTTCAGGATTTTCTTTATGTAATTGATTTCTAGTTTTATAACATTGTTGTTGGAAACAATTCTTGATATGACTTAAATTCTCTTAAATTTATTAAAATTTGTTTTGTGGCCTAAGATATGAACTATCATGGAGAATGTTCCATGTATACTTGAGAAAGTATTCTGATGTTCTTGGGTAGAATGTTCTATATATGTTAAGTTCATCTGATCTAATATGTCATTTAAGGCCAATGTTTTCTTATTGCTTTAGTCTGGATGATATATCTATTGATGTAAGTGGAGTATTAAAGACCACTACTATTATTATATTTTATTGTTGTCTATTTCTCCCTTTAGGTCTGTTAATATTTGCTTTACATACTTAGGTACTCCTATTTTGGGTTCAAAACTATTTACACATGTTATATCCTCTTACTTGTCTGACCCCTTTATCATTGTGTAACAACCTTCTTTGTCTTTTATGAAAGTCTTTCTTTTAAAGTCAATTTTGTCTAATATAATTATGGCTACACAAGTTTTCTTTTGGTTTTCATTTGCATGAAATATCTTTTTCCATCACTCTACAGTCAATCTTTGTGTGTCCTTACATCTAAAGTGAGTCTCATGTAGGTAGCATGTTGATGAATAATTATTTTTTATCCTCTCAGCTACTCAATCTCTTTTGATTGGATAATTTAGTTCATTTACATTTAAAGTAATTATTTAGAAGTATATGCTTATTGTCATTTTGTTCATAGTTGCCTGGAGTTTTTGTCATACTCTGTTGATTTTTCTTCCTTTGCTCTCTTTCTCAGTGATTTGATGATAGTCTTTAAAGGTATGCTAATATTTTTTCTCTTTATCTTTTATGAATTTATTATTGGTTTCTGCTGTGTGGTTACATGAAACTTACATATAAAAAATTATATCTATAACAGTCTATTTTAAGTTGATAACAAGGTAATTTTGGTCACATTCTAAAGCTCAACATTTTATTCTCCCTCACCTCATTTGTTTTTGATGTCACATTTTACACTCTTTGTACTGTATAACTAACCACTGGAATCATAACAATTTTTACTACTTTTGTCTTTTAAATTTTATACTAGCTTTATGGTTGATTAATCCACTTACCTTTATCATATATTTACCTTTTCAGTGAGATTTATTATTTCTTATGTTTTCTTGTTACTAACTAGTGCCTTTCTTTTCAGCTTAAAGCAGTTCCTTTAACATTTCTTGTGATCACACAAACACTATGATTTAAAGCAAATTTTAAAACATTATTTCTGCAGTTATTTTAAATGGATATGAAGATTTTCACTAAGAATGGATGCTACTTAATAAAATATACTATAAATAATGACTTTTAAATGTGTAGTTTTGTGTTCTGTGTCCTAACTTAGATCAGTCAAATAAAAGACCAATATAGAATATTTGTTGCAAAAACAAATTACCCTTTATTTTTGGAAATAAGCCTTTTAAAACATCTTTTTGGTTGTAATTAACATTTAATATCCATGGTTCTACCATGGAGAATAGATTTGAAACTTCTTTTTAAAAAAACTTTGATTTGAAAGGAATATACAATGGAAGATTTAATAGAGTAAGCTTCAACAAGAAAATGCATGTGGAAATAATTCCATGCTTTCTCTGATGCCTGTAACAGATACATCTAAATGATAGGAGAGAAAACCTCTGAACACTGATTTGATGTTAAAGATCAACAGATTCTGCTACAATGAGTTAATTTGTTTCTACAGTTGCCTCTTTGTTGTTTGTCTCAGATTAAAAAGACTGAATGATCTTAAACTAGTGAAATTACTGAATATGCATCCTTTTATATTTGTAAAGAAAGAGTCTTTTAAAAATGAATGCACATTATCACTGCATGATATTGTGGCCACTTTTAAATTTGTATGCAGTAGCCTTTACATAAACAATTAATCTTCAGTTAAAACTGTCATGTTAGTGTCTTTAGATGCTTCCATGTTAAAGAAAATATAGATGATATGCTACCAAACATTGCACCTATACTGAACTGTACAACAGCAGTTGTTTTCTTGTCAATTTAACAGTTGACACACATGTAAAACTCTCCTTTAACTGGCATATGTATATAGTTAATTGCTGTCTTTTAGAACTTTCATGACTGACTAAGGAAATAGGATTGTATGTGAGTCACACCAAAAATAAAAATTTATTTTTGTATTTAAATATCATTACAGAAGAGGAAATGCATTTATTCTTTACTGGGGAAGCTGCAAATTGTTTGCTTTTCTGTGTGCAGAACTAGGTCACACTAATAATCAATACTCATCTTTTTGACTTTGTTAATTTATATATGTGAGTTTCTATTTCCAGAAATAATGTGTTAGGTTATTTGGGAAAACATTCCTGCTGAAAATAGCTAGAAAATTGGTTAACATGTATTTAAAAAATCTTATTAAATGTATATATGGATAACAAGATCATTAAAAAATCAGCCAAATTTTAAGAAACATTAGTTTCCAAAGAATAAAATATCTTGCGTGTGACTTTGGTCTTATGTGTATATTTTTACTTACTCTTTGCTGGGAAAAAGAAAGGACAAAAAACAAAAACAAAAAACAAAATCAAAGTCACAGAAAATGGTACTCTCACAGAAGACCCATACACAGAGAATCTCTCTGAGTTACAGGAACAATATACATGGACAAATTTTAGTGACAAATGAAAGACTAGGTTTTAAAAGCTTTTGTAATCTAGGAACAATCAAGCCTTTACTTGACTTGAGTAAATTCCAGGCCAGTTGTGGCTCCAGGTTATTGTTTGAAAATTTTAAATCTCTCAGAGATAATCTCATTCAAGGCTGCACATTTTTCCACAATTAAAAAAAATATATGATAAGCACACAGGTAGTGTTTGTTTCACACAAACAAATTTAACCCAATGAGGGGACCTCTTATTAATAAAAGGACACAACTCATGAAAGAAACAAAGTCAAATAAAACCCCATATGTCCCTGTAAAGATACTATAAAGAAAGTGGGAGATTTTAACTAACTTCTGCCAAGTTAAGCTAAATATTTAAAACTTACACAAAATCTTTCTTAATAGAAAAAGAAACTGATTTTCTACTTAACTGATTTTCTGTGGTTAAAAACAGAATTAAACTAGAAATAAGTAAGAGAAAGAAAATCCACAAGTTTATAAAAATTAAATAGCACACTCAAATTACTCATGCATCAGAGGCAAGAAAATCATTAATATGAAAAATAAGATAACAGGGCTTTTCTGGTGGCACAGTGGTTGGGAGTCCGCCTGCTGATGCAGAGGACGAGGGTTCGTGCCCCAGTCTGGGAGGACGCGACGTGCCATGGAACGGCTGGGCCTGTGGACCGTGGCTGCTGGGCCTGCACGTCCAGAGCCTGTGCTCCGTGGCAGGAGGGGCCACAGCAGTGACAGGCCCGCATATTGAAAAAAAAAAAAAGATAACAATTACCTCAGTGAGGTCAGGAGAGTATGTATGTGATGAAAAAGTTGCACTTTTTTTTAAACGTATTTATTGGAGTATAATTGCTTTACAATAGTGTGTTAGTTTCTGCTTTATAACAAAGTGAATCAGCTATATGTATACATATGTTCCCATATCTCTTCCCTCTTGTGTCTCCCTCCCTCTCCCTCTCCCTATCCCACTCCTCTAGGTGGTCAAAAACCACCTAGCTGATCTCCGTGTGCCCTGAGGCTGCTTCCCACTAGCTATCTATTTTAGGTTTGGTAGTGTATATATGTCCATTCCTCTCTCTCACTTTGTCACAGCTTACCCTTCTCCCTCCCCATATCCTCAAGTCCATGTTCTAGTAGGTCTGTGTCTTTACTCCTGTCTTGCCCGTAGGTTCTTCCTGACCATTTTTTTTTTAGATTCTATATATATGTGCTAGCATACAGTATTTGTTTTTCTCTTTCTGACTTACTTCATTCTGTATGACAGACTCTAGGTCCATACACCTCACAACAAATAACTCAATTTCGTTTATTTTTATGGCTGAGTGATATTCCACTGTATTTATGCACCACATCTTCTTTATCCATTCATCTGTTGATGGACACTTAGGTTGCTTCCATGTCCTGGCTATTGTAAATAGAGCTGCAAAGAACATTTTGGTACATGACTCTTTTTGAATTATGGTTTTCTCAGTGTGTATGCCCAGTAGTGGGATTGTTGGGTCGTATAGTAGTTCTATTTGTAGTTTTTTAAGGAACCTCCATACTGTTCTCCATAATGGCTGTACCAATTCACATTCCCACAAGAGGTGCAAGAGTGTTCCCTTTTCTCCACACCCTCTACAGCTTTTATTGTTTCTAGATTTTTTGATGATGGCCATTCTGACTGGTGTGAGATGATATCTCATTGTAGTTTTGATTTGCATTTCTCTAATGATTACTGATGTTGAGCATTCTTTCATGTGTTTGTTGGCCATCTGTATATCTTCTTTAGATAAATGTCTATTTAGGTCTTCTGCCCATTTTTGGATGGGGTTGTTTGATTTTTTGTTATTGAGTTGCATGAGCTGCTTGTAAATTTTGGAGATTAATCCTTTGTCAGTTGCTTCATTTGCAAATATTTTCTCCCATTCTGAGGGTTGTCTTTTGGTTTTCTTTATGGTTTCCTTTGCTGTGCAAAGCTTTTGAGTTTCATTAGGTCCCATTTGTTTATTTTGTTTTTATTTCCATTTCTAAAAGAGGTGAGTTCAGAAGGATATTGCTGTGATTTATATCATACAGTGTTCTGCCTATGTTTTCCTCTAAGAATTTGATAGTGTCTGGCCTTACATTTAGGTGTTTAATCCAATTTGAGGTTATTTTTGTGTATGGTGTTAGGAAGTTTTCTAATTTCATATTTTTACATGTACCTGTCCAGTTTTTCCAGCACCACTTATTGAAAAGGCTGTCTTTTCTCCACTGTATATTCTTGCCTCCTTTATCAAAGATAAGGTGACCATATGGGCATGGGTTTATCTCTGGGCTTTCTACCCTGTTCCATTGATCTATATTTCTGTTTTTGTGCCAGTACCATACAGAACAATAAGCTGTACCTCCCTCCCAATAAAAAAAAAAGAAAAAAAAACTTAAGTGTAAAACATTTTATTTAATTAAAATTTATTTTGAGGTTTGTCTTTGTTAAAATATTTAAATTTATCTTCTGTTTACATAGCTTTATTATTTTCATTGTAAAATGTTAGACTGAGCAAGTATTAAATGATGAAATCAATTTCACCCTAAAATTTCTAACAATGTTTTGAGAATTATAGTTTCCATATTTTCTCCTATAGTTGATTATGTTATCATATTTGGGGAGCTTTTTTCTTAAGTTTGAGATCAACAGCAAATATTTGTGAATTTTAATCAGATTTTCAGGATATGTAATTTACGAGATAGCTGCTTATCTTCCACTGACAAAATTTTCTTAGAGAAATACACAGTAAACAGTTAAAATTTTGAAAGTTAAGGGCTATTGTTTGCTCTGTGGGTGAATTTAGCAGTAAGTGAAATCCTTAGAGAACTAGAAAAGGAAATAATGTAGCTAGTCACTTGTTTGTCTGCAGGAGAGTATAGGCTATCATTATTACCTTATGTTAAAGAAATGATAAACAAAAGGGCTGGAAGAAACCAATATTTTTGAGTGATTTTGACAGACAACCCATGGAGGAGCACATGTACATTACTTATTATCTCTCAGATGCCAGGTAGGTCAGTTTCTTTATCAGAAAAAAATGCATGCTGATAAACTGAGAATAGTTTTCTGAAATATGATGATAGACACTCTTTTTGTGATGCGTTCTCAGTAGTGGACACACTGCTGTAGATTCTTTACTGGCAGGATAATAACCAATTAGAATAAAGGTTTCGATCGGAAGAAATTCTTGTTCATTCTTCGGAATATAATTGCATTGTTTTAGATTGTCTACAGTAGAGGGGGGGTCTAGAACATGTAAAGTGATAAAACACATATATAAGTAGTTTACTTAGACATAATATTGCTTAAAAAGGAGACTGGTAAGTGATATTATAGATTATTTATATATAAAATCTCCATGGAGCAAACTATATATTCTACAACGGTAGAGAAATCTAAACATATGAAAAGTGTTCTCTCTCCTGTTAGTTCTTTTTAGGAAAAAAACACACCTGCTATTATCTAGAGTTCCTTTGCATCTCATAACAAGCACTTACCTCAGTCATTGTAAAATAAAATAAAAAGTTGATATAGGCATTCAAAAACCTTGTGATTTATAGTGATAAGGCATAAGAAAACAAGTGATTTATAGTCAATCTATAAGACTAGAATGTTGATCATGTATTTTTTTTTTTTTTTTTTTTTGCTGTACGCTGTCTTCTCACTGTTGTGGCTTCTCCCATTGCAGAGCACAGGCTCCGGACATGCAGGCTCAGCAGCCATGACTCACGGGCCCAGCCACTCCATGGCATGTGGGATCTTCCAAGACTGGGGCACGAACCCGTGTCCCCTGCATCGGCAGGCAGATTCTCAACCACTGCACCACCAGGGAAGACCTGATGATGTAAATTTTACTTATGGCTTCATAAAGGTGGAATAATGGAGCAAGAGGGATGATTGGATAAATTATTTTTAAGTAGCCAACAAATAGTATCCTGAGTATACTACTGTAATGGAAGTTTGCCAGACGCTGAAAAATGAGATTTTGGAATTATTCTTACCTTTGGTGGGTTTTTAAAAGTCTCATTTTATCATTTTTGAGCAGGGAAATGAAAGATTGAAACTCACTTGACAGCTTATGCTTCATCTTCACAGGAGAGCTGTTTGATGTCAAGTGTGCAATTGAAGAAAGATATTGGACTATTTTATAGCTTGCTTCATAGACTAAATCCCAGGAGCTGTAGTTCACAATTACAATTAAATTTTCTTAATCTCAGTCAATGAGAAAGCAAATCTATTTTTATGTCCTGCCTTAAGGATACATTTTGTAATGTATAGTAGCAACTATACAGCATGAAATGGTAGTATATAAATATTTAATTACATATTTGTAACCTCTAATCACTCCATTTCACAGTTCACATTATGCTTGGAGATTTTCTCTGATAAGTTTTGGTTAAGAAACTTGTGCCATGGACATTGGTGTTTCTGATGCTATAGCCTAAGGGATTTGCCTCATTCTCAGTGTTTCAAAAATATTTAGCCAAGACTTGCATTGTGATGTAGAAAAAGCAGTAGCTTAACTAAAATGAAATTATTTGTCACTTAAACATAATCCTAAAAAAATATCTGTTTGAAGCTTGATATGCCAGAAATTAAAATTGACACTCATATATTGATGAAACCATTGGCTCATTATGCTTTCACTACCAATGTGATTTTTTTTGTAGATTTTAGAGCAAAATATATTATTACTTCTCAGTATTTGGGAACTCAGTAGAACCACTTTATGTACGAATGAACTAAGCAAATGTCATTCATTATGTGAATACTGAGTAGATCATCTTGTCTTCATAATATGCTTTGGGAATGGTTGTGTGCTAAACAAACAAAAAAATGTTATTTAAAAAACTGTTTTAAAAGGGAACCCTCTTGAACTGTTGGTGGGAATGTAAATTGATACCACCACTATGGAGAACAGTATGGAGGTTCCGTAAAAAACTAAAAATAGAACTACTATATGACTCAACAATCCCTCTACTTGGCATATACCATGAGAAAACCATAATTCCAAAAGAGTGATGTACCACAATGTTCATTGCAGCTCTATTTACAATAGCCAGGACATAGAAACAACCTAAGTGTCCATTGACAGCTGAATGGATAAAGAAGATGTGGCACATACATACAATGGAATATTACTCAGCCATAAAAAGAAACGAAATTGAGTTATTTGTAGTGAGGTGGATGGACCTAGGGTCTGTCAAACAGAGTGAAGTAATTCAAAAAGAGAAAAACAAATAGCGTATGCTAATATATATATATGGAACATAAAAAAAAGAAAAAGAAAAAAGTGGTTCTGAAAAACCTAGTGGCAGGACAGGAATAAAAATGCAGACAGGGCTTCCATGGTGGCGCAGTGGTTGAGAGTCTGCCTGCCGATGCAGGGGACACGGGTTCGTGCCCCGATCCCGGAAGATCCCACATGCCGCGGAGCGGCTGGGCCCGCGAGCCATGGCCGCGGAGCCTGTGTGTCCGGAGCCTGTGCTCCACAACGGGAGAGACCACAGCAGTGAGAGGCCCGCGTACAGCAAAAAAAAAAAAAAAAATGCAGACATAGAGAATGGACTTGAGGACATGGGGAGGGGGAAGGGTAATCTGGGACGAAGTGAGGGAGTGGCATGGACATATAAACACTACCAAATATAAAGTAGATAGATAGTGGGAAGCAGCCACGTAACACAGGGAGATCAGCTCGGTGCTTTGTGACCACCTAGACGGGTGGGATAGGAAGGGTGGGAGGGAGATGCAAGAGGAAGGGGATATGGTGATATATATATATATATATATATATATATATATATATATATATATATATATATACATACATATTGCTGATTCACTTTGTTATAAAGCAGAAACTAGCACACCATTATAAAGCAATTGCACTCCAATAAATATGTTAAAAATTAATGTTTTAAGAATCATTACTACAAATCCATTTTTGTGTGATAAAAATGTAACTTTCTGAGTAAAGAAATAGCAAGATATTTCTCTAAAAGGAAATGAGTTTTCCTGCTTATTTGTGTCCTTGTTTCTGGCTGATTACAAGAAACTGGAAGAAGAGAATAACCAGAAAATGTAGACATGCCTGTGGGAAAGGTGGTAAAGTAAAAGTTTCAAGAAAAGTTGGTATTGGTGAGCTCATTGAAACCTGGAATTGGCCTGACAACCAGATAATTGAGGGTAGACAGACAAAACTAAATATAGAGAATAAGATAAATGCTTTAAAGAAAATCTGTCTTATTTTATATTTTGCATTACTATAGAAAAGTAGTTCAGTAGCTCAAAGATAATTAGCAATTGAAAAATAAATATTCTGTATTTACAAACTTTCATTTTCAGAAATCATCAAATATAATGCAAAATAAGTCTGTTTCATGGTATGAATTTTTACCCTTGAAATTGGCAATTATTAAAATGTATAATAACCATGTGAAGGATGCCTGGGAAAATTGGTCACTAGGACTTTGCTGATAAGGAAAAATTAAGTACATATACAACCTGGCATCATGTATGCAGTTAATAAAGTGATTAAAATCCCACACTTTAGAAATAGGTGGTTTTGGCTCAAAAAAATCCAACTCTGTCACATACCTGTCGTATGATCTTGGACAAATTATTGAATTTCTGTTTTCCTCAGTTTCCCCCCATACAAAGAATGGAAATAGTATTAATAGTACACTCATAGGGACATTGTGAGGTTAAACATGTTAGTTTGAATAACATCCTTAGAACAATACCTGTCCCATATTATATACTCAATAAATGTGATATAATATTGATACTTTTTACAATGTTTATATCCAGCAATTTCATTCTGTAGATTTGTTTTTTCCAAGAAAATTATCAGAGATACTTACAGAAGTATACAAAGAGGTCAGTTTTGATAGTATTTATAGAATTTAAACTCCTGAAACAGCAGAAACATTCAGCAATAGGTAATTGGCTAAGCAGATGTGTCTATGGAGGCATTAAGGATTCTTCATAGATCAATTTTTAAAATGCCACAGTACTGCATTTAAAAAAGACAAAGAATATGTGCAAAAAATCTTTTTGTTTAATATAATTATATGTCATATCACAACAAATATGTAAATAATGCACCAAAATGTGAATCATGGTTACCTTTGGTTGGTAGACTATGGATGAGTTTTCACTATATGCATGTCTATATGTGGTAGCACTCTTCTATGTTTCTATTAGTTATAGGTTGAATCATGTCCCCCAAAATTTATGCATTGAAGTCCTAACCCCCAGTACCTCAGAATGTGATCTTATTTGGATATAGGGTCATTGCAGATCTAATTAGTTAAGAAAAATTTACACTGTAGTAGTCGGGCCCCTAATCCAATATGACTGGTTTCCTTATAAAAAGGGAAAGCAGAGATCAGGGTGCCATGGACCACCAAAGATTGCCAGCAATTTACAAGAAGTTTATGAAGGAGACATGGAACAGATTCTTCCTTACAGCCCTTAGAAAGAGCCAACCACACCAAGACCTTATCACAGACTAGTCTCCAGAACTATGAGATAATATCTGTTGTTTAAGTCATCGCATAAGTGGGACTTTTTTACCTTGACTGTAGGAAACCATCATACTATGTTTTGAAACTTCCTGTATTAGTTATGCTTCTTTGTAACAGAAAATATAACATACCTGCTATATTTATGAATATTGGCAATCATAACAAAAAATATTCAACACTCCAAAAAAGTCTGCCTTTCCTTTGGTTGTATTAACCCTGAAGCTGAAAATGACATTCACTCTATAAGAGCATTAAGAGAATGTCATGTTCCAATCATCACTATATGGCCTCATTATCATCTTGGGTTGAAAAGTAGTTTATTTTCTTAGGGCAGTTCAGAAATGATAAAA
Source organism: Mesoplodon densirostris (assembly GCF_025265405.1). Taxonomy (NCBI): domain Eukaryota; kingdom Metazoa; phylum Chordata; class Mammalia; order Artiodactyla; family Ziphiidae; genus Mesoplodon; species Mesoplodon densirostris. Next base: position 37,882,577 of record NC_082677.1, read on the forward strand.
TCTGTGTTCTGTAATTTTCCCAAGTAAATTCTAATTCCATTTATAAATTCTTAAAATATTTTTAAAGTCAAAACTGTGACTTACAAAAAATATATAATGACTTACTGTCAAAGAGCTTATTCACCTCATTAATTAATGAAGTGACCAGTGAGATATTACAACTGGCTCAAAGAAGAATCCAAAGAACCACATATATAGACAAAAAGTAGTCTGAAATAAATTTACAAATAGAGAAAACCCTTTAAAATTGCATTCTACTAAACACAGTTTATTTCCATTTGAACTGTTTGTGTTATTTTCAATTTCATAGAGCTTATAGAGTAGTAAATGAACTCAGAAAATGAAAGGCATAGATAACATTGCCATAGATAATAATTACTTTTCCATTAGTTACCAGTAATCCTTTTGGTCCAATTCAAACTCTTTTACAACTTTTCCCTATAATATTCTACTTTGTTGACTAATTCTATTTCCATGAACCATGTGTAACTATTGAGCACTTGATAATGTGTACAGTATTACTAAAAAAAAGATTATTTTTAAGTAATATAAATTTAAATTTAAAAAATAATTATTATAAAATAGTTATATCTGTTAAATGCATTTTTATTGTTTTGATAGGACTACACTTGATTTTAACCATTGCAGTGTGTAATATGTTATTGTTTATTTGATTATGCATGTCAAGCACATGTATTATTTTTACCATGGTATTAAACACAAATACTTTGCTGATCTAGTTGCTGTCAAAAAATTGATTAATATAGAATAATTTTTCTACATATTAATGTAACATTTTAATTCATGTATTAGACAATTATATGTAGGCAGCATGATTTACAATGATACCCGTATAAATAATAATTTTAAATAAATAAAATATGTTTTACTTTATTTATAGTATATATTGGTTTCATATTGCTACTGCTACAAATTACCACAAACTTTATGGCTTAGAACAACACAAATATATTATCTTATCACTCTGGAGGCCAGAAGTCCAAAATGGGTCTCACTAGCTACAGTCCAGGCTGTGCTACATTCCTTTTAGAGTCTCTAGGGGCCAATTAATTTTCTTATTAATTTCAGCTTCTAGAGGGTAACAACATTCCTTGGCTAATGACTCTATTTCTCCATTGTCAAAGCCACCAACAGCAGGTTTAGTCCATCTCCTGCTACTATTTCTCTGGTTCTCTCTATTCTGCCTCCCTCTGCCATTTATATGGAAATCTGTGATTACTTTGGTCCTACCCAGATAATACAGAATAATCTCCCCATCTCAAGCTTGATTCTATGTGCAACTTTAATTCTCTATTATCATGTGTGCAAACAAAGTTTAACTCATCTTGGGTTGTGCAAACCCTGCACATTAGCAAGAAAATCCCATTTTCAGGACTTCTCGTTGGCCAGCTCCTGGGAACTAATCTCTGATTCCAAGGAGGATTCAACCTGGTATGAATGTGTTGGTGTGCCTAAAGCCTTGGATCACACATACCAGTTTGGTTAGTTTATGCTGACAGTGTGGTTTATGGTCACCAGCTGATTCTAATCTGGGCATCTGGAGTCTGAGTTGATGGAGCCAGTCATACCGGTACTACCTGCCTATGTGAGTGACTCCCAAATAAAAACTTTGGAAACTAAGGTTCAGTTGAACTTTTCTTTTGGGTAACACTTAAAATATATTTCACTCAGCATTTCTGAGACAATAAAATGCATCTTGTTTAACTCCCCTGTGAGAAGACAACTGAAACCTTGTGCTTTCTTTCTCCTGACTTTTGCTCCATGTACCTTTCCCTTTGCTTATTTTCATCTATATCTTTTCAATGTAAAAAACTGTGACCAGGAGTATAACAGTATCTGAGTCCTGTGAATTCTACAAGCAAATCATTGAGACTAAGCTTGGTCTTTTGGACCCCAAGTACAGCATGTAACCTTACGTTATCACAGGTTCTGGAGGTTAGGACACAGGCATATTTGGAGGAACGTTTTTCTGCCTACAACATAATAGATCTGACGTTTTCTTTAGTTTATGATTTAAATATGAACGGTTTTTTTTACATTAAAACAAAGGCACAGTTCTGATGTAGAACAAAATGAAGATGTGGACTCTATTACTAAAGCCATTACAATAAAAATGAAGGGAAAGATTGGAAGGGGAGGAGTGTGGAAGAGGGAGAGAAGGGAATGTGTAATTTGCTGCTTCAAATCATAATGTAAAATCTGTATTTTTGTATAAAAATTTTAAGGTAATTAAGCAGACAATATTAAATGTCATTACTAACAAAGACATAATACATTTGCTAAGGAGAGTGAAAAAAGACAGTGACTCACAAAGGCAAACAGTAGCTTTCATGGCCCTTTAATATCCCTTACAAACAGAATGTGAGACTAGAAATATTGATCATTTGGAATTTGTTCTAAATGTTTTGGCACCTTGGCACCTACTATGGGAAATAGGAAATTTAGTATGAATGCCAAGCCATGAGAGGAGATATTTGTGTCTCCTTTTTAATGTAATATTTCCTTTTATCATCTCAGAAACAATAGTTCTCTTTTGAAATTGAAGATGATTCAAAGAAATGGAAAGATACACCATGCTCTTGGATTAGAATACTTAATATTGTTAAAACAGCCAAAAGCAATCTAAATATTTAATGCAACCCCTATCAAATTACTCATGACATTTTTCATAGAACTAGAACAAATAATCCTAAAATTTATATGGAAACATACGAGGCCCAGAATTGCCAAAGTGATCCTGAGAATAAAGAGCAAAGCAGGAGGCATAACCCTCCCAGACGTCAGACAGTACTACAAAGCTAGTGTAATCAAGACAACTAGGTATTGGCACCAAAAAAAAAAGACATATAGATCAGTGCAACAGAATAGAGAGCCCAGAAATAAACCCACACACCTATGGACAGTTAATCTGAGACAAAGGAGATGAGAATACACAATGGAGACAAGACAGTCCCTTCAGCAAGTGGTGTTGGAAAAGTTGGACAGCTGCATGTAAATCAGTGAAGTTAGAACACACCCTCACACCATACACAAAAAGAAAGTTAAAATGGCTTAAAGGTTTAAATATGACATGACACCATAAAACTCCTAGAAGAAAACGTAGGCAAAAAACATTTTCTGACATAAATTATACCAACATTTTTTTAGGGTCAGTCTCCCAAGGCAATAGAAATAAAAGCAAAAATATACAAATGGGGCCTAATTTAACTTAAAAGCTTTTGCACAGCAAAGGAGACCATCAACAAAATGAAAAGACAGCCTACAGTCTTGGAGAAAATATCTGCAAATGATGCAACCAACAAGGGATTAATTTCCAAAATATACAAACAGCTCATACAACTCAATAACAAAAATAACACAACCCAGTCAAAAAGTGGGCAGAAGACCTAAATGACATTTCTCCAAAAATATATACAGATGGTCAGTAGGCACATGAAAAGATGCTCATCATTAATTACTAGAGAAATGCAAATCAAAACTACAATGAGGTATCACCTCACACTGGTCAGAATGGCCATCATTAAAAAGTCTACAAATAATAAATGTTGGAGAGGGTGTGGAGAAAAGATAACTCTCTTACATTATTGGTGAGAATGTAAATTGATGCAGCTACTATGGAAAACAGTGTGGGGGTTCCTCAAAAAACTAAAAATAGGGCTTCCCTGGTGGTGCAGTGGTTGAGAGTCTGCCTGCCTTCCTGCCGATGCAGGGAACATGGGTTCATGCCCTGGTCTGGGCTCGTGAGCCATGGCTGCTGGGCCTGTGTGTCCGGAGCCTGTGCTCCACAACAGGAGAGGCCACAACAGTGAGAGGCCCGCGTACTGCAAAAAAAAAAAAAAAAAAGAAAAGCAAAAAAAAAAACTAAAAATAGAGCTACCATATGATCCAGCAATCCCACTCCAGGGCATATACCCAGACAGAACTAAAATTTGAAGAGATACATGCACTCCTATATTCATAGCAGCACTATTTACAATAGCCAGGACATGGAAAAAACCTAAATATTCATCAGTAGATGAATGGATAAAGAAGATGTGAGATATATATGATATATGTATCTCCAATGGAATACTACTCAGTCATAAAAAAGAATGAAATAATACCATTTGCAGCAACATAGATGGACCTAGAGATTATTATACTAAGGGAGGTAAGTCAGAAAGAGAAAGACAAATACCATTTAATATCACTTATATGTGTAATCTAACATATGACACAAATGATCATATCTATGAAACAGAAACAGACTCACAGACATAGAGAACAGACATGTGGTTGTCAAGGGGGAGGGATTTGGGGTGGGAAGGATTGGGATTTTGGGATTAGCAGATGTAAACTATTATATATAGAATGGATAAACAACAAGGTCTCACTAAATAACACAGGGAACTACATTCAGGATCCTGTAATAAATGATAATGAAAAAGAATATTTATAACTGAATCTCTTTGCTGTACTGCAGAAATTAACACAACATTGTAAATCAACTATACATCAATAAATTAAAAAAAACAGTAGTCCTCTTTTAAGCTTTTAAGTAAATACTCCTAATGATTAATCTCCTCCTTCTTTGAGGGACTAAACATTATTTAACTTTTTAAATTTCTTAAGTCAAGTGTTAGGAAAGTAATATGAAAAAAATATTTTTTTGCATGGTCTATAAATATCAACTTGATTCCTTGAATCTATCCTTAAAGAAAAAGTCACTTTGGGGACTTCCTTGGTGGTCCACTGGTAAAAAAATATCTGCCTTACAATGCAGGGAACATTGGTTCAATCCCTGGTCAGGCAGCTAAGTTCCCACATGCCACAGGGCAACTAAGCCCACACACCACAACTACTGAGCTTGCACACCTCAACTAGAGAGCCTGTGTGCTGCAAACTACAGAGCCCACATATTCTGGAACCCATGTGCCACAACTGCAGAGCCCACACACCCTGGAGACTGTGCACCACAACTAGAGAAAACCTGCATGCCATAACTAGAGAGAAGCCCACTCACCCCAACAAAAGATCCCGCATACCTCAGTGAAGATCCTGTGTGCCACAACTAAGACCCGATGCAGCCAAAAATAAAAATAAATAAATAAATAAATAAATAAATAAATAAATATTTTTTTAAAAAAGAAAAAGTCTTTTTTTTCTACTAAGAATTTTTGTTTGGAGTAAATTTTAAAAATATTAATTAGTAAGGAGAGATATAAACAATCTGTACTCAGTCAAGTCTAATTCTGAGCAAGAGATGGGATAACCAAGTAGCATCTTAGGTGCAAAATATGTTAATGTGAACTATCAAAGTCCTGCAGAGGATCTCCTTAATAATCCTAATATATATGTTTTCGTTTCCATTTCTTTGCCTCTTCTTATTTTATTTTCTACCTATTTTTTGTTTGTTTCCTAATAGTTTTTAGGTTTTATTCTGTCCATTTTTTATACCCACTCACACTGGTCTTCCTCCAATCACACATGCATTTCTGCAGATGGGTTCATCTGACATTCCTGCATGTAACACTTTAATGATTCCCTTTAATTTTCACAGTGGAGTCTGCATATGGTACAGGTGATATAATTTAGATGCCACTCATCATCAGTTTCTCAGTGTCTTCACACATTTTATTTCCTCTTGGATGGTCATTACTCCTCTGCTTCTTCATCTAGCCATCCAATTTTTCTAAGTGATTTTCAAAACTCAACTTAAACATTTCTTTCAGAGGTTTTCTTATAAATCACATAACTTGTATTCTCTCAGTGCTTTACCATCCTCAAATTATCATGTGATTCTTAATATAGTATTTGCCAATCTTTCACACTACTAAGTAAATCTTTCAGGGTATGTTATGTCTTGTCAGAATTTCTTGTTCCTAGAGATTGTTTTAGCGTCTGACAAATATTAGCTGTTTAATATATGTTTGATAAATGCTTAATAAATGTGAATGAAGTGTTAGAATGCAAATGTTCAGGTTGAAAATTGAGTTATCAATTTACATTAACTCCCTAGTCTATTTCCCCTTCTATGGTTCACTGGCATTTTGTACATACCCCCAATGTCTCTAGCATTGTTTCTCAGTTGTATAGTTTACCTACTTTAATTAATTTCAACAGTGCTTATTACTTTTAAAAGTAGCTATTATTTCAGAAAGGAATTACTTTTTTTTTTTTTTTGGCGGTACGCAGGCCTCTCACTGTTGTGGCCTCTCCCATTGAGGAGCACAGGCTCCGGACACGCAGGCCCAGCAGCCATGGCTCACGGGCCTAGCCACTCCGTGGCCTGTGGGATCTTCCCAGAACGGGGCATGAACCTGTGTCCCCTGCATCAGCAGGCAGTCTCTCAACCACTGCGCCACCAGGGAAGCCCAGGAATTACTTTTAAAGTATGTAATTTTATTTATTATTATTTTAATGGAAATATAGTTGATTTATACTATTATATTATTTTCAGGTGCACAAAATAATGATTTAATATTTTTATAGATTACACTCTATTAAAAATTATCATATTGTCCATATTTTCTGTGATGCCCAAAACATCCCTGTAGCTTGTTTATTTGGTACATCTTAATCCCGTAGTCCTATCTTGATCATCCCTCTTCCCACTGGTAACCACTAGTTCATTCTCTATATCTGTGAGTCTGTTTCTGTTTTGTAATATTCAATTGTTTGTTTTATTTTTCATATTCCAAATATAAGTGATAACATACAGTATTGGTCTTTTTCTGTCTGACTTATTTCACTAAGCATAATATCCTCCAAGTCATTCATGTTGTTTCAAATGACACAATTTCATTCTTTTCATGGCTGAGTAATATTCTATTGCATATATATCACATCTTTTTAATATATAAATTTATTTATTTTTATCACATCTGTTTTTAATATATAAATTTATTCATTTATTTATTATTTTTAGCTGTGTTGGGTCTTCATTTTTGTGCGAGAGCTTTCTCTAGTTGTGGTGAGTGGGGGCCACTCTTCATTGCGGTGCATGGGTCTCTCACTATCACAGCCTCTCTTGTTGCAGAGCACAGGCTCCAGACGCGCAGGCTCAGAAGTTGTGGATCACGGGCCCCATTGCCCTGCGGCATGTGGGCTCTTCACAGACCAGGGCTTGAACCCATGTCCCCTGCATTGGCAGGCTGATTCTCAACCACTGCGTCACCAGGGAAGCCCCTATCACATCTTCTTTATCCATTCATCCATCAATGGACACTAAGGTTGCTTCCATATCTTGGCTATTGTAAATAATGTTGTTGTGAACATTGAGGTGCAGGTATCTTTTTGAATTAGTGTCTTCTTTTTCTTCAGATATATACCCAGGAGTGGAATTGCTGGATCATATAATAGGTATATTTTTAGTTTTCTTGAGGAACCTCCATACTATTTTCTGTAGTGGCAACACCGATTTACATTCCCACCAACAGTGTACTAAGGTTTCCCTTTCTCCACATTCTTGCCAGAATTTTTTATTTGTAGACTTTTTTATAATAGCCATTCTGACTGGTGTGAGGTGATATCTTATTGTGGTTTTGATTTGCATTTCATTGATGATTAAGGATGATGAGCATTTTTTCATGTGCCTGTAGGCCATCTATATATCCTCTACAGTAAAATGTCTAGTGAGGTCTTCTGTCTATTTTTTTTAATTGGGTTGTTTGGGGGTTTTTTTTTGTTTTTTAGGGGGATATTGTGTTGTATGAGCTGTTTAACACTTTATCAATCATATCACTTGCAAATATTTTCTCCCAATTGTAGGTTGTCTTTTTATTTTCTGAATGATAAACTTGCTGAGTAGAGTATCTTAAGTTGTAGGTTTTTCCCTTTCAGTACTTTAAATATATAATGCCTCTCTCTCTGGCCTGCAAAATATTTGCAGAAAAATCAGCTGGTAGCCTATGAGGTTTCCTTTATATATGATTTTTGGTTTCTATCTTACTGCCTTTAGAATTCTCTTCATCTTTAATACTTACCATTTTAATTATAATATGTCTTGGAGTCTCTTTGGTAATCATCTTGTTTGGGACTCTGTGATTGCTGTACCTAGATATGTTTTCTTTTTCAGGTTCAGAAAGTTTCCAAGCATAATTTATTCAAACATATTTTGACCCCTTTCTCTCTCTCTTCTCCTTCTGGTACCCCTATAATGAGAATGTTGGTATGCTTGATGTTATCCCAGAGGTCCTTTAAACCGTTCTCATTTTTTAATTTGTTTTTCTTTTTGCTGTTTTGATTGGGTGATTTCCATTATTCTATCTTCCAGATCACTTATGTGTTCTGCTGTATCACCCAGTATGCTGGTACTTTCTTATAGTGTGTTTTTCACTTTAGTTATTGTATTCTTTAATTCTGACTGGTACTTTTTTTTTATATTCTCATCTTTCTGTTAAAATTATCACAGTGTTCATCTATCCCTTTTTTGGAGTTCAGCTAACATTCTTATTAATTAGACATTGAACTCTTCATCTAGTAAAGTATTTATCTGTGTCAGGGGTTTGTTCTTTCATTTGAAACAATTTCCTCTGTATTCTCATTTTACTTAAATTTTTCTCTCTCTTTGAAATAAGTGAAACTGTTGCTTAGTTTAGTCTTGAAGGGGTATCCTTGTGTGGGAGTATCCTTATACAGTCTGTGTATGCCCAGTGTCTTTGGAGGGAGAGCTGGATTTGAACTGAGCATGAGTGACATCTTTCTCCACTGGGTGGTGGCAGTTATCATCTTGGTAGGAGGTGGGATTGGAGATGGAGGGGCCAGAGACAGAGCCACATGTGAGCCAAGGCTTCTCCTCTGTTCAGTGGCCAACATCACCCTATTGAGAGCAGGGTCAAGTCCCAAGTTACTAAAGCAAAAGCCTTGAGGTTTGGGTACAAGCCAGATCACTCCACCACGACTACACTTTCCTTGGCTACAGCAGTCCTCACCCTAGTGCTGAGCTGCACAGAGGACCAAGAAGGGTTAGAGTGGGCCTGGGGTACATGCTAGGGTGGTCCTGGCACCAGTCAGAGCTCCAGACTGCTCTATATATGCACCACACTCCTGCCATGAATACCAGTAATGGCTTTCCTTGCCACAATTAGATGCCATGCTGGGTCTCTGAGCTGGTTCCACACCTACACTGTGCTTGTTCCTCAGCTATGGGAGCCTTTGTCCTAGTGTGGAGCTGCACTGCAGAGCAAAGGAGGCTGAAATGTGCACTTGGCTTGGACTGGGGTGGGCACTGAGGTGGTGGCAGGAAATCAGCCAGTGTCTTGAGCAGTTTCAATCTGCTTCCTCCAACTTGTTTCCACAGTGAACAAGCTTGTGTGTACTCTTCATGAGTGGAGTCTAGGTTTCTTACTGTCCCACCATCAGTCACATAGGTTTTCATACCAGGTCAGGGGATTCCTTGTCCTGGTGTTGGATCCCAGGCCTGGGAGTCCAATACGTGGTTTGAACTGTTCACTGTCCAGGGATGATCTCCAAACCTGTGTAATTCCCCTCCTCTTCTGTGTCCCTTCCTAGGGGTACATGTCTGGACCTGATCACTTCTCTTCCCTTCCTACCTGACTCTGTGTGGAGTTTTCTTACAGCATTGTTTGTTTGAGTCTTTCTACCAATCTCCAGTCCATTTTCAGTAAGAATTGCTCCACATGTATATTTATTTTTGATGTGTTCATGGGGGATGATGAGCTCCATGTGCTTCTACTCCACCATCTGAATTTTATCCCTCAAAACAGAAAGTATTTGATTAAAGATGGAATAACCTGGCACAAAAACTGACCTCCTCTACAGAGTTGCTGAGTGAATTTATAATAAAGTTTTATTTCACATGTATTCATATGGAAGGGGGGAGAATGAGAGAGAGAGAGAAGGAGAGAGATTCAAATCAAGTGGAAAATATAGGGAGAGCTAGAGGTGGAGGCCTGGGTCACTGCTAGATTTGTGTTTTTGTTTCACATGGAAAGGAACATGAAACTGACTAGATTTTTTCCTGTATTTTGACACGTCACAAAATCTTTTTTTTCCACATGGCTTCCTCAGTGCATTTTCATCATGTATTGTTTAGCTTATTTTTACTGCAACCTTGGATATACTCCAGTTTCAGAGAATGTATTCAGGAAATGTGACCCTGCAGGGCACCTATTCTGTTTTCTAACAGTGTTACGAGAATATGTTTCTCAGTAGATGTGGCACTGTTGATGGTATGCATATTAAGGTTAGATTCATTTTGTAGTCAGTGACACTAGCATATGAGAAGGCAGACTTGAAAAAATAGCAAACTCTCAGATCAGCAGAAGATACACTGGACATGAGGTAGAGTGTATGAGGAAAAAACTGGAGGGTAAATTGTGGCAAGATAATAATGGAGTATATAAGCCTTGCTAAAAATTATATTGTATCTGGATATCACTGTAAAGAAATTAATGCTGTTTTAAACATAGTTTTGATGTGATCATATCTATCTATCATCTGTCTATCATCTATCTATCTATCTATCTATCTAACATCTATCTACTTACCTATCTATCTATCTATCTATATGAATCAGATGCAAAGATATTTTAATTATTTATTTAATAAAATTAACAAAATTTCATGACTCATCTATTATATTTTTTTTCAGACACTATACAAGGCATAATTATCAAGAAAGAAACTGTTAGGGAATCTTTTAATGAATACAGATGACATGAAGATGGGGAGAAAAAGATAATAAGATAGAGATAGATACAAATACAGTAAACAAGAGGTTTGGTTGGTCAACTAATAAGAAGTGTAAAGGAGAGGGAGAAGTTAAGGATAAAACTCAGGTGTTTGTCAAGGATAGATGGATATATTACAATATCTAAGATAAAAAAATAGTTTTTCTTAAAGTTGAGCAAAGAAAATCAATTCAGTTTGGGACACTTAAAGCTGAAATGTCTTTTCATAATTCAGAGGACATGTGATCATTTAACTGAATGTAATTTCCTGGTTTCCCAAGCAAGAAAGACTAGGATAAAAACGTAGACTTGACAAATAGTGTAAAAAAAAAAAATTGCAAAAAAATAAAAATGACACACAGAATTAGTTCTTATAAATCTAGCAGTTCCAATAATAATACATGAGTTATTATGTCATAACAATACATTTCTAATAAAAATTTAATAAAATTATTTATTTATAGTATTCAAAAGAATGAATATTTAGAAAACAATGAAATAAATATTTTTATGTGTGCAGTTGGACAAAATAAAATATATTTTTGCAAGTATTTGTTTGATTATTTCATGACTCCTTGGGAACTCCAAATTGGTGTAACTCTTAGAAATTGCCAATTGGTAATTTATGTCAAAAAATTAAAATTATTTATATTATTTCCTATTTCCTATTATTGATGAGTATTTTCTGTCCAAATATTCAGACATATAGCATTGAATATAATTGCTTACATTTTTATACTGTGGACAATGTCATATCAACATCATTTCTAAGTAAGGAAATTATTAAACATATGTTTCTGTGGGATATTATTTTGCAGTTTGAAAATTATGCTTCTTAATGATTTTTGGTGATGTAGAATATGGACACAGTAAGAGCATTTCATGAATGTTTGATGAAAGAATTAAATAACAAGGCAATACAAACCTGTATTACTCTGATGCAAAATATGTCCAGTACAAAATATTATGTGTTCACATATGCAGTAAACATGTATATATAAGAGATACAATTTATCTGATTTATACAGGTGATTTTAATTTCTTACATTACAGTTTTGCAATTTTCCTATCATAAACGTGTTAAATTCTAAATTTAAAAAATCACATTTCTCTGAGCATGGACATATCCATGTTCTATAGTTAGTTATAGTTAGTCTATAGTTAGACTCCCAACATGTTAAGATTCCAACAAAATGTAAATTAATTTATATGTATTTGGAGTCTCAGTTGTCTTAATGAATTTGCTGTTTCCATTTGACCTGAGTACTGAATCAGAGTGGGGAAAACTTTCTTCAGGTTTCCCCTTATCCACACTCAAGGAGGTCTTGGCAGAGGCCATGGAAGAGAACCTTGGCCAAAGACATTATATAAAGATAAAGGCACCGAGGAGAAGAAGACAGGTATGTGTAAGAGCAGGACCAGCTAGAAGGGCCTGCATCCTTCACTGCAACTCCCTATATAGAGGGAAATGCATTTTACCCAGGTTAATCTGATGAAAGCCAGAGTCTCTACACCCTCCTTTGTTCATATGGTAAGTGAGAACCCCAGAAATATGAATCTAGGAGTTTATGTTGAAGAGGGGAGTTGTCTTGAAGGAGGAAGAGAAACTATTTTTTGATAGTGTAAATAAATTTTCCTCCAGACGAAAGAGGAAAGGATTCTGGATTCTTATTATTTAGAATGTAAACAATTATTTACAAGGGTGGGGGATAAGAGAAGGATTTTTTTTTTTTAGTTTAAAATAAGATTTATCCCTTTTGGAGTATAAACACAGAGGGAAAACCTCTCTAAATCTCTTAGGAAGATTCTTGGCTATTCAGCAGACTTTTCCATCAATTCAGAACCCTCTGCTGACCTTAAGTGTCAAAAGCGGATAAGAGAAGATTTATATCTTTTAAATCAGAGACAAATGGTTTACCATTAAGGAATCAGTTGGCTGAAAGTCTAACACCCATGGCATATGATAAGCAAATGTTTCTGGGAGAAATAAAAGCAAACATTCTCCCTCTCATAGCATATCAATTTCTATAGCTCTGGAGACCAGACTTTGAAAGAACATTGAGAAATGTAGGGTAAATTTGTCTTCCCACAGTGATAACTGAAGTCAATAGAAAGTTTTACAAATGGTAAAAATAAAAAAAAAAGTTACTCTCAAGGAAAGTATACTTAGGGTAAAGGTCTTGTGATGACCTTCAATTAGAATCAGGGAACTCAGTCTAGTTTGCTTAGTTCTTGTGTAAACCATGACCACAGGAAGTAAGATAAACTGGTTTTGTTTTGTTTTGGAAGTTGAGAACTAAACTGTTTCCTGCCATATCAGTACACAAAGGATATTGCATCACATTATAGCCACCAGGACGATGAGCCCTGAGGGAACTTAGGATGCAGACTAACAGGCTGCCCACTGCCAAGCCCATCTAACAGTCAGCAGCTGCAGCCACCCCCAAGGGTGCACCCTGAGGAAACTCAGGATGAGAAAAAACAGGATACTGGCCCCAGATAGCTGAGGTGCATACCAAATAAATAATTTCAGTGAGCCCAGATTCTTGCATCTCCCCATACATAGAAAACTGCTAAATTCCTTAACGTGAGATATCTGCTTTTCTTTTATTAACAGTAATTCTTTAATATTTTGTCTACCTGGTCTTTTGTTGCAAAAACTTCTATATAATCCTGGCTTCCCCCCTTGCATTTTTGTAACAATCTCTCAGAGTTATTTGAAATTCTGTCTCCCAGGCTTGAAGACATAACTAAGAATATCCACTGAATAAAATATAACTATCAACTTTATGTTGTGCATTTCTTTTCAGTCGACAAAGTGAATATTAAAAGGTACATTTTTTCTTTGAAAAAAATTTTAATGTATTACTTTGGATTAGTTACAAAGAATTATAAATAAACTGACATTTTGATACCTTAGTGTAACTATACTAACAAATGAACACATATTTTAAGAAGAATGTTAAGTATCAAAAATCATGTAGATAAAATATGGCAATTAAAAAGCTAAAAAAACTCAAGCGTGCTTCTCTAACCCATAAACAGTTATGCTGCTTGACTCTACACAAATAGCCAGGGCCAGAAAATGTTTGTGAAAAAGTATTTTTTGAAAATATATAATTCTGTGTCTTATGATCACAAGGGCATGTATTGTTATTGTGAGCCTGTCACATATTAAATGATAAAGCTGTCAGAAATTAATTAGCCAAATAGAATTCTCCACCTATTTCAATAACTTTCCATGGAAAGTGTGTATTCAATTTTATGCCCCAAATCATCTCTTTTATAGTAATTAGCTAGTATTTTTTTTTAGAATCCTAAATCTGATAATGAATATGTTAAGCCAGTTAAAAAATGTAATTGATATTGTTTAGGTAAAAATATCGTTATGAGAATATAATTTTAAGGTAATAAAAATTGATTATTTTTGTCTTCTAAGTATCTTCCATTTGAAGGTTAATATGGAATTAAAACATTTTATTTCTTCTCTCTTCCTAAATGTCACTAATAGTCTACTCTCAGTGTTTGTTAAAAAATGCATAAAATTTCTATAATCCTAACTTACTATATCTTTCTTGCTGTCTATCATAATCAATAGTCTAAATAGCTGACTATCTCAACATATTCTTATACACATTTTAGTTATTCTAAATTTGTAGACAATAAACTACATATATGTTAGTTAATATAACTATTCACTTAAAAATGGGCCTACCCCAAAATGAATATAACCAATTAGAAAAAAAATAACAAACTCACAAAATCTACAAAAAATAAATGCTGGAGTGGGTGTGGAGAAAAGGGAATCCTCCTACACTGTTGGTGGGAATGAACATTGGTACAGCCACTATGGAGAACAGTATGCAGGTTCCTTATAAAACTAAAAGTAGAGCTACCAAATAATCCAGCAATCTCACTCCTGAGCATATATCTAGAGAAAAAAATGGTTTTAAAGAATACATGCACCTCAATGTTCGTTGTAGCACTGTTTACAATAGCCAAAACATGGAAGCCACCTAAATGTCTATTGACAGATGAATGGATAAAGAAGATGTGGTACATATGTACAATGGAATATTACTCAGCTATTAAAAATAATGAAACAATGCCATTTGAGCAAGATGGATGGACCTAGAGGTTATGATATGAAGTGGCCTAAGTCAGAGAAAGACAAATATCATATACCATTGCTTATATACAGAATGTAAAATGAAATGATACAAATGAACTCATTTACAAAATAAAAACAGACTCATAGACTTAGAGAATGAATTAATGGATACTGGGGGGAAGGGTTTGGGGAGGGATAGATTGGGAGTTTGGGAGTGATATGTACACACAGCTATATTTAAAATAGATAACCAAGAAGGACCTACTGTATAGCACAGGAAACAGCTGAATATTCTGTAATAACCTAAATGGGAAAATAATTTGAAAAAGAATAGATACATGTATATGTATAACTAAATCACTTTGTCATACACCTGAAACCACCACAACATGGTTAATCAACTATGCTCCAATATAAAACAAAAATTAAAAAAAAAATACCAGATTTGATTGTTCCAGTACTTGCTTAGGTCACATCAACTTCATCTATTTTGTTAGTTCATTCATTATTCTTTTATAAAAGTTTTATATAATGGAATTGGGCACAAGTCTAACTCTATCATTATTGTTTGCATATGGCACTCTAGATGACAACTGTATGAGTTTTATTAGTTTAGTTTTTATAAGTAGAAAATAAAAATACCAATAATACTACTAATAATAAAGCTAAAAATACAACTTCAAGTGAATATACTCACAGAAGTTAAGTCTTTCACAAAAATTAACTCAAAACGTGTCATAGATCTAAATGTGAATATAAAACTATGAAAATCTTTGATGATAACATAGGATTAAAAGCTAGAATATATATGATAGAATCTTGATTTGGTGATCACTTTTCAGATCAAATAGAAAAAGCTCAATTCATGAAAGAAAAACAAAGCATAAATTGAACTTCATTAATATTAAAAACTTCTGCTATAAAAATGATAATATAAGAGTGGTGCTTAAAGGAGGTCCAGAGATGGGGGAAAGCTGCGGCTAACAGTGCAGACCACAGAGACGGGCATGAGACACTAAGGCTGCTGCTCTCACCACCAAGAAGCCTGAGTGCGAGCACAGGTCACTATCCACACCTCCCTTCTGGGGAGTCTGTGCAGCATGCCACAACCAGGATCCTGGGATCCAGGAAAAACTTCACCGAAAGAATGCACAGCATGCCTCAGGCTGGTGCAATGTCACACCGGCCTCTGCCGCTGCGGGCTCACCCTGCATTGTGCCCCTCCCTCACCCTGGCCTGAGTGAGCCAGAGCCCCCGAATCAGCAGCTCATATAATCTCGTCCCGTCTGAGTGAAGTACAGACACCTTCTAGCCACCTACACGCAGAGTCAGGGCCAAATCCAAAGCTGAGCCACGGGAGCTGTGTGAACAAAGAAGAGAAAGGGAAAACTCTACCAGCATCCTCAGGAACAGCAGATTAAATCTCCAAAATCAACCTGATGTACCCTGCATCTGTGGAATACCTGAATAGACAATGAATCATCCCAAATTGAGGAGGTGGATTTTGAGAGCAAGATTTATTATTTTTTCACCTTTTCCTCTTTTTGTGAGTGTGTATGTGTATGCTTCTGTGAGAGATTTTGTCTGTATAGCTTTGCTTTCACCATTTGTCCTAGGGTCCTATCCGTCTGTTTTTGTTGTTGTTGTTGTTCTTTGTTTGTTTTGTTTTGTTTCATTTTATTTCATTTTGTTTTTTTTACATAGCTTTTTTCTTAATAATTCTTTTTTATTTTAATAACTTCATTTTATTTTATCTTACTTTATTTTATTTTATCTTATTTTTTCTTTCTTTCTCCCTTTTATTCTGAGATGTGTGGATGAAAGGCTCTTGATGCTGCAGTAAGGAGTCAGTGTTGTGCGTCTGAGGTGGGAGAGCCAACTTCAGTACACTGGTCCACAAGAGACCTCCCAGCTTCACGTAATGTCAAATGGCGAAAATCTCCCAGATATCTCAATCTCAACACCAACACCCAGCCTCACTCAACGACCAACAAGCTACAGTGCTGGACACCCTATGCCTAACAACTAGCAAGAGAGGAACATATCCACACACATTAGCAGAGAGGCTGCCTAAAATCATAATAAGTCCACAGACATCCCCAAACACACCAACAGATGTGGACCTACCCACCAGAAGGACAAGATCCAGGCTTATCCACAAGAACACAGGCCCTAGTCCCCTCCACTAGGAAGCCTACAAAACCGACTGAACCAACTTTATCCACTGGGGACAGACACCAAAAGCAATGGGAACTACGAAACTGCAACATGCAAAAATGAGACCCCAAACACAGTAAGATAAGCAAAATTAGAAGACAGAAATAAACACACCAGATGAATGAGCAAGATAAAAACCCACCAGACTAACAAATGAAGAGGAAATAGGCAGTTTTCCTGAAAAAGAATTCAGAATAATGATAGTAAAAATGATACAAAATCTTGGATATAGAATAGAGGAAATGCAAGAAACATTTAACAAGGACATAGAAGAACTAAAGATGAAACAGGCAACGATGACCAACACAATAATTGAAATTAAAAATACTCTAAAAGGGATCAATAGCAGAATAACTGAGGCAGAAGAATGGATAAGTGACCTGGAAGATAAAATAGTGGAAATAACTACTGCAGAACAGAATAAACAAAAAAGAATGGAAAGAACTGAGGAGAGTCTCAGAGACTTCTGGAACAATATTAAACCCACCAACATTCGAATTATAGGGGTTCCAGAAGAAGAAGAGAAAAAGAAAGGGACTGAGAAAATATTTGAAGAGATTATAGTTGAAAATTTCACTAATATGGGTAAGGAAATAGTTAATCAAGTCCAGGAAACACAGAGAGTCCAATACACGACAAATCCAAGGAGAACACCACAAGGTACATATTAATCAAACTGTCAACAGCTAAATACAAAGAAAACATATTAAAAGCAGCAAGGGAAAAACAACAAATAACACACAAGGGAAACCCCATAAGGTTAACAGCTGATCTTTCAGCAGAAACTCTGCAAGCCAGAAGGGACTGGCAGAGCATATTTAAAGTGATGAAGGAGAAAAACCTGCAACCAAGATTACTCTACCCATCAAGGATCTCATTCAGATTTGATGGAGTAATCAAAAACTTTACAGACAAGCAAAACCTGAGAGAGTTCAGCACCACCAAACCAGCATTACAACAAATGCTAAAGGATCTTCTCTAGGCAAGAAACACAACAAAAGGAAAAGACCTACAACAACAAACTCAAAACAATTAAGAAAATGGGAAGAGGAATATGCATATTGATAATTACCTTAAATGTAAATTGATTAAATGTTCCCACCAAAAGACACAGACTGGCTGAATGGATACAAAAACAAGACCCATTATGCTGTCTACAAGAGACCCACTTCAGACCTAGAGACACATACAGACTGAAAGTGAGGGGATGGAAAGAGATTCCATGCACATGGAAATCAAAAGAAAGCTGGAGTAGCAATTCTTATATCACACAAAATAAACTTTGAAATAAAGACTATTAGAAGAGACACAGAAGAACACTACATAATGATCAAGGGATAAATCAGAGAAGAAGATATAACAATTGTAAATATTTATGCACCCAACATAGGACCACCTCAATACATAAGGCAAATACTAACAGTCATAAAAGGGTAAATCAACAGCAACACATTCATATTACGGAACTTAACATCCCAATTTCACCAATGGACAGATCATCCAAAATGAAAATAAATAAGGAAACACAAGCTTTAAATGATACATTAAACAAGATGGACTTAATTTATATTTAAAGGACATTCCATCCAAAAACAACAGAATACACATTTTTCTCAAGTGCTCATGGAATATTCTCCAGGATAGGTCATATCTTGGGTCACAAATGAAACCTTGGTAAATTTAAGAAAATTGAAATTGCATCAAGTATCTTTTCCAACCACAATGCTATGAGAATAGATATCAATTACAGGAAAAGATCTGTAAAAAATACAAACACATGGAGGCTAAACAATACACTACTTAATAACGAAGTGATCACTTAAGAAATCAAAAAATACCTAGAAACAAATGAGAATACAGACACGATGACCTAAAATCTATAGGATGCAGCAAAAGCAGTTGTAAGAGGGAAGTTTATAGCAATAGAATCCTACCTTAAGAAACAGGAAATATCTCGAATAAACAACCTAACCTTGCACCTAAAGCAATTAGAGAAAGAAGAACAAAAACAACAACAACAACAAACACAAAGTTACCAGAAGGAAAGAAATCATAAAAATCAGATCAGAAATACATGTAAAAAAATAAAGGAAACAATAACAAACATCAATAAATCTAAAAGCTGGCTCTTAGAGAAGATAAAAAAAATGGATAAACCGTTAGCCAGACACATCAAGAAAAAAAGGGAGAAGACAAATCAATAGAATTAGAAATGAAAAAGGAGAAGTAACAACTGACACTGCAGAAATTCAAGAGATCATGAAAGATTACTACAAGCAACTCTATGGCAATAAAATGGACAACCTGGCAGAAATGGACAAGTTCTTAGACATGCATACCCTGGTAATTCTGAATCAGGAATAAATAGAAAATATGAAGAGACCTATCACAAACACTGAAGTTGAAACTGTGATTAAAAATCTTCCAACAAACAATAGCCCAGGACCAGATGGCTTCACAGGTGAATTCTATCAAACATTTAGAGAAGAGCTAACACATATGCTTCTCAAATTCTTCCAAAATATAGCAGAGGGAGGAACACTCCCAAACTCATTTTACGAGGCCACCATCACCCTGATACCAAAACCAGACAAGGATGTCACAAAGAAAGAAAACTACAGGCCAATATCAGTAATGAACATAGATTCAAAAATCCTCAACAAAATACTAACAGGATCGAACAACACATTAAAAGGTTCATACAACATGATCAAGTAGGGTTTATTCCAGGAATGCAAGGATTCTTCAATATATGCAAATCAATCAATGTGATACACCATATTAACAAATTGAAGGAGAAAAAACATATCATTGTCTAAATAGATGCAAAGAAAGCTTCCAACAAAATTCAACACACATTTATGATAAAAACCCTGTGGAAAGTAGACATAGAGGGAACTTTCCTCAACATAATAAAGGTCATATATGACAAACCCACAGCCAACATTGTCCTCAATGGTGAAAAACTGAAACCATTTCCACTAAGATCAGGAAGAAGAGAAGGTTGCCCACTGTCTGAACTCCTATTCAACAGAGTTTTGGAAGTTTTAGCCCCAGCAATCAGAGAAGAAAAGGAAATTAAAGGAATCCAAATTGAAAAAGAAGAAGTAAAGCTGTCACTGTTTGCAGATGACATGATACTATACATAGAGAATCCTAAAGATGCTACCAGAAAACTATTAGATATAAGCAATGAATTTGGTAAAGTAGCAGGATACAAAATTAATGCACAGAAATCTCTGGCATTCCTATACACTAATGATGAAAAATCTGAAAGTGAAATCAAGAAAACACTCCCATTTACCATTTCAACAAAAAGAATAAAATATCTAAGAATAAACCTACCTAAGGAGACAAAAGACCTGTATGCAGAAAATTATAAGACATTGATCAAAAAACTTAAAGATGATACAAGTAGATGGAGAGATATACCATGTTTTTTGGAGTGGAAGAATCAACATTGTGAAAATAACTCTACTACCCAAAGCAATCTACAGATTCAATGCAATGCCTATCAAACTACCACTGCCATTTTCCACAGAACGAGAAGAAAAAATTTCACAATTTGTATGGAAACACAAAAGACCCCGAATAGCCAAAACAATCTTGAGAACCAAAAACAGAGCTGGAGAAATCGGGCTCCCTGAGTTCAGACTATACTACAAAGCTACAGTAATCAAGACAGTATGGTACTGGCACAAAAACAGAAAGATAGATCAATGGAACAGGATAGAAAACCCAGGGATAAACCCACACACATATGTTCACCTTATCTTTGATAAAGGAGGCAGGGATGTACAGGGAAAAAGGACAGCCTCTTCAATAAGTGTTGCTATGAAGACTGGACAGGTACATGTAAAAGTATGAGATTAGAACATTCTGTAACACCATACACAGAAATAAGCTCAAAATGGATTAAAGACCTAAATGTAAGGGCAGACACTATCCAACTCTTAGAGGAAAACATAGGCAGAACACTCTATGACATAAATCACAGCAAGATCATATTTGACCCACCTCCTAGAGAAATGGAAATAAAAACAAAATAAACAAATGGGACCTAATGAAACTTCAAAGCTTTTGCACAGCATAGGAAGCTATGAACAAGACCAAAAGACAACCCTCAGAATGGGAGAAAATATTTTCAAATGAAGCAACTGACAAAGGATTAATCTCCAAAATTTACAAGCAGCTCATGCAGCTCAATAACATAAAAGCAAACCACCCAATCCAAAAACGGGCAGAAGACCTAAATAGACATTTCCCCAAAGAAGATATACAGATTGCCAACAAACACATGAAAGAATGCTCAGCATCATTAATCATTAGAGAAATGTAAATCAAAAGTACAATGAGATATCATCTCACACCGGTCAGAATAGCCATCATCAAAAAATCTAGAAACAATAAATGCTGGAGAGGCTGTGGAGAAAAGGGAACACTCTTGCACCTCTTGTGGGAATGTGAATTGGTACAGCCACTATGGAGAACAGTATGGAGGTTCCTTAAAAATCTACAAATAGAACTACTATATGACACAGCAATCCCACTACTGGGCATATACTCTGAGAAAACCATAATTCATAAAGAGTCATGTACCAAAATGTTCATTGCAGCTCTGTTTACTATAACGAGGAGATGGAAGCAACCTAAGTGTCCATCATCAGATGAATGGATAAAGAAGATATGGCACATATATACAATAGAATATTACTCAGCTATAAAAAGAAATGAAATTTAGTTATTTGTAGTGAGGTGGATGGGCCTAGAGTCTGTCATACACAGTGAAGTAAGTCAGATAGTGAAAGACAAATACTGTATGCTAACACTTATATATGGAATCTAAGAAAAAAAATGTTATGAAGAACCGAAGGGTAAGACAGGAATAAAGACACAGACCTACTAGAGCATGGACTTGAGGATATGGGGAGAGGGAAGGGTAATCTGTGACAAAGTGAGAGAGTGGCATGGACAAATATACACTACCAAACATAAAATAGATAGCTAGTGGGAAACAGCCACATAGCACAGGGAGATCAACTCAGTGCTTTGTGACCAACTAGAGGAGTGGGATAGGGAGGGTATGAGGGAGGGAGACACAAGAGGGAAGAGATATGGGAACATATGTATGTGTTTAACTGATTCACTTTGTTATAAAGCAGAAACTAACACACCATTGTAAAGCAATTTTACTCCAATAAAGATGTAAAATATATATATATATATATATATATATATATATATATATATACCTCAATAAAGCCGTTGAACCTAAATATATATATATATATATATATATATATATGTTCCAATGGCCAAAGCTGAAGCAATATGAGCAATGTAATAAATACTTAAACTATTAGAGTGTAATTCAAAGAATAAAACAAATCACTGAAAGTCCACACTGCTATGAATAAATGATTGAATTTAAAAAAATTATAATATTAAGAGCATGAAGAGACAATGGGAGACACGTCTGAAAAAGACTAGTTTTCAAGGTATACAAAGAACTCTTAAAACTCAACAATAAGGAAACAAATAACACAGTTAATATATGGGCATGTGGTCTGAACAGACCTTTCACCTAAGAAGATTTACACCTGGCAAATAATCATAAGAACAAATGCTCAATATAATATATTGTTAACAATTGCAAATTAAATGAGATACAACCACACAACTGCTAGAATGGCTAAAATTCAGAATACAACAAACTCTGATGAGAGTGTGGAACAACAGAAAATCTCCTGCATTGATACTAGAAATAGAAAATAGTACAGCCACTGTGGAAGACAATTTATCAGTTTCTTATAAAACTAAACATACTCTTAGCATATGGTTCAATAATCACAATCTTTGGTATTTAACCAAATGAATTGAAAGCTTATATCTACACACAGTCTTGCACACAATTGTTTATAGCACGTTTTTTCATCATTTCCAAAAATTAGAAGCAGCCAAGATGTTCTTCAAGAGAGGAATGGATGAATAAATTGTGGCACATCCATGTAATGGAATATTATTTAGTGATTAGAAAAGAAATGAGCTATCAAGTTATGAGAAGAAATGGAGTGAAAGAAACCAGTATGAAAAGTCTACACCCTGAATGGTTCAAATTACATAACATTCTGGAAAAGATAAAACTATGGAAGTAGTTAAAAAATCAGTGGTTGGCAGGGACTTGAAGGGAGAGGTGGAGAAATGAAAAGGTTCAGAGCAGGAGATCTGTGGGGCAGTGAAACTATTCTGTATGATACATGTATGATGGACACATGTCATTAAATTGTCAAAACCCATAAAATGTACAACACAAAAAGTAAACCCTAAGGTAAACTATGGACTTTATTTAATAATAATGTGTCAATATGTGTTCAACAATTGTACCACATGTGCCAAACAAATACAAGTTGTAAATAATAGGATAAATTGTGTGTGGAATAGAGGGAGTACATACTGACTCTTTGTATTTTTCAATTAATTTTTCTGTAATCCTAAAACTGCCCTAAAAATAGTCGATTAATTTTTTAAAAAAAAGGGTGAAGAGAAGATTCAGAGGAAAGTGAAAAAACACACAATTTTTTGTGAGGGTTTTATTCTTAGCTCAGTGAATGGCACTCAAATATGTCAGGATTGGATCTGTGTAGTGGGAGTTGTGATGATGAATATGATAATGATGATAAGGAGAAAAGGACATCCCTAGATCAGTGTGATATGCCAATTTACAAAGAACTCCTCAAACTCAGAAGAATAAATAAATACTTCTAACAGGGTTGGGGACTGATATATGACTATGTAAAACGTTGCTATAGCAAGATGTCATTCGACCTGAGATTTGAAGGATAAGTAAATCTGACCAAGTAGAGCAGGAGCTTTTCAGAGAACAAATGGCATTTGTAAAGCAATGGATATATCATATAAGATGACAAATTTGGGAAACTGACTAATAAAGTTGCCTAAAACACTGAATTTATGGCAAAAATAGGGATGAATTTACAAGCCAATAGTCCTTTAAAGGTCATCTACAAATTATTACTTGATTTAGGTACTAAAAGCTTAAGGAACGAGTATTCCTTTTATGATAGTTAGCTACTTCCTTTCCATATTAGATTAATGAGTTATTGGAGAAGATTTATAGACTGATTATTTAGTATTTTGTGAGTTCATGAAAGTGCATTATTTTACATGCAGTTTTGGATTAAAAATTTAGTATTAATAGTGGCTAGATAAAATTACTCTAGACATATTAAGCTATTTAAGTATTTCAGGAAATTTTTATTGATTATTTGAACATAGAAAAAATAATAAAATATTATATTTTGCACACATTCCCCATCAAAAACTTTACTCAGTGAGAATAAGTGAGCTGAAGTTTTATGTTACTATTATTATTATGATTATTAAGTTTGGGCTACATTGGGTCTTTGTTGCTGCATGCAGGCTTTCTTCTATTTGTGGCAAGCAGGGGCTGCTCTTCATTGTGGTGCATGGGCTTCTCATTGTGGTGGCTTCTCTTGTTGCAGAGCATGCAGGCTTCAGTAGTTGTGGCATGTGGACTCAGTAGTTGTGGCTTGTGGGTGGGCTCTAGAGTGCAGGCTCAGTAGTTGTGGTGCACAGGCTTAGTTGCTCTGCAGCATGTGGGATTTTCCTGGACCAGGGCTCGAACCCATGTCCCCTGCATTAGCAGGCAGATTCTTAACCACTGTGCCACCAGGGAAGCCCTATGTTATTATTGTTGATATTAATTTTAACTTAATATTATCACTGAAGAGGCATGAATAGACAGGGTTTTTTTTTGTAACAAAAAGGAACTTGCCAGAGAAGTAACTTGAGTTTTATAAAAAGCACTCTCTATGTGTGCATGTATACTGAGAAACATTGAATTGATTTTTTCTGTATTTCATCAGATATTTTATTATGTTTTCTAGATCAATAAGTGATGAAAACATTTCTTAGCTACACTTTTGTAAAAACTCTCTGTGACAATTTCCTGATTACTAAAAATGAAAGTCAATATAAGAAATCTGTTTGTAAATATAAATTCTTTAACAAATTTTTACTATGCTATTTAAAATGTATTTGCAGTTCCTTATACTTTATTATTAAAAGGTATTTGTTTATTTATTTTTTTATTTTCATTGATAGTTTATTGTACTATCTTTCTCTAAGTAAAATGTTATCAGCCTCCAAACTGTTGAGTTTTTGTTTTGTTTTGTTTTGCCTTTTTTTTTTAAAGAACTAAACTCTAGTAAGACTCTAATAGCAGTGGCACATGATTCAAAGATCACAAGGTGATTGATGCCTGCCTATAGGTCTGATAATGACACAACCTGAAATGAAAATACAATTTTTCTGCTGTGAAAAATATGGTTGTCCCTAAATACTCTAAAGCATCAATGTGTGTTCATAGGAAGTAGTAGTAGTGATTATGCTTCACATTTACCACTGTTAAATTTAGTCTTTGAGTCACTACTTATTAACCATCCCAAATACCTTTTTATAGTATCCATAAGGAGAATTCATGGTCATCCAAGGGAGACCAAACTTATAAGCTACTATATCAACTTCTAAAAGTTAACGAGTAGCCTGGGGAGATATGATTTACTGTCAGTCCACCAAGAAATGTCAGTGCCCTAGAATATGAGAAGCCAAGTGTCATCTAGCTAGATTTCTGAACTCTTCACTTTGCCATTCAGTAGACAGCAAACAGAAAATTATTCTATAAATAATTGAACTTGAATTAAAAAAAAAATCTGTCACAGAATGTTAAAAGCAATCTTGTTCTTGAATTACCTCTCCACAAGTAATAAATATGCCAAATAGGTTTTAAATAATGCAACATATAGGGCAACAGATGAGAAGCTTTAATAAGAATAAGAAAAGACCTTAGAAAATATACAGGATGTATGATTTTGTTGGTTGTATTTTCTTCTGAGAAAATTGGAATAGAAATCTGATTTTAGAATGCCAATTAAAAGTAGACTATTTGCATAAAGGTGTTTTAATATTATAGGAAAATATTAAAAATTTCTAAATAAACATTTTAAATGACTTTATTCTGTTTAACAGAAGCATATATGTTACATCTTCCTTAAGAATAAAAATAAGGTTGCAAGTAATTCAGTGGTTCATAAAGACAAGAAAAGGTGAAGGGTGAAATGATGTTTCAATAACAGCTCTACTTGGTGATTTTTTTATGTGTCTGATCAGATATCCAAATAAAAAACCACCAAATTTTTAGGTAGTTTTAAAGAACCATCTCCATAACATTAAACATTTTTATACTGTTTATATTGTGATATCTATAATATAGAAGAAAGTATATAACAACTCTGATATTTTTAAAAGTACAGTTGGTTTGGTTATTTAGTATAAAATCAAAATTTATTGGCATCAATAATTATAAATATTTTATGAAACTAAAAGTTATATGAAATGAAGTGTTGCATGGCAATAAATATATACCAATGGAACATTAGTTTGTGTATTTAGATTTACTATTAATTTTTAAATATTAAATAATTTCAAACTTATAGAAAGTTGTAAGAATACTACAAATAACTTTCTTATTCCTGAACTAGTTAAGGTACTGACATGATGACATATTACCCAAGTATACTTGAGTGTATATTTCTTACAAAGAAGGACATCCTCATATAACCCTGTAAAGCCATCATAATCAGGAAATTGACATTGGGAAAGTGCTTTAGGAATTTGAAATTGTCTTACTACTAATCAAACTTTTAATTTCTTTACTCATTTATATCAATCTTGTCCATAAAGATTGCCTACTTTAATTCTTGGTCGTATTCCCTTAGCATTATTTATTTTGATAATTGAACTATCCCAGATTTGTACCACAAAAACACCTTTGAGGTAACTTTTGTGTGACTGACATGTTTGCATCATTTTTTGATCACATTCCTACTTTGTTGTGTGTGTGCATGCACAAACAGGTACAAACAAAATATTTCAGATCATTTTCGAATTTTTTGACCCAGCCCTAGAAACAGTCATTTCTCCAGGGAACCTTGGCTCCTTTTAGGGGAGAATGGTATTTACAAACAATTATCAGGGCACAAATTGTGCTCTTTGTTAATTGGATTGTCACTGCTCCTCTCTCTTCTCAGTGAACAGAGCCAGGGAATATATCAATGTATGAATGTACACACATGTACACACATCTTCCTTTACTTACTATGGGTTTGTGTTCTGATAAGCCCATCATAAATTTAAAATATTGTAAGTCAAAAATGCATTTAATACACCTGACTTACCAAAATCATAACTTAGCTTAGCCTATCTTAAACATGTCCAAAACATTTACATTACCTTACAGTCAGGCAAAATCACATAACACAAAGCCTATTTTGTAGTAAAGTTGTTGAATATCTCACGTAATTTGTTGAATACTGTACTGAAAGTCAGAAACTGAATGGCTGTATGGGTCCAGAATGGTTATGTTTCTGTTGTTTACCCTTGTGATTGCATGGTTGACTGAGAGCTGTGACTTGCTGGTGATGTCCACTTATAAGAAGGTTTTTTTCAACAGTAAACACTATACGACTACACTATCCATTGTTGGTTGAATCTGCAGATGTGAAACCATGGATAAGAAGGGCTGGTTATAAGTTCTACTTAGATTTTCGACTGCATGGAGATTCAGTGTTCCTAACCCCCAAGCTGTTAGAGGGTCAACTGTGTGCTAGTATGGGTTTATATATATACATACACACACATATACAACTATTTATGAATATATATGAGCTGTATATAATTTATGTATATAAACTTTTACATCCATTTATGTATTTATGTGTATACATATGCATATGTATATGTATGTGGGTATATCAATATACATATAGATTGATATAGATACATAAATATACTACTACAAATTCACACCAACATCTCCAGTTCCTATCCAGTACCACAATATTTGCTTTCATTTTGTCCCTTAACATATTTATGTTTTTCTTCTCTCTCAGTGGAGAAACTTGCTATAATTATCTTCAATCAATTTTCTTTTGACAAATCTCATTGTATACACTGGATCTCCCATTGCTGTTGCTGCCCAAGTTCCTTATAGAAATACCCACCTCAAACCTATTCAGGTTCTAATCTCATGCACCCTGAATGGTAATTGATACATAGCTGCATGATACCTAGTAAATGTGGAGATAATTGAGAAGATAAATTGTGGCAGATAATATGGCTTTGTGGTCACCATCCATCTCAATGTTCTTCTAATGTGCCTTCCTCAATGGTGAAGTTGAAAACTACTTTTCTAAGGCTTATTTGCAGTTATTGTTCTTTTGTCATTTAACTGCCACTAAATAGATGTACTCATGCAATTTTTGCAAATGGAAGTTAGAGAGATTTTATACATCACTCCTTCTGCTATTATTTCCACAGGCACATGTCATATTTGAATTATCTATTTTGTGTTTTTCTCTCTTAGCTTCCTGGCATTCATAGTTTCTCATGATGGTGCTTCCACTACTAACGATGACTGGCTTACTTAGATAGTGCCTATTTAGTCATAGTATTGTAGTCAGAGGTTGTAATGGTAGCTTCCAGGGTGAAGAACAGGCTCTAGCTGCCTTGGCTACTTGGTTCTTTACAATAATCTCAAAGTTGCATCTGAAATTCAAACTAGAATGTGTTTCTTTGCTCTACTGTTCCTAAAGGAACAACCAATAGTTACTTGGAAGTTGTCTATGTAAAGTCAGGTTCTAGCAAATTCTGAATGTGATAATAATTTACATGAGTATGTGACTTATGTTTCCAGGGCACCTAGTCATGTGGCAGTGACACTGTTTCTTCACACACATTGAGGATCCCAAGAGAAATTTGTTATGATCTGTTGACTAAAGAAGAAACAATTGGCTTTGACTTTTTGTGTTCCCAAAATATGCTGGTTCAAGCTGAGATGAGACTACTGGAGCATTAAAACCTCACTTAAGGATGTTCTTGAAAGATGATAAAGAATAGAACTTTTTTTTTAGTAGGCTAAACTTCAAGTTTTAAATCTTTGTTATCCACTTTGGAAGGGGAATTTTTCAGTAGGACCAATCTACAATGATTCATGGACAGTTAATTACTCTTTTGAAAACAATCTGGAATTTACCATAATCAAGAAGGAAGAGTTGGTTACACGGAGGTTTAGGTGATGTGGGTGAAACACTGAGATTAGTTTTAGAATAGAACTCTTTCTTTCAAATCCGAATGTTTACCAGTTCTTGTGATAATCATATGGACAAAAAAGATCTATTCTGTGGACTGTTTTAGCAATTTTATTGAGTATTTGGTATACACTAGGTATTATTCTACATCCAGGAATACAAATATCACGTAAAACAGACAAAAATGACTATCTTCATATAACCTTCATATAGTTGTGGAGAGAGATAAGTAGGGGACACCATCAACATTAGAATACGTAATACATTAAATAATATTTAGTATTAAGGAGATAAGCAGTTGTTGGAAGTGGCTATAATATTATGAAGGGTGATTAATTTAGCAAAGACTAGAATGTGGTGAGAGAGTAAATAATACTCTTGTATGAGGAAAAATCATTCCAGCAAAAGGAAGCGTGAGTACAAAGTCTCCGAAGAAGAGTAATTTCTAATGTATTTCAGAAACATTGAGAAAGCCAGTGCGACTTAAGCAGAATGTAAGACAAGGGGAATTAAGTAGGACATAAAATGAAAGAACAAAATGTTAGCCAAATCACTTTTATTTTGAAGGTTTCTGAAAGATATTTGGTATTTTTCTCTGCGTGATCTGGGAAACTCAATAGAGTTTTTTGTTGTTGTTTTTTAGTGGAGGAGCAACCTGATACAAGTTAATTTTAACAGACTCACACTGGCTACTATGTGGAGAGGATGGTGGAATGAGAGGTATAAATTAGTAATAATCCAGGTAAAGGATGGTGACATCATGGATCTTGGTGTGAAGGGCATGAGAAGAAGTGGCCTGTTTTGAGATACAATTTGAAGGTAGAACCAAGAGATCATACTGAGAAATCTCTCACCCTCTCTACCTGTCCTCAACGCAGTGCTTCCTTAATGGGATTACAGATATTATTGCCACATGATTCAGACAGTGTTTATCTATGGATCAACAACATGGACTTACTTTCAAGTAAGTTAAATTGGCCACATTTACTGTCAGATATACAATCTGCTAACAGCTAGGACAATGCTATGATATAGCACTACTCTGCAGATGGATCAGTCTGTTACTTAGTTCTATCAAGAAATGTATAATGTTATATCCATACTATGTCAGATATTTAATCTGGTTATGTATTTGCCTTTCTTGCTCACTATATTTCTCTACCACCTTCATCTGTATACTTACTGAATGCCTCATTGATGGTTACAATATACCAAACAAAATCGCTTTTGAGCATAAAAGATTAATTTACATCAAACTGTGAGAGAGTGGCAGATGACCATGGGTCTCATCAGCCAAAAGAAGTTGCTCTTAAAATAATTTGTTTTGGTCTCTTATTGAAGAATTTGTTCTCATATTTGTATCCTTTTGTATTTGGTATGCTTCTTGACATCAAGTTTATTTCTTCTTGAATGTTATACCTCTAGAACTCGATTCTTAATAGACTGATCACACATAGCTCTGGGCAATGTCTGGATTCCTAGATTAATCATAATCCCAATAATTAATGTTTAATAAATGGATTACATTCAATGACTTGTAAATCTTATACCAACCTAATTTTCCTTTGAAAAGTAGTGCTTATCAAAATATATATGTATTCTCCATATGCCTATTATTTTAAAATTTGATTTGTAGTAATAAGGACTTTCTAGAGACCTATGCAGCAGGAGTAACTTATCTTCCTTTCTATAGAAAATGATTCTTGTCTACTTACTAAATCTGAGATTTGTTAAAGAAATAACAGCATTAAACAAAAATAATTTCTGGAATATAAAAAATTACAAAAATAATAGGTCAAAATTAAAATTGATAATACATAAAATAGTCACAAAGTATGATAAGTGTAAAACATTTTACTTATTTAAATATTTTTATAAATATTTAAATACTTTAGTCCAGAGACAATGTTGTGCCCACATTTTGAAAAGAGAAAATATGTAGCCCTTGAAATTACTGATCCCTTAATTTAAGTGTTTTCTTCAAAAGATAATAAAATATATCTTATAAAATCAATTTACAAGCACCTGGAATAGAAAAGGTTACTCTGAAAGATAAGATTACAACTGAGAGTGATTATTAATTTGCTTAGTGACCTAGACAATAACAGGCAAGTATTGCAATTTTCTTTGTTGGAGGGAGTATTACTTGTCTGCCAGCAAGTTTGCCTTCTTGACAGCCAACAGGGAAATATTCTGGTCTATTTTATGGAGATAATTTACACCTGGAATTAGTTAATAACAGCAATGGCTTTGCGAAGTACAAGTCCTATCAAACTAATCTAAACTTGATCAATCAAGGGGAAGAATAGATGCAATCTTCCTTGACAGGAGCAATGACTTTGGTGCTACTGCATGTGAAATATTTCTCAGTAAAACATGTATTCTAACAGAGCCTGACTTTCAGTTGAGTGCACAACTTTTTACTTGAAACTGTCTTAAAAAATATTCACTGCCTTTTTGGCAACAAGTGAATAGTAATAAGAACAATAAATAAGTGTAGAGAGGGAGAAGAAGGATAAGTCTTTATATGTAAACTGAATCCAATTTTAATGACTAACAATAATGTTATTATCAATTATATTTGGAGCAGTGTTGGTTAATTTTTGTGAATAATATACACTGGTATACACTGACCCACACATGTGTGTTAATGATTTTTATAAGGAGGTTAAATTCATTCCTGCCTGAGAGCCAAAATTTGTAAACCAAAGTTTACCTAGCTCCTAAACTAATGCTAATTATTACATTCTATTCTATCACATCCCAGTGTATAATTTTTTTGTTTCCCTCTGCTAAAACAAAATAATGCTGCACTTTCTCAATATATTTATTGGTAGGGGTAGAAAAGTCCCATTCCTGCCCACTCTATTTACCTGTTGGCTAACTGAAATGTATACATGATTATAGAGGGCTTTGAGTTGGATGAAATAAATATATATTGGCTATATAAGCTTGCACGTTTATTTTAAAATTATTTCTTTTTACTTATTTACTTTTGGCTGCATTGGGTCTTTGTTGCTGCATGCAGGATTTCTCTAGTTGCAGTGAGTGGGGACTATTCTTCTTTGTAGTGCATGGGCTTCTAATTGTGGTGACTTCTCTTGTTATGGAGCACAAGCTCTATGTGCATGGGCTGCAGTAGTTGTGATGCACCTGCTCAGTAGTTGTGGCTCGTGAGCTCTAGAGTGCAGGCTCAATAGTTGTGGCACACGGGCTTATTTGCTCCACAGCACGTGGAATCGTCCTGGGCCAGGGCTCAAATGCATGTACCTTCCATTTGTAGGCAGATTCTTAACCACTGCTCCACCAGGGAAGCCCAAGCTTGCACTTCTTAGGCCTCTTTTCCTAAGCACATGGCTTGCTGTCCACTTCTATAGCAGAAATAAAACCTCAGTAGAAATGAGTCCACATTTGCAATTCTGATATCAAATAATTATATAGTCCATTTCAGAGCTGGAAGGGATAGTTAAGGTTATTTAATTTAATTATCCTTTCTATACTTGAATTTCCTCTATAGTATTGAATTAAACTTCTTCAATTCAATTCAATTAGAATTTTATTTATTGAGTACTTCCTCTTTACCTGACACTATGTTAGATTCTAAATATACAAAGATATATTGTGAGCCTTCAGTGATCTCACAAGTTAATGAAAAGATAAGGAAATATATAAATGTGAATATAAAATTATATAACCAAATAAAATTATTAAAAGTTTCCACAAGGTGTAATATGAGCATGGGGAAACAGCCTCCCTGAGGCTGAGTAATTCAAGGAAGACTTTCAAATAGGCAGTTAATCTTGGATTTGAAATAAAAGAGAAGCAGGAGTCAGAGAAGAAAGAACAGAGGTGGAGAAATAACAGGTTTGATAGAGTGTATTATATATATGTAATGACAAGTAGCTCAATATACCTGGGCATAGCATTTGTCATAGCAAATCGAAATTATTTTTGCCCCGCCATCTCCCCCAATATGCTGTAAGTTTTTGTAAAAGAAAATACAGATCTATCTTTCTATTTTTAGTTCCCAGCAAAATATCTGCCAAATTGAAGATTTTTTACAGAAATATTGTGTAACTTATTAATTGAGAACCATATTAATTATTATTAATTAATAATATAATATATAATTATATATAATTATATATAATTATATAATATATGTAATTATATAATATATATAATTATATAGTATATATAATTATATAATATATATAATTATATAATATATAAATATATAAAGATAAGTATATAAATATAATGTAAATACATATATATTCTATATATAATATAGAAGTATAATATAATTAATTATAATTAATTATTATTAAGAATTTTAAATAACCAAAAGTATTCCAGCTAGTTATTTGTAGAGTTGAGATATAAATCCAAGTGACTGACTCACAGTGATGTGTTGGACCTGGCCTAACCTCACTAGAGCCATTTATTAAATGTTTCAAAAATTTGAGAGCCAATTGTCAAATCATTGGTAATTGAAATAAGCCATGGTGAGAATATTTATACAATAAAAATTGGTAAACTCTATGTCAATGATTTTTTTTTAAGGTGGAGAGCTGATTTACTGGCAAATCTCTGTATCTAGATTAAATATATATATCTTTATAACTAACTATCTACTGTACTTGCCCACTCACACATGCTCCTAAACAATTGCTGGAGACTCCCTTTAATCCTTGATCTAGCTAGTTTTTTACCTTCACGTATTTATTGTTAGGTAGACCTAAACACTTCTTCCCTTGTCAGATAACCTTGCTCACAGTACCACATTTGATCCCACTGATAATACCCAAAATTTGCTACACGTAAGTCTTGTATATCCTTTTCACAAAAGTAAATGTTTCCACCTTTTTCTTTTCAATTCACATTGTTGCTGTATTAGGTGATATTCTTAGCAGTGAAGATATGACTATTTCCTCTTTCTTCACTTTGTACCATCCTACCTTAAACTTTTTTTTTTTTTTTTTGAAGTATGCAGGCCTCTCACTGTTTTGGCCTCTCCCGTTGTGGAGCACAGGCTCTGGACGTGCAGGCTCAGTGGCCATGGCTCACAGGCCCAGCCGCTCTGCGGCATGTGGGATCTTCCTGGACCAGGGCACAAACCCGTGTCCCCTGCATCGGCAGGTGGACTCTCAACCACTGCACCACCAGGGAAGCCCTACCCTAAACTATTTTTAAGCTGTGTTGTTAGATTTATTTTCCTGAATCACTAATTTGTTCATGTTCCTCAATTAATTAAAATGTTCAATCAATAGCTTTCTACTCTACAAAATAAAGGACACATACTTCAATTTCCTAGTCAATCCATTCATATTGTAGTTCCATTCTGGTTTCTTTTTAGGAATTAATATGATCCGATATTCAAAATAGGATCAGGTATATGAAAAGGAATCAGTCAGAATCACTTCAGGAAAATACACTTAATGAGGATCAATCTGAAGGCACAGTAAAAGTAGGGTAACATTTAAGAGCAAGGATTGTGATAAAAGGAAAAAAAATTACCATAAAATATATCCAACAGATCAGATTGATTCTAAAAATCTGGCAAATTATACCTTTTTTTAATAGGAAGAGTAACATCTTTATATCTATAAGGCTACCCAACATAAAAACACAACAATTGGTTGACAAAAAGAATACTGGTACTGATTTACTGAAGGGTGTTCTAGTAGAATGTTAAATGTTCCTTTTAAAAGTCATTATAATCTGTGGAACTGTATGTGGTAGTAAGCCTGCAGTAGTTTTGGAATTGACATTGGTGAGTATTATGTGCCACAAATACAAAGGTCTACATATACATAAATAATTTAAAGTGTGAATCACCCTTAAATTCTAAATTTAGTGGTCTCTATTTATTTGATATTTCATGGCACTAGAAGCCAGGTTCCTGGAAAATCATGTTCCAAATGCCCTTACTCTTCTCTACTTTAATCTCTTATCTTTTATCCTCTTATATAACTGATACTCAGACTTAGTTTATAGAACTTATATATTTATATATTTCATATATATTAATGCTGTAAATAACACTGTAAATGATGATTTCTTTTTATTAATTATAATTAATTATAAATAAGTTAATTAATAATGTTGTGATCATTTTTGTTGTCTATGTGACTAGTAACACAGACTGCTCACTATCAGGAGTGGGATAAGCCTTGCAATCTGGACACTCGGGATCCATGACAGATTCTCTCCGAACAAACTCCTTCACATAAATATTTTCTCTGTACCATTTACTCTCTTCTTTCATAATCGTTCTCACTTCTTTTCTTCTTACTCATTCTACTTCATCCACCTTGCTGTTTCTCCAAATGGCAAGTATAAATTCCCAACAGAAAGCCAATATAAGCCTAGTTCTTCCCAGTAGAATTTTCAGCAAGGATGGAACTAGTATGTAATCTGCACTCTGTACATGTGGTTACTAAACACTGACACTCAATGAAATAATTAAATTTTAAAATTTAGTTAAATCTAATCAGTTTAAATTTAAATAGCTACTTGTGGCTAGTGGGCTGTGCAGCTCTAAAAGTTTCATCTACTTGCAATAACCACAATAACCTTACATGAATATTTGTCTGTCATCTTCTAAAAGTCTTTGTCCATACTTTATCTTCTCAGTGAGACTTTTTCTGACTCCCCTATATAATGCTGCAACTATTTCCCACCTCACAACCTACACTCTCCATCTGCTCTCTCTCTCTCTCTATTTTTTTTTTTTTTACTTTATAGCACCTATCACTTTGTGATATAGTATTTGAGTATACATTTATTACATTAATGTCTAATTAAGGCTTTGGGGAAAGACTTCACTGATATCATTTTGTTGTCCTTACCCCATTGATATTTTTTGCCTGTTTTCTAAAATCAAATGTATTACTTTTAATTTTTCCATATAAACATTCATTCTAAAATTCTCAGGTTTATTAACTTATTATTACATCTAATATTCTCTTTAAAAATAAGCAACTGAACTGTTATGGGGCATTAGATATATGACTTTATGCATTTAAAACCTATAAATAGTAAAATTTACCATATGCAAATTAAAAATAAATAAACAGATTTCAAGAGTCCCAGCACAGAATGTTGAATGTGACAAATTAATCCATTTGTATTACATAATTACATTGAAGAGAGTGAGGGGAAGTATAACTTTGGAAAATTGTTTGAATGGTAACTGTAAGACTAAGGGGAAAAGAAAACCATTCTCCTTGAAAAATTTGTTTCTTACAGATATACATGAATATAGGTTAAAAATTCTGAAGTTATTTTGCGTGTATACAGGGGTTGAACAAATATGTAAATAACAGAAGTAAATGGGAGCCAGATTTCTCAATACCAGAGTAGAAATGTACATCTATGCAAACACAGAAGGCCATAATAAACTCCATGGGGTTAAAGTCAGATTATATATATATATATATATATATATATATAAAATATGAATATTATGAATATATATATATATATATATTCATAATAACCTTGCCTGAATATTTACATGATTTACTCTGTCATCTGTCATCAGATAGATATCTGTCATCAGATATATATAGAAATACTATCAGATATGCATGTATACCTGTGTTAGGTAAATACATATATTTACTAGCTCTGTCATCTTAAATAAGGCCTAGGATCATTGACAACCCAGTAGCTATATATTTTTAGTTATTATTTTTAATTTATGTAACATTATATAATTACACTTAAGTATTTCAAAAGCCATGTGTAGTTTTTATTTCAAATTATGACTTTGGAAATTATAATAAATTTCTATTTGTACATCTTTAAAGCAACTTAATCATATTTCTGTTATTCTGATTAATAACACAGTCATTAAATTGATTAATTTTGTCTCTAATGTAAACTATATTTAGAATTTAGATGAACTTCAGCAGAGAGTTGAGTATATGGACATGATTCCAGACTATCATGAACAAATTTTGGAGAGATTTCTCTTGGTATATTCATAATAAAAGTTATTCTATAAAATTGAGTCTTGTTAAAGATTCTCATCATTCTATCTGTAGCGGAAGAAAAATCTAAATTGATAAGAATTTGTCTTCTACAATTAAACTTTGTAATTAATTTTAAACAAAGAAGGTACCATTTTACTCCATATACATATGTGCTTAAAGTAAACATAATAACTAAGAATAACATAATAAAGAATGCTATATAGAACCATCCCTATTATATTGCATTGAATACTCCACAAGATGTGCCTGTGTGGAACCTGAGTATGACTTTATTTGGAAAAAGTGTCATTACATATATGGTTAAATTAAGATTTTGAGATGTGATTATCCTAGATAAGGTGGCTCTGAATCCAATAACAAATGTCCTTAAGAGAAGGGGAGAATACATAGATGACAAAGCTACGTGAAAATAGAAGATTAGAAGTATGTTGTCACCAAACAAGGTAGAGATGAAGTT
Organism: Mesoplodon densirostris; assembly: GCF_025265405.1. NCBI lineage: Eukaryota > Metazoa > Chordata > Mammalia > Artiodactyla > Ziphiidae > Mesoplodon > Mesoplodon densirostris. Next base: position 37,920,244 of record NC_082677.1, read on the forward strand.
ACCGGAAGCTGAAAGAGGCAAGGAAGTATCCTCCTCCAAAGCCTTCAGAGGGAGCTCAACCTTATCAACCCTTTGATTTGAAACCACTAGCTTCCAGAACTGTGAGAGAGCACATTGTGACAGTTTGTTATGGTAGCCATAGGAAAATAATACATGCACATTCACCTTCATTAGAAAATTACTGAAAACTTTAAGATATATAGGTCAAGAATTGCCTTTGATTTTTACCATGGCTTCTTTTACTTTCCCTTGATCTGCCCTTTTCCCTTGATCTGTCCATTGAACTGGGTTTGTGGACTGAACAAGTCAGTACTGGACTGGTCATTGACTTTTATTAAAGATATTTGTTTTTTAAAAAAAAGAAAGAAAATTTCTCCTTTTGTCTACTGTGAAGTACACATTTCAGACTTTATTAATTAAATATGCAGGTAATTTACTTTCTTCCAATGAAATCAGCACTATATATATTTCCAGTTCTTTTTTACATGAGATGTTAATTTTCCTCTGTAAGACCTTGTGGCTTTCTCCTCTTGTGTAATCTCAGGTTTCTCCACATTCTGTTTCACATTGAAGATGCAGAAGTTCAATATTCTCTGTACTAATTCTATCCCAATAATATCATTTTCAAACTCTAATCCACTATATAAATAGAGTATTTATCACTGTACTCAATATGGACTCTAAAACAATTCTTACATAGTTTAATTAATTATAGTTCTTGGCTCACTGTCCTTTACTATATGATTTAGTCTATATCAGTATAATAAAAGGAGTGAACTAAATTATTGCTTGTAAACATTTAGTACTAGTTAACATTCAATACAATTGAGGAGAATGTGTCTAAGAGGAAGTCAAACTGTGTGAAGAAAAATTAAGATCTGCTCTGAGATATTATCATTAGTTGGATAATTGTGATAAACAGGATGAGCATGATGAATATGGTAAAATAAATGATAGGTGCAAACTGATCAGCTAAGGACTAGATAGAGAAGGAAGTTTTGAGTGAGGAGAAAAGAAAGTTTTACAATAATCACCTAGGAAATGGGGAGAGATTGGACTCTGCAGACATATTTTTATTTTATTTATCAAGATTAAATGTGTTCTTGTGGTTCATGGTCATAAGGTTGAATATTTTATGTATTATTCTTCAGTCAAATTCTACTGTAAGAACTAAAGGAGAGTTATGTTTAAACAATGTAATGGTTTGGCCAAGCAAAAAAAAAGGGGAGTCAATCAAGAGTTTGGTAGGGAAGAGGGAGGGGAGGGAGTGGATATGAATGCATGAGGGAAAGTGGAAACTATTGGGGTAGAGGGATTGACGATACTAGTGTGGTATGGTCAATTGTTGAATCTAAGTATTTTAGGAATCAACTGGAAAGACATAACAAGATGGCCAGAGTTAGGGATAAGTCTAGCACATATTTCAATCCATTTATGTAAAATTCATGGAAGTTTAAAAGTTGCTTACTTATATATTTGTTAATCTTGTAGTCTATATACTATGTAATTTCCTAATAAAACTAAACATTATCTTTTCAAATATTTTATCAATAGGAGCCTCAGTCAATACAGTTACTGAGGCATAATACTTAAATCAATTTTGGTATATATATATATATATGTATATATATATGTATATATATATATATACATACACACACACATATAAATTGTATATATATATAAATACATATTTACATGAAGAAGTTTTAGTTTTGACATTTTTCAGCACAAGTAAATTATATGTATGTTTATGAAAAAATGTACAAAAACAGTCATATAAATTTTACTGGAGCCATAAAATGAAACGAAATTGAGTTATTTGTAGTGAGGTGGATGGACCTAGGATCTGTCATACAGAGTGAAGTAAGTCAGAAAGAGAACAACAAATACAGTATGCTAATACATATATATGGAATCTAAAAAAAAATGGTCATGAAGAACCTAGGGACAAGATGGTAATAAAGACACAGACTTACTAGAGAATGGACTTGAGGATACAGGGAGGGGAAGGGTAAGGTGGGACAAAGTGACAGATTGGCAAGGACATATATACACTACCAAACGTAAAATAGATAACTAGTGGGAAGCAGCAGCATAACACAGAGAGATCAGCTCGGTGCTTTGTGACCACCTAGATGGGTGGGATAGGGAGGTTGGGAGGGAGGGAGACTCAAGAAGGAAGATATATGGGGACATATGTATATGTATAACTGATTCACTTTGTTATAAAGCAGAAACTAACACACCATTGTAAAGCAATTATATTCCAATAAAGATGTTTTAAAATATTAATAACATTAATTTTAAGTTTGATGTGGTATATATATATATTTATTCTCAATTAAACAACATGATACCTAGCTGAGAATTTTGGTAAATACTAAACTTTATCTATTCAAAATTTACTTTTAAATCTCATTTTATTTAAAAGTAATTTAGAGAGGACTTAATATCATATATATAAGTTGTAATTAAAGCATTTTCTAATGCACAGATCTATAATAAGATAGTGATGAAGAAGCAGGGAAGAGAAATGGGGACAAGAAAAGGAAAAATGATAGGTGACAAATTGTGAACATACATCATATTGAGGAGCTTCTAGAGTTAGAGAACAGACACTCTTAATCAATATCTATAAGCTAATAATTAAATCTAATATTCTTTTAAAATCTTTCCTAGTATGTATGCATTTCAATGGTATTATTTTGTTCTTGTAATATATTACTTTGCTATTACTTTTAGATAGGTTCTTCCTTCCTGATTTTCCTTCAATAAGTTTTGTAAACTCTTCATGAGCAGAGACTTTTCCTTTCACTTTACTTTATGAATTCTATAAGTACTTCTATTTTGTTATGCTAATGAAACTGTCACTCAATAAAGACGTGAACTGAAAATCATTGCATATTTTTCCTAATGTTAATTTTCCTTTTTTTTTTCATTTCCAATTTCCATAATTCATAAACACATCATCTATACTTTGGTATAATTTGAAATAGGGTTATTTTGAGATATGAAGTTTTAGACATGTAGTTGATCCTTTCTAGCTTCAATGAATTAATGACATTGATTCATCTAATAGAACTTTTAATGTCAATGTACATTTCCTGCTAAATAGAATACATACATTTTTCATATATTAACTTATTGGCATAGATTTAACTGTTTTTTCCTATTCTCTATTTATATGAATATATATATGTGTGTGCATATATAATTTTTCTTGTTTGATTTTCCATATTTCAATGTAAATGGGAAATATGTGGAAAAAAATCACAACAGCTGAATTAGAGGAAAACCCAAGTACTTGTTCACTAAGATGGCACAAAGGGTGCCATACTCTTTGTGCCATTTTAGTGGATGGTATTAACCTAGTCTATCACAACCTCACATTTAAACTCATTTTTCTTCAGTTTCTCATTTAAAAAAGTGGACTTTTACTGAATAATCTCTAAATTTGTATTACTTATGATTTAACCATATAGATTTTTAAAGCGATGTTGTTGAAAAGAAAGTTCAAGAAACAGAAAATATATTAAAAGAATAGTTTCAATGACAACAAAATTGTTCCATATATAGTACTTTTATATCATAAGTATTTACCTATTGTGTTGATAATATGGAAATTTTATTGAACTATAAATACTAAAAAGAAATAGTTCCTCTTTTGAAGTCCTTTCATAGAATTTAAGGTGAATATACAATAGTAGTGTGAAAAGGTGTATATTTCCTATCAGTTTTCCAAATTACGTATTATTTTTCCAAAATATAATTTGAGTTTATAGAGATATAAGTTAAATAACTAAACACAAAATACATGAATATGTATGTGGATTGTTAGAAAACAATGTCTTATATTACTGCACATCTTGAGAGTGAGACAATATTGTCCATTGTACTGGACTATCTTTTTTAAGTTGCCTATATGGTAAAAAGGCCTGGAATGGGTACGTATATATTTATATAATGGGTATATATATATATATATTTATATAATGGGTATATATATATACTTATATAATGGATATATATATATATTATATATATATATATATTTTTTTTCCCTTGAGGCAAAAGGAAGGATTACTACAGGCTTGGAATATAGAGGTAATATCCCTGTGAAGAAAGGACAGACATGTTTACAGTCCAGTATAATAAATGTAATTTTTCCTTCCAAAAGCCAAGAACAAGCATGCTAAATGATAAGTGCTCCCTATGTTCAGAGTTCTTCTCCTTTAATGCAACCCTCCACAGGTATAGGCATCTATCTGGGCCTATATTTCATTGCACCCATGGGATTTGTCTGGAAATCACATGTTGATTCTTGTGTTGTTTACTGTGTTCTACTATAGTCCTTTGTCTTTGACCCAGAAGTTGTTGGGCTTTTTCAAGCATCTATGAAATTGTGGCAGTCTCATTTGTTAAATGACAAGTAGAGTAAAATCTCAGACCCTTGACATTTCTTGACAGTTTTGTTGTGAAGTATAGGATACTCTCAGAGACATGACTCTTTTGAAGAAGAATAATGAAGGTCTGTTGGGTAATTTATAAGACTTGGGGCCCCTGAAAATCAGTAGTGAGCATGTAGAACAATTTTACAGACAATTAACAATAAGTGGTCCAGCATTTTGTTGACTTTTATTCAGGCAATGACTACTAATTGAGTACTGGGAAATGGTTCAAAAGTCAGTCTTCTGAATGGTGTACTTGTTCTGAATGTTGTACTTGCTGCTAACTCTCCTCTCAGTAGGGACACTTCCTTTCCATCTGGCTTTCAGCTTAGGTGAATAGCTAGTACTAAGATTGTAATAAGTAGTACTAAGATTCATCCTGGATGGACACAATTTTCTGGCTTACTCTCCTCCCTCCATCAACTGACAACACTTACAGAGATGAGCTACCTACACAAAGAAATGAAAAGAGTAAAATCATGACCACTATGGGTTGAAAATCAGAATACTTTTAAAATTTATAGTCTTTGAGAGATGAAGAAATGGGATGCATAATACTTGCAAAGGAAGGACGACAATGACTGGGATGTTGAACAGTTCAGACCCTTATATAATCTATCATAACAGTTTTAGATTTATTTGGATAAAACAGCAAAATGCCTTAGAGTTATTTGCATTGAGTACAGGCTACTATAAGGCATATTTGGCACTCCTGAGGAAATTTCTCTGATACAGGCAAACCTCCATGTGAAACCACAGATAAGGTATTATATAGTATTTTGGACTTTATTGCCCCCAATTGGGTTGAAAATACCAATGAAGTGAACTATCTGAGGAATAATAAACAGACCCAAATAAATCTAGACGAATTCTTGAAATCAACTCATCTGACATGAAAGACACCCCTAACTCTTACGTTAAAACTGGTCAGAAATGTGAGAGATACTATTATGACAATGGGACAGTAAACAATCTGGATAAAGATAAAACATTTCTTTTTTTAAAGACACTACTGTGTGAGTCAAGACCTAGTAAATCAAAATGCAAACTGTGTAGTTACAACAGAAAAGCAAAGCGATGTGTCTATGATTAATGAGTCAAGGGATCCTCAAAGATGAAATTGATGGTGTCATTAATATTGACCTTATAGTCAATAAAGAACTTTGCATGGAACAAAAATATTGAAAGTTTGGTTGAACATCAAGCAACCATGTGTTGCTTGAAACTAAAAATTCCTTGCTCACTGCCTTGGAGTCATCATTTCCCTTCATGTATCCTTATTCTTCCCTCCCTTTTTTATTTTGTCTTTAGCTGCTTTAAACCGAGAGATGATTATAGGTGGGGTTGAGTGATTCATAGACATACACAAAAGGGGAAATTTGAGGACAGGAGAGAAAAAAACTTTTATGGCTTTCTCAGATAAAGGGATGAAAGTTACATCCTACCTTGTCCTATGAAGAGAAGAGTTGTGTGAATTCAATAATGAGGTTTGAGGAACTTTTACAGCAGAGGAAGGAAGATGAATTGTGTGTGTGCATGTGTATGTGGTGGACTCTCTGAAGCAATACAATGTATGTTGTTGTTGTTTCTATCTCTGAATACACAGTAAGAATTGTTGTGTCATATGCTTATCTTGTGTTATAGGCTTCTTCTTCCCCATCCCATAAGTGTCAGAGGATATTCTGATTGAGAAAGTTTGCATATACAGAAATGCTTCTACATTTGGCACTCCACTATGCTAATGATGTTTTTTGAGTTTCCATTATTGGTATTTTGATAGTAACTGGAGACAACATCTAACAGCAATCATTCTTTGGGGTTTTGGATGTGTTGCCTACCTGACAGGTTCAGTTATGGATGGCTACCAGATATGTAATTTTTAAAAAATATTTCTTGTCTTGCTACTGGAATCTTGTTAAAATTAAATATCTGATCCAAGGAATGCATTTGATTTTCTAGTCTAAAATACCCATTTTGTGGTGTCATCTTGGACTCAAGGACTAACATGATGAATAGTATTCAACAAAGTTCTCACTAGTGTAAAATATATAGTAAATAATGCAACCAGACAGGCCCCAGTAGAAAAGTGGTTACACATGAAACAGTAGTAACTATCTCTTTCATGAAAATTTTACCTGTCACTCCACCATGTGAAGCAGAACAGCTGGCTCACTGCGGATCTCCATTTACAGAGTTTCACCTAAGTGCCTAGGAGGGGTTCACTGATAGTTAAGCAAATCTAAATTCAATGGGGCTCACTTGCTACTACAGTTGTTCAACTTGGGTAGATTTTGCCTTTTATAAATAATGATTCTATGAACATTCAGTATGAATTTTTGTGTGAGCATATGTTTTCTCTTCTCTTTAGTACATACCTAGGATTAGAATATGGCAACTATGTTTAAACTTTTTGAGAAACACTCAAACTGTTTTAAAAGTAGCCGTGCAGTTTTACATTACTAACAAAAGGGTATATGAGTGTTCCAATTTTTCTACTTTCTCTCTAATACTTATCTTTCTTTTATTTCATTTAAATTAAAAATGTATAGCCATTCCAGTGTGTGTAATGACATAACTCACTGTGGTTTTGATTTTAATTTCGCTGATGACTAATGATGTTGAGAATGTTTTCATGGGCTTATGGGCCATTTGTATGTCTTTAGAGAATTGTCATTGCCCATTTAAATTTATTTTCTTTTTATTATTGATAACAAGGGTTATTTATGTATAAGAAATACAAGTCTATTTTCAAATATCTGATTTGCAAATATCTGGGTTGTCTTTTCACTTTCCTGATGGTATCTTTTTGAAGCAAAAAACTTTTAAATTTTGATAAGGTTTATCTTATTTTTTGTTGCTGGTACTTTATGTTTACAAAGACTGTCTAAACCAAAGTCATATATGTTTACTTCCAAATTTTCGTTTAAGAGCTTTATAATTCTACCACTAACATTCACACCTTTGATCATTTTGAGGTAATTTTCTGTGTATGGTTTGAGGAAGGGCAACAATTTCATTATTTTGCATATGAATAACCAATTGTCCTAGCACTACCCTTTCCCCATTAAACCTTTTTGGTATAATTTTTTAAATATATATTTCTTCTTATTTTTTAAATTTTATTTATTTTTGGCTGTGTTTGGTCTTTGTTGCTGCCCATGGGGGCTACTCATCATTGTGGTGTGCAGGCTTCTCATTGCAGTGACTTCTCTTGTTGCGGAGCATGGGCTCTAGGTGCGTGGGCTTCAGTAGTTGCAAGATGAGGGCTCAGTAGTTGTGGTGCACGGACTTAGTTGCTCTGCGGCATGTGGGATCTTCCTGGACTAGGGCTGAAACCCGTGTCCCCTGCATTGGCAGGATGATTCTTAACCACTGCACCACCAGGGAATCCCTGGTATACTTTTCAAAGCTGCTGGAATCTTGATTATTGTAGCTTTGTAACAAATTTTGAATAGAAAAGGTAAGCTCTCCAATATTTTTCTTTTTCAAAATTATTTTGAAACAATTTTCTATATTAATTTTAGGATAGCTTTCTATATTCATATTCGTTTCAGGATAACTTTGTCAATTACTGGAAATAAGCAGCTGCATTTTGATAGGGAGTATGTAGATCAATTTGGAGGGTATTTCCATCTCAATAATATTTCTTTCAATTTCTTTCTAAGAACTTTATAATTCTACTTTTAACATTTACATATTTGATCATTTTGAGTTAATTTTTGTGTATGGTTTGAAAAAGGGGAACAGTTTCATTCTATATTAATTATTTTCAGGGTTAACTAATGGACTTATTAACATCAAATTAGGTATTGTATGATTTCTTTCAATAATGCTTTGTAGTGGTAAGTGTACATATCTTACCCTTTTTGGTTAAATTTGTTCCTAAACATTTTATATTTTTTGGTGGCTTTGAAAATTGAATTATTTCCTTAATTTAGTTTTCAGTTTGTTTATTGCTAGTGTATACAATAAAATTTATTTTTGTAGTTAGTGTATCCTGTAACCTTGCTGAGGTTATTTATTAGATCTAAATATTTTTTAGTGGATTCCTTAGGATTTTCCATATACAAGATTATGTCATGTACAAACAGAGATTGTTTTACTTCTTCATTTCCATTTGGGTGCTGTTTATTTATTCTTGTTGATTAATTTCCCCTAGCTAGAACATGTAGTATAACGTTAAATAGTAATGGTGAGAGAGGCATCCTTGACTTGCTCCTAATGATGGGGGAAACATTCTTTCTTTCATCATTAAGTATGATGTTAGCTGTGGGTTTTTAATAGATACTCTTTATCAGGATGAAGAAGTTTTCTTTTATTCCTAGTTTGATGAGTGTTTATCATGAAGGGTGTCAGACTATGCCAAAGTTGTTTGTTTTGACGATTGAGATCATGTGGTGTTTGTCCTTTACTCTATTGATACAGTGTATTAAATTAAGTTATTTTTGGAGAGTTGAACATGTCTTATTTTATTGGGATAATTCTCATTTGGTTATGGTGTATAATTCTTTTCATTGTAGACACTGCAGATTCAGTCTGCTAGTTTTTTTTTGTTTGTTTTAAAGGATTTTACATCTATATTTATAACATATATTGGTTTGTAGTTTTCTTTTGATGCCTTTGTCTGGTGTTGGTATCAGGATCATACTGGTCTCATAAACTAAGTTTGGAAATGTTTCTTCCTATTCTATTTTATGGAAGAGTCTGAAGAATTGGTGTTCATTCTTCTTTAAAAGTTTGGTAGAATTATCCAGTGAAGTCTTATGGGCCTAGAGTTTTCTTTATGGGAAGGTTTAAAATAACTAGTTTGATTTATTTACTTGTTATATGTCTATTCGAATTTTACATTTCTTCTTGAGTCAGTTTCAAGGTTTAATCTCTCTAGAACTGTGTGTACATTTCATTGACATTATCTCATTTGTTGACAAATACTTATTGATAACATTCATTTATAATTTTTTTTAATTTCTATAATGTCAGTAATGATGCTCTCTCATTTCTGATTTTAGTAATTTAGTCTCTTCTCTTTCCATCTTGTTCAATTTAGTTTAAAAGTTCATAGATTTGCAATCTTTTTCAAACCCAAAATTTTTGTTGATTTTTTCTATGGTTTATATTCTCTATTTCATTAATTCCCACTCTAATTTTTATTATTTCTCTTTTTTTCTCTTTATGTAGGTTTACTTTGCTCTTCTTTTTACTGTGTTAAATTGAAAAGTCAGGTTATTGGTTTTTCTTTCTTTTAAATATAAGCCTTACAGATATACATTTTCATTCTAACCCTGTCTCTGTTGCATTCCCTAAGTTTGGGTGTGTTTTATCTTCAATTTTTTTAATCTCATAGTGCTTTCAAATTTTCTTTGATTTATACTTTTGCCTATAGATTAGTTAGGTCTGTGTTTAGTTTCATAGAATTTGTGAATTTCCCCAATTTTTTGTTATTAATTTCTAATTTCATTATATTTTGTTTTGAAAATATAATTTGCATGTGGTATTATTTCAATCCTCTTAAATTTATTCAGGGTCATTTTATGACCTAGCATATTGTTTCTTCTGCAGAATGATCTATGTGCTCTTGAGAAGAAAAACATACAGTTTAGGGAGTCTTTCAGAGATGACCATTAGGTCTAAATGTTTTAAAATGTTGTTCCAATCTTCCATTTCTTTGTTGATATTCTTTTAGTTATTACATACATTATTGAAAGTGAAATATTGTAGTTTCCTAATAATTATTATTGAATTGTCTATTTCTCTCTTTAATTCTGTCAGTTTTTGATTCATGCATTTAAGTCCTCAGTTACTTGCATATGTGTTTAAATTGTTATATATTTCTAATGAATTAACTTATGTAATACTGTAAGATGATCTTTGTAATCTTCTGTACATTTTTTCATTTGTCTTTAAACTTATTTTTCTGATAATAATCCAATCCAGATTTCTTATGCTTGTTGTTTGCATGCAGAGCATTTTACCCACTTTTACTTTGCATCTATTTGTATCTTTAAACCAAAGGTATTAGTCTTTTAGACAGAACATATTTGGGCCTTTTTTCCCCTAATCTGACAATCTCTGGCTTTCGATTAGATTGTTTAATCCATTCACATTTCCTTTTATTTTTGTTGTACTTGAATTTGTGTAAGACATTTTACTTTTTTTGTCTAAGCATCTCATGTCTTTTTTGTTGCTTTTTGCTCATTCTTTTGCATTAAACTAGTACTACTTAGTGTAACACCTCAATTTTTCACTGCATATATGACTTGATTTTTTACCAGCTTGCTCTACAGCTTACCATATACATCTTAAATTGTAATCTACTTTAGAGTAAGACAATGTTAACTCTAGTGAATATAGAAATATTGTTATTTTATAGCTTTACTCTAATTCCTATATCTGCATATTGCCATCTGTAAATGTTAAAAAAACAACACTATATTATTATAATAATTATTTTATATAATTTTTGTCATGAAAATATTGGAGAAGGAAACAGAGAAGGCATATGATTATATCATTTGTTAAATTAATCTTCTTATGTATCATTTCTGGTCCTCTTCATTTGTTCCTCTGGATTGTAGTTAACACCTGTTACTTCCTTTATCCAACACAGCTTTTCTTCCACTGTTTCCTTGGTCTCTTCTTGTTAAATGTACTCTACAATTCTATATAATATAGGCCCAACAGTGAAATTATATACCTATTGTTTTATACAATTACTGTTTAAATCAGTCAAGATAAAAACAATAATAAATATAAATTTTCAATCTTTCATAATTACATAATTATTTTTACCTGTGTTCTTTGTTTTTAATGTGCATTTTAATTACTGTTTGGGGACACTTGCTTTCAACCTAAAGAATAATTTTTTTATTTTTATTTCTCACAAAATGCCTACTTGCAACATATTCTCTAACATTTGCTTATTTGGGAATATTCTTATTCACCTTCACATTTGAAAGTATTTGTGGTCAAAGTAAGATTCCTGGTTTATAATTTTTTTTTCAGTTCTTTGAAAATGTCTTCCCACTTCCTCTGGTCTCTATTGTTCTGATGAGAAATTCGTTGTTAATCTTATTGGGGTTCCCTTGTACATTATGAGATATTTTTTCTCTTGCCACTTTCAAGGCTTTCTCTTTGTCTCTGGTTTTCACTATTTTTACTATGATGTGCCTAGGTGTGGTTCTATTTGCCCTTTTCCTCTTTGGAGTCTGTGTAGCTCCTTGATATATAGATTAATGCTTTTGATAAAATTTGGTAACTTTATGGCCAGTAATTCTTCAACTATCTGTTCTTTTTCTGGACTCTCTCTCCTCTGTTGTTATCCTCTTTACACATGAATTGGTGTGCTTAATGGCGTACTCTATGTTTCTGAGGTCCTATTCATGTTTCTTTATTCTTTTCTTTCTCTTCTTCAGAGCACATAATTTCTGCAGATTAATTTTCAAGTTTTATGATAACTTTTTCTGCAAATTAAAATTATTCTTAATGTCTCTGGTATAATTTTGATTTCAAGTATTGAACTGTTGTACTCCAGAATTTTATTTTGATTATTTTTATATTTTCTATCTGTTTATTGATATTATACACTTGATAATAATATTATATCTTTACTTATTTAGGTATGATTTCCTTTAGTTCTTTGAACATAATTATAACAGCTTTTTAAAAGACTTTATCTGCTAATTCTGACATCTGGTCTCTCCCACATCTAGTTTTTGGTTACTGTTTCTGCTGTCTCATATATGGGTCACATTTTTCTTGTTTTGGTTTGTTTGTTTGTTTTTATTTGTTTGTTTATCTCATAATTTTTTGTTGAAAACTACACACTTTGGATTATTTATTGTAGTAAGTTTGGATATTGATTTTCCCTTCTCCCCCTTTCTAGGGTTTGTATTCGTTTTTATCTTCTTGCATGTTTGTAAGCAGACTTTATCTCTTAGATAAACTCACCTGGGATTTAGCTTTTTCCACATTCTGCTGGGATGAATGGGAAATACTGGTGGCTTGACCCTCCTGGAGTGAAACTGTAGTCCATGGATGGCAACTAGGAAAAGGTGCTCCTTGTCTTCTTGGCCTATACATTCAGAATGGTGTTTTCATCATGCTAAGCTGGAGTGGATAGGGATTGGTTTATTCCTCAAATAACATATATAATAAATAATCAAGATTTAGTAAATTTTCTTGAATGAGTCATTTTTCATATGTTCCATGCACTTAGGACAATTTGCAGCTAATCAAAAAAAAATTAAATGATTTTCACTTGTTTTGGTTATTCACTGGGGAAAGGATCCATGGAGCAACTCACACTATCCTTGAATTAGTCTCCATCCCTAGTTATTCTTTATTGGACTATTCAAAATTACTTGGCTATTCAGTCTGCAATTTGGAAAACAACCACACTGTAAGACTGAAGATTACCCTTTTAATGGCTGTGTACTCTGGAAATAAACTTCTGCTATTGACAAAAGAATAGGGAACATTCATGAAGATTTTCACAGAAGGTTCTGATAATACCTATAATAAAACTACTAATCAACTCATATTACCATCACTGATGACCGATTCTATCATCCTGCAAGATATTGCAACACGTCCACCATCAAAAACTGGGCACAAATAAAGGATTCCATGTTCATAATATAAAAGATACTGCTGCAAGTCAGACTGCCTCCTGCCAAAAACTGACTGGTTTCCTCATGGTGAGGGAAGCCACATTGTACAGGACTTTGCCTACATCTCATTCCTGGAAAATTGACATTTTTACACCCCTATGAGGCAATTGGTGGTGTCTCAACACTGTTGATACATGTTTTATTTTTTATTATTTGATTAATCATTTATTAAGCACCTATATCCTACTGTTTAATCCTAGTAATAATTCCATGAGGTAGATATTATTATGACTGTCACCATTTTACAAGTAAAAACAAAATATTGTGGCAATGTCCTTCAAAAGATGAATGGATCAATAAACTGTGGTACATCTAGACAATGGAATATTATTCAGCACTAAATAGAAATGAGCTCTTAAGCTACAACAAGACATGGAGGAATCTTAAATGCATATTAATAAGTGAAAGAAGCCAATCTGAAAAGTCATTGTATTGTATGATTTCAACTACATGACATTCTGGAAAAGGCAAAACTCTGGAGACAGTAACGAGTCAGGGCTTATGGAGAAGGGAAGGATGAACAGGCGAATCATAGAGGATTTTTTGGACAATGAAAATACTCTGTATGATATTATAATGGTGAATACATGTCATTATGCATTTGTCAAAACCCATAGAATGTACATCAGAAAGAATAAACTCCAATGTGAACTATGGATTATGGTTGATTAAAAAAACAAAACAAGGAGTGAGGATGAGGGATAGATAAATTGAGAATTTGAGGTGAACAGATATGTACCACTATACATAAAGCAAACACAAGGACCCACTGTATACCACAGGGAACTATATATATTTTTAATTGTTTTTTTTTTAAATTTTATATTGGGGTATAGTTGATTTACAATGTTGTGTTATTTTCAGGTGTACAGCAAAGAGATTCAGTTACACATATACTTATATCCATCATTTTTCAGGACTCTTTTCCCATATAAGTTATTACAGAATATTGAGTAGATTTCCCTGTGCTATACAGTAGGTCCCTGCTGACTACACAGTATATATAATAGTACATATATGTCGATCCCAAATTCACAATTCATTCCTCCCCCCCCCCACTATCTTTCCTCTTTGGTAACCATAAGTTCATTCTCTAAGTCTGTGAGTCTGTTTCTGTTTTGTAAATAAGGTCATTTGTATCATTTTTTTTAAGATTCCACATATAAGAGATATTATATGATATTTGTTTTTCTGTGTCTTATTTCAGTTAGTAGGATAATCTCCAGGTCCATCCATATTGCTGCAAATGGCATGATTTCATTCTTTTTTACAGCTGAGTAATATTCTATTGTATATATGTACCATATCATTTATCCATTAATTTATTGATAGATATTTATGTTGCTTCCATGTCTTGGCTATTGTAAATAGTACTGCAATGAACATTGGGGTGAAAATGTCTTTTTGAATTATGGTTATCTCTAGGTATATGCCCAGGAGTCGGATTGCTGAATCATATGGTAGCTCTATTTTCAGCTTTTTAAGGAACATCCATACTGTACTACATAGTAGATGTACCAATTTACTTCCCACCAACAGTGTAGGAGGCTTGCCTTTTCTCCACACCCTCTCCAGAATTTATTGTTTGTAGACCTTTGGATGATGGCCATTCTGACCAGTGTGAGATGATTCCTCATTATAGTTTTGATTTGCATTTCTTTAATAAATAGTGATATTGAACACCTTTTCATGTGCTTTTTGGTCATTTGTGTTTCTTCTTTGAAGAAATGCGTATTTAGATCTTCTACCCATTTAAAAAAATACTTTATATTGGTCTATAGTTGATTTACAATGTTGCGTTATTCTGTCCATTTTTAAATTGAGTTGTTTGTTTTTTTGATATTGAGCTGCATGGCCGTTTGTATATTTTGGAAAGTAACCCCTTGTTAGCCGCTTCATTTGAAAATATATTTTCCCATTCTGTGGGTTGTCTTTTTGTTTTGTTTTTGGTTTCCTTTGTTGTGCAATAGATTTTAAGTTTAATTAGGTCCCATCTGTTTATTTTTGTTTTTATTTTCATTACTCTAGGAGACGGATCCAAGAAGATATTGCTTGCTGTAATTTATGTCAAAGTGTGTTCTGCCTATGTTTTCCTCTAAGAGTTTTACAGTACCCAGTGTTAAATTTAGGTCTTTAATCCATTTTGAGTTTATTTCTGTGTATGGTGTTAGAGAATATTCTAATTATATTATTTTATATTTTGTTGTCCAGTTTTCCCAGCATCAATTATTGAAGATATTGTCTTTTCTCCATTGTATATTCTTGCCTCCTTTGTTATATCTTAGGTGACTTTAAGTGCATGCGTCTATCTCTGGACTTTCTATCCTGTTTCATTGATCTATATTTCTGCTTTTGTGCTAGTAGCATACTGTTTTGATGACTGTTGCTTTGTAGTATAGTCTGAAGTCAGGGGACCCTGATTCCTCCAGCTCCATTTTTCTTTCTTAAGATTGCTTTGGCTATTTGGGATCTTTTGTGTTTCCATACAAATTTTAATTTTTTTTGTTCTAGTTCTATGAAAAATGTCATTGGTAATTTGATAGGGATTGAAATGAATCTGTAGATTGTCTTGTGTAGTATAGTCATTTTGACAATATTGATTCTTCCAATCCAAGAACATAGCATATCTTTCCAACTCTTTGTGTCATCTTTGTTTTTTTCTTCATCCGTGTCTTATAGTTTTCAGAGTATATGTTTTTGTCTCTTTAAGTAGGTGTATTCCTAGTTATTTTATTCTTTTTAATGTGATGATAAATGAGATTATTTTATTAATTAGTCTTTCTGAACTTTTGTTGTTAGTGTCTAGAAATGCAAGAGATTTCTGTGTATTAATTTTGTATCCTTCAACTTTACTGAATTCATTGATGAGATCTAGTAGATTTCTGGAAGCAGCTTTAGGATTGTCTATATATAATATCATGTCTTCTGCAAACAGTGACAGTTTTACTTCTTCTTCAATTTGGATTCCTTTTATTTCTTTTTCTTCTGTGATTTCCATGGCTAGGAATTCTAAAACTATGTTGAATAAAACTGGTGAGAGTGTACATCCTTTTATTATTCCTGATCTTAGAGGGAATGTTTTCAGCTTTTCTCCATTGAATATGATCTTAGCTGTGGGTTTGTCCTATACAGCTATTATTATGTTGAAGTAGGTTCCCTCTATGCCCACTTTCTGGAGAGTTTTTTATCATAAATTGATGTTGAATTTTGTCAAATGATTTTTCTCCATCTATTGAGATGATCATATGGTTTTTATTCTTCAATTTGTTCATGTGGTGTATCACAATGTTTCATTTGCAGATATTGAAATGTCCTCACATCCCTGGGATAAAGCCCACTTGATCATGGTGTTTGATCTTTTTAATGTATTCTTGGTTTCAGTTTGCTAGTATTTTGGTAAGGGAAGCATGTTTTAGGTATAAAGTTTTACTACTCCAGTCCTGTCAGTTGACTGCAGTTACATGATTGTGTTTCTTGAAAGTAATATGTCATGTTTTCTAATTTCCAGAACAATTTCATTCTGATAATGGTGTATCTTTATCAAAACAGTCACTGAACAATAGACTGATAGTCAAGGTATTTGATGGACCTCCACATTCCTTATCATCATTCAACCTCTGGTCTTTTGACCATTAAGACTGCCTTCTCAAATGTCAAATCTAAAAGATTTCTTACCCTACCTTTCTTATTTCCCATTGCTTTAAAACCTTATTGAGCTTGTTTGCTAGTTGACCCAAACAAGTGACCATTCATCTCTTTGCCCCTTCCTGGGGGGTGAGTGTATGGAGGAAAATGATTCTATATAACTATTTTCTAAGATCAGATTCGACCTTTACCATTTCTAGACATAATGCTGTTTTCCCTCCTTAAAAGAACACCCAGATTATTTATAATCTTTGTCTTTAAGACGTGTTCCTTAAGCTTTTCTCTCAAAGAGAAAGGCCCTGATGTAGCTCTCCAAAACTTATAAGCACCTTAGTTTTATTTGAATTTTGGGTCTAACATCTCTCTGCCAGATGGCTTTCATCCTGATTTGATGAACATATCTCTGAATATTACCAGGAAGCCATTTAAAAATATCAAGGGAAAGCCCCAGATACTGCCCCTCCCACACAAAACACCTGTCAGCACTTGTGGATGATTTTGTACACCATTTCCATAGCTATTTTTTAGTCATTCTATTCTACAGGTGAATGCACGGGTGGACAAACAGTACAATTTTGGGTGGCTGTTTTCAAGGAAGTCTCTTTAAATTATGACTAGACTCAATTATTCAAATTGAGCTAGGTATTGAAAGACCTACTAGCTGGCTGGTAAAGCACATTGGAGTAACTGATTGATGTAGGTCCCAATTAAGGGGCCTCAACAGTTATCATCAACACATTCTTTCTACGGTCTTTATATGTGCCCTAGGAGTGCACTTTTTATGTGGAAACAAGGTTTGTGCTTGACTCTTTCTTGAAAACACTTGTTTCACCAAAGAGAACTTCATTTTTTATACTTTTAATTTTTTAATTAATTTTTATTTATTTATTTATTTTATTATTTGGCTGTGTTGTGCAGCATGCAAGATCCTAGTTCCTTGATCAGGGGTTGAACCTGTGCCCCCTTCAGTGGAAACTGAGAGTCTCAACCACTGGACTGCCAGGGAAGTCCCAAGAACTTCAACTGTTTAAGGTAGTAACAGACAATTTAGCCCTCAGATTCTTTTACAAAATGAGGCCTCCATTGGTGTATTTTGGGGACCTTTCTAGAGGGATAAGTGATTGATATGTATGATTTAGTATGCTATTTCTAAGATGAGAGTCACCCAGTTAGAAAAGCTATTAGAAAATTTATTCCTGATTTTCGCTGAAATGATCAGTAATAACACCTTAGCTCCCAAAGTGGTTCTGGATAACCTCAACCCTCTGACCAGGGTAATGATAGAATTCATCATAGAATTTCCCTAGTTTTTCTTCTCAAAGGCTAAGGTGAAGTCTGTGCAATCGTTAGTGCATACTACTATACCTGACTAAGGTGAAGTCTGTGCAATCGTTAATGCATACTACTATACCTGAATTCAGGAACTGGACCAAATGGAAGTGCTAATAAAAATGTAAGAAGAAAGCCACTGGGATTCTGGGATCTCTAAGGTAGATCTTGTTGTTTATGGGATTGTTTTTTTTTGAAATGATCTGGAACTCAGGGGTTGGGGGAAGCTTTGCTGAAATCAGTATTGCAAGTTGGTCTCATTTCCCTGCTTTGAATCCTATTGAAAGTCAACTTAGTTGAATGCTATATGAAATAAATTAAATAAATATGGTCCTAGGCTTTTTCAGTCATGTTAATCAGAGTATATGCTGGAGTGGCATACTCACAGAAAATTTTCCATAAACCAAGAAGTTATAGAAATCAAGGTGGGAATCTCTGGATCTCTCATTATTTTGCATATCCTGCAAGTGACTAGATATCTTTTGCAAGGTACAATCCTTTCATGAATATATTTATAGCTCACATTTTTAGAAGATGAATAACATGAGAGTCAAGTCTAAGCAGGCTGAATATCCAGTATTATAAAGATAATATCTTCCTGCAAGATATATCCAAATTTTATATATTTTGAATATCCTTACATTTTACTTTAAATTTATTAGATAATCATTATTGGTAAAGCACAAATTATATAAACATTATTCACTGTAATGACATAATGATTTTCCTGAAATGTAGGCAAGAAAATTTAAAAAAAATAAATACACAGTAATTTATAAACCAAAAATATATATATATATTCCTGAAGAAGAAAACAGCAGTTATGTTTATTGCTCAACATAGGAGATTCAGAGTTCCTCTCCTGTAAGCTAATCTACTGTGTATGCAGTTCATCTGGGCTCATATTACGTTGCCTCCATGGCACTGGGGCCAAGAGGAACTAATACTAATGCTCAGTGGGCTGTGAGTGAGCAATACAATTTTTTTCTCTGGTCCTGAGTGTCTTGTCTTATATACAGCACCTGAGAAATTGTGGTAGGCAAAATTTTTAGAATACAAGTAGTATGTAATCTCAGACCTCACACAATTTTTGGCATAGATGTAAAATATTTTAGTAAAATCATGGAAATTATATTAAAAGTAGGTGCAGACATCATTTAGAAGATTTCCTTAAAGGGAAACATTTTAATGAAAATTATGATATAAATTTCATATTTTTTTTATTTTAAGCCAATTTTATTTATATTAAAAACAGAAAACAATGCATTTTCTTTTCTGAAAGACATTTAAACTCTTTTCCATTATTCACAGAATATAAAAAAAAAGTTTGCTTCACGATTTAAAAATGATATATAGGGAGACTTCCCTGGTGGTCCAGTGGGTAAAATTCCATGCTCCCAGTGCAGAAGGCCTGGGTTCAACCCCTGGTCAGGGAACTAGATCCCACATGCATGCTGCAAATAAGAGACTTTACATGCTACAACTAAAGAGACTGCATGCAGCAGACAAGATCCTGTGTGCCACAACTAAGACCCAACGGAGCCTAAATAAGTAAATAAATATTTTTTAAAAATGATATATAGGACATTATAATTGCTCAAAATAAAAATAAGTAAGAAATAAAGACTTCAGAATGATTAGGTTGCCCATTCTTGAATGTTTTAGTCAGAATATAACTACATATTCATTTGAACTATTTCTATATTTTATGAAATATAATCTTTCCAAGTTTATGAGTCTTGTAACACATTTTGCATTACTTTATTTAATGTGTTTTCACATAACACAACTTTGACATCTAGATATAAAATTAATACAAGTCTAAGTTACACATATTGTGACATTAAATCCTTTTTTTACAAAATAAATGTTAAAATTCGATTTTTATGGTTAAAAAATACACATTTTTTCCAATGTTATATTCTTAGAGGTATTTCACTGAAAGCCACCAAAGCAGTTGTCTCATAAAACATGAAAGAAGGTACCTGCAAAGACTTAAAACATTCTTTTCAATTCCCAAAGGCAATATTTTAAGCAAGTAGTCAATAATGTTATAATGTTATAAAGCTGATGCAAATATATCTCCAAATAAATTATTTAGTCTGTACAAGCTCAAGAGCTGAGCAAGTTTTTTTCCCAAATATTTGTGTATTGGAGTAAAATAGCTATCATACTCTTTGTTAAATCTACTTTGTCTTTAATTGCTGGTCAAAATTCATTTTTTTATTGAATTGGCAACACTTAATTGGAATTCACAACTGATTGCTGCCTGACAAATCATAATAAATCACACCAAAGTATCAGTTTGAGCATTTTATCAGAAATTACTTGTCAGGTTTTCTGTGACTCATTAACAGGTGTGGACACAAAAAGTAACCTTATTTTGGAAGATTATAATACATGTATTTGATTATGTACAGTGTTTTTTACAATATAGACAAAGCAATAATACTGATATTTTAATGTCAAAATGAGCATTGGAAAATATTTTGATTAAATTTTTATTAGAGATTGCTGAATAAAAAATAGCTTACTATGTAAATAATGAGTAATAGTTTTCTGTAATATTTTTAAATAAATTTTGAGATTAATTCTTTTAATATTTTATTCACTGGTTATTTTATTCAATATGAGTATATTTTGTGCAGATGAAATTAATCAAGGGAAGATTAAATATCTTAAACAAGTCCAAGCACTAATAACTGATGAGGTGGTAGACCTAGGCTTTTAGGCTAATTAATGATACTTAAGAAAACTATGTTACATGCCTTTCACAGACTGAGATACAAAGGGAGAAGTCACTACACTAAAAATGCAGAAATCAAATCATCATAACTCCAGTAGAAAGCTATGTTTAGTAGTGATATAATTTTTCTTATGACATTGAAGAAGTATCATTTGGATTTCTTTCAAAAGATTTCTTTTTAAAGTTAAAATCAAATGTTTTAGAGGACAAAAGAAAGAAGACACATATTGTATATAATTTAGGGAATTTTTCACTAAGTTGCCAATGGATTTTAAATTGTCTCTTTACACAAACTCAAGTTTAACATCTCATAATCTTTAGATGGAAAATAATAATTTTAAATATAACTAAAGTATTACAGACGTGAACAGCCTACGTGTAAAGACTGACATCAGACATACACTGTTAAAACAGGGACATTCACTTTGTCACTTAAGATCACTTTAAGTGAGAATTAAAAATAATTTATTTTCAACTATAATTGACATTTTGCATCCAGAGTAACTACATTCAAGAATATAGTTTCCAAAGTTATTGCTTTAACTAATGCCCTAATTTATTGAAATTGTTCTTAAAAGAAACTTAGTTTTTCCCTTTTTAAGAACAAGATTTTACTAGATTTTCTGCATAGTTATGGGAAAATTTTTTATTACTGAAAACTGTAATAATATGACATGAGTTATGCTATGTAGTTACTGCCTCACAGTCTTGAGTAATTTAATAGATTTCACAAAGAAAGATTTGTGCTATTTGAATGGAATAGACTAATTTTCTTGAAGAGTTGAATAACAAGTAAATACAAGACATTTCTTCAGAAATCACAAAAGAAGTGTGTACACCTATGTGTGCAAATACAGATATCATTGTTTTATATTCTAAACATTTAATTTGTCAAACAAAAATAGTACTTGCATTATTCTACATATTAACATAGTCTTCTAAAAATTGGCTTTGAAAGGACTGATGTTTATTAAGAAAAACAAAAACTAGACACTCTGCACTTAAAAAATATATAAAATTTTTGAAGGGTATTTTATTTTATGTATCATATCATTCATCCATTTAATTCATCATCCCATAGCCTGAATAATCATGTCCATTATCTGTTCCTCTCCCTTGCTCTCAATCCAGGCAACCATTAGTTACACTTCTTTGTCTGACTCTTTATTTTGAGATAATTTTCAATTTACAAAGTGGTTTTCAAATTAAGCTTTGTTTGGATTTCGCCAATAATGTTCAGTTTATGGTTCAGTATTCAATCCAGAATTTGTGTATTTCTCGTGTTTCTATAATACACAGACTAATGCTCACTTTCATCCTTGCCCTACCTGTCCCCGTAATGTTCATGGCCTAATCCCTAGTACCTGTGAATATGTTACTTTACAAGGGAAAATGAATGATTTAATATAGGGTACTTGGGATGGAGGAATTATTATTGATTTTCCAAGTGAGCACATTCTTATCACATAAACCCCTTAAAAACAGAGAACCATTCATTGCTGTGGTCAGAGAGACGTGTGAAGATAGAAAGATGGTTAGAGAGATGTGCTGTTCCTTTTGATGATGGAGAAAATAGGCCAAAGCTAGAAGCTAGAAAGGTCAAGGACCTCCAGAAATGAACTCAGTCCTACCAATATCTTATTTTAGCCCAGTGAGAACTATGTTGAAATTTTGATCTGTGGAACTGTAAGATAATTATTGTGTACTGTTTTAAGCTACTAAATTTGTGGTAATTTGTTACAGCAGCGATAGAAATCTAATTACGGTTTTTGCTAATCTGTTACAGCCCTTCGATGTTTTGTTATATTTTATGACCTTGACATTTTTTAAGGGGGGGAAGGTCAGTTATTTATAGAATGTTTCTCAATTTTGATTTGTCTAATTTTTTTTTTTCTGATGATGGGATTGGGAAGGATACAACAAAAGTAATATGTTACTCTCTGTGAATAAATCAGGGATTACAAGGTGTCCACAGGTATAATTTGTGATATTAACCTTAAGCACTTGGTTAAGATAGTGTATGGTGTCTGCTAGGATTCTACACTTTAAATTTACTTCTTCCCTTTATTATATAGTTTATAATTCTCTCTTTGAAACTAGACATATATCATATATTCCATTTTAGCTTGGTAATTTCTGCATTCATTGGTAGAGCTAGCCTGTGGCAATTATTCTGTTGTGTTCTACTGGTGATTTTCTAGCCATCATTCCTTCAACATTTTTAATGGGAACTCTTCTCTAAGGAAGTTATCCTTTTCCTTCTTTTCTTTCTCACTCCCTCTCTTTAGTTGTTTTTTCTTTTTCCTTCTTCCTTCCTTCCTTGCTTCTTTCTTTCTCTTTTTTCTCTCAGTATGGACTTGTGGATGTTTATTTTATACTTCGAGTTATAATCCAATGCTATCATAATTTATTTTCTTCCTCAGGGTGTTATTTCAATGTTGGCTGTAGGTAGTTCTTTCAGGTGAGCTCCCTATGCCCTTTTGACATTCCTCTTTCTTTTTATCCTCTTGTTCTAACACTGGAATCAGTAAATTCACAAAGAACTCTGATTCCTTCTCCTGATGAATAATAAAGATCTGGGCAGTAGATTTGCTAGTTACCACTAAAGTCTAACTGCTGGATTTTGAACTTGGAAGGGAAAAATATTCTTCAGGGATTTTTGTTGTTATTGATCCCAGAATGAGTTTTGGGTTAAGTAAGATATTTACATAGTAGTTTATTAATAGAATCAAGTTGAATTTTGTTCAGTCTTTAGTTATTTCTTTGTATATTTCCATCAGTATGAAATTTAAATCAGAAATCACAATGTTTATTGTGCTTATTACTATTATTGTGTAAAATGAGGACAAAGTCCTAAATGGATATGCAAGAAAATAATCATTATTGTAGATCATTATTAATGGTTATATTTTGAAGCAAGATCAAATTAATCATGTAAAATCCTAATGTAAAGGAAGGGTTGGATAAAATTAAATTAAACACAGAAAATTATCTCAAATGAATGTGATATATTGGTTTTCTTGAGAAACTTAAACTTTGGGCAATCTACTTTCACTTTCAGTCTTAGGGATTTAAATTACCCCAAAAGCACAGGACTCTTTTCCTGATCCCGCCCAGTATTCATACGTACTTTTCCCCTCCTAATAAACACTTTACTAGCTTCACTACTTTCCATCTCTGTTGAAAATTCCTTTCTCCAAAACAGATGAGCTAAGGCCTCATCACTAGCCACTGGCCCTTGCGGTCTAGTGACTAGGATTTGGACCTCTCACTGCCGTGGTCTGGCTTCAATCTGTGGTTGGGGAACTGAGATCCTGATTAAGGCTGCCACAGGCTGAGGCAACCCGCGGTCAAACTAGAGTCCTTTCTGTCTTAATCTGTGTTATTCTATCAATTGCCAGGACCTATGCTCTGCACAGGCACCTACATATTTATCATTTAACTGTGACACATGAATGTTGTTCAAATTAGATTTTTTTTTTCAGCTGAGGAATCTGAGCCTCGTAGAAATACTTCGGATAGAGCAGAATTTCAGATTTGCAATCAAGTCCCATATAACTTTAAATATTTCATTAAAAGTCCCATAGAAAAGTTAGTATTATTATGTTTATATTTTAGGTTTTCTCTAAATATATTTGTTTCCCCCATTTGAAGCCCATCAAACACTTTGTTAATAACATACAAAACTTTATTAAATATTAATTTTGCAAAGAAAAAATATGTAGTAGATATGAATTAGTTCCTTAGAGTCTGGTTCCCAGGACCTGCTATCTAAAAGGTATGTGACCTTGGGAAAGTCACAGTCTCTCTGCCCTAAACTTCCTCATTCTGTGAATCCATTAAATAGAATCTATAGTTTTTTGAAGAATAAATTAGTTAATGTAGGTAAAGTGTTAATATATGTTATAATAAATTAGTTAAGATGGGTAAATAATTATTACTATATTTGAATATTTTGATATTTATAAGAAAATATAAATATACTCATATATATATATATAACATATAGTTTATGAGTATTTTATATGTGTTCATAAATATGTACTTATAATGTTTATATATTTTTCTAAGTATATAAGTAACTATATTTATAAATAAATATAAAGATAAATATAAAGCACCTTTATACATATATTTATAATTCTATAATATTTATGTTTTTCATATTTATAAAATGAAGTATAATACTTTATAATAAATTAGGTAATATATATAACATAATAATCATTATTACATTTTAGCTATTTTCCTACTTCATTACTAGGAAAAATTCTGTGTGATCCACAAACTTAGAAGTTTCACTGTAGTATAATTTCTACACTACTGAAAAAGTGTTAATAACAGAACTTTCAGAGAATAGGACAAAGAGAAAATAATGTTGTGTACTGGATTTAGATGTTATTACAATTTATAAGTTTCCTTTTTCCATCTTTATACACTAAATCAGTTTCATTGGACTATAGTTTTATTAATCTCAGTGACGGTACTTTTGTTTTGTAGAACATTTTGCTTGCAGAATATTGCTTTTCAGAAAATTTGAATAAACTAAAACATCCATTGATTATACTTTTTTGACATGCTTTGTGTCACCTCAAAAGGAAAACTTATCATAAAATTATCATCATCAAAGCTACTTTTATTGAGCATCTGCTATATACTCCTCAGAAAACCTTTCAAAGTTGGTATAAAGTACAGATTTAAAAAAACACAACTGAATTATCAGATGTCAGGACACTATCCCAATGTTGGAGAAGTACTGGTGGTAAAGCTGTGGTATAAACCCATAACTGCTGGCTCTCAAATCACCATCTTTCCTCTGTTCTGTTTCCCTTCACAAAGTGAAATTTTACTTCAATAGATGAATAGAATCTCATCTGATGAAACTATAAATGGCATAGGAGAAGAGAACTGCATAATATAAGAAGTTGCTTATTTGGCCACAAAGTATATAAACTGTCATATTTTCATGAAAGAATGTAATTGAGTCAGATTTGTTTCTCTAACAAATTTGTTTCTTTGTTTCACAGAGTCATAAATTGTGCATGTGTATGAGAGAACGAAAAGTCAGATGAAAAAATTACCTAGAATGTACTAAAACATTTTAAAATTATATATGTTTTGATCTGTGAAATTAATCTTGATTGCAATTTAGGTCAAACATTTTATTTTACAGATAAAGTAAATAAAACTGTAACATGTAATAAATAAGTTGTCCAAGGTCACATGACTAATTTTGTCAAAGTCTGGGTGAGAACTCACTTCCCCTGACTTTAAAGAGTAGTTCTTTTTACGTATTCCTAGTATATGTCCTATAAATTCTTACAATAACTTACAGACACGTTACATAAATAAATATATATGCAAAAAATCCATAAACTTATAAAACATGACAACCATATTATTGATTTGACCTAAAAAATTATTGTGCCAGTTCCAATAACTGATAATCAATTAGTACATAACAACTTCTCTCATCTTCCCAAGAAATGCTTTTATTGAATAAGTGATAGTTATTTAATAAGCAGAAGTTCATGGAAGAGTAAGATAATTTTTTTCTTAGCTGTAAGGTAAAACTCCTGTAATAATTGCATGCATATTCTTGATAAATTCTATTAACTCTAACTTGATCTTAGTCATGAGGATTTAATGAGCTATAATCTCTGGAGTTTCATTAAATGCAGAAACTGAATTAAGAGATATTTTCTACAATTTGCTAGCTGTGTGACCTTAGGAAATTTACTTAAATTCTTTGTGCCCAGTCATTCATCTATAATATGGGAATGGTAATAGTACTAGAGAGGCCTATTTTAAGGATTAAAAAGTTAGTTCATGTAAGGCACTCACAAAACACTGCCTATTTTTGTCCCTTTTTTCCTTTGAGATTTGATGTAGCATTTGCCTTTGTAAGACATTTTATAGAACTTCATTAAATGCACTTTAATGCAGTTAGAGTGCATAAAAACTGTTGGAATTTTGAATTTTGCTCTAATACTCCCTCTTATGGCTGAAATGCTGCCGTTTCCTAGAATTGTGACTGTCTGGCAATGAGAAAAAAACGGTGTGCTCTCCAGTGTATTCTGACACTCATGCAATCAGTTGTTTAAGGAAGCGATCTACGAGTCACGGTGAGGTGCTTAAGTCAGCTCTGCCTCCAGCAATATCTATCCCACAGTATTTCCGCAGGTGATGCAGGCTTCTTTACGGGAAAGCAGTTTTGTGATGCCAGATAGCGATGTTAACTTTTGGTAATGTTAATTCACTACGTGTTCTGGGAAGGTGGTATGTTTTCATAAGCAATTAACACACATGTCTTATTATAGTAGAAAAAACTATACAATTTATATATGTTTTACAATTATTATTTCTCTACTTTTCCTTCTTGTCAAATGTCATTTTGTTTAGCAGTCAACCTGGATTTTATGGCTCAACTAGAAGGCAATAAATGGCAGTATGCTTTGATGTCACTAAAAATATTTTCTCCTAAAATTACTCCAAGTTACTCTTAAAATGACTTCCCAAAAAATAGTTGCTTATATTTCCAAGGCCCTAATCACTCATAAGTTTGGTCTAAGCTACCAAATTTCTCTGTAAGTAACTGAATTCAATTCAATTCTTATAAGGCCTCTTCATTGCTCAGGTGAGATACGTTCAAAATCTGGAAGAATTTATGCCAGACGTAAACAGTGTAGAATTTTGTGTGCCCTCTGTGGAAGAAGGTTAAAACATAGAAGCACAACATATTTTCAAAATACATATGGAACTTATTATTAAAAATAAATGCCATATTAAGCAGAATAAGTGAAAAAATAAATAATATGTTCATTTATAAAGAATAGTAGAAAAATTTCCTTAATGAGATAGAATTTGAAATAGTGTGGATAAGCATATATCAAGAAACTTTCAAATATACCTCAGTTTAACTTTGCTTTTAATATATTTCATGTGATAATCTTGATTTATCCTCACTGCCAAGGAAACATTAACTCTATATCAACATTGCAAAAAATAATCAATTATTTCTACTGGACTTAGGCCCAATTGTGCTTTTTTTCTTTTAAATCTAATATTGAATAAAAAATAGAGAAACTCAGAGGAGAACTAATGTGAATGTTCTTCAGGGGAATTATTAATGATAACTTCACTCCATAAATACAAACACTACTCAGCTTACAAATTTCATTTTTTAAAAATTTACTGCTATTGTGTGAGTTTTTAAACAACATTGTACTTTAATTGAATGGATATACCCTAGTTTTGTTGTGTTACCAAACAAAGACTTTTAGGCTGTATTTTATATTATAAACATGATAATGTTTTTTTCATATTGAAAATACCAAGATATTTCCTGATTAGAATAATAATTTATACAATACAACATAAAACCCAAAATTAAGTTATTAGAAAAATCTGTGTATTCCATAGGTATTGTTTAATCAATGAATGTTTTTACTATAGTTAGAAACAATGTTAATAAATAGATAGAAAGATAGATATTTGAGATACAGTGGACTTTCTCCTAAATCTTCTAGGTTAAGAACACTGTGAAAATTAAATCCCTATTATATTTACAAGTTAACTTCTCAAACTTTCTTAGCAGTCTCTCTTTGCTATTATCCTTCCCCTGAGTGTGTTAATTCATCATTCTTTTTCTGTCAGCTGTCTGAACCTTTAGTTGAAGGTTTCCAAAATGCCTGAAGGGTGCAGTGTCAGCTGCAGATACCTGAGTCAATGTGGTAATATCAGTTGATTTCATCCTGGGCAATATACATACACACACACTTGCACACAGTACACCTTGTAGAGGCACTTGGCACATTTCAAAATATAATCTTTGTTATTGTGTTAAGTGCCTTGAAGCAACACAGAGTTTTTATAATAATTTTTTGCTCCTCAATTATTTGTTTTTATTCTAAAAGTTTTGGGAAGAGATATTCTCCAAGAGTTGCACTAAAAAAAGCTTAATCCTCATAATATTTGAATAAATCACTAAGCAATCTAACCTCCGCATTGTTCCACTTTTAAATGCACTTCAGTGTATGAAGAAGCTGAACGTACTTATTTGGAAAACATAATTATTGGATTGGTAGGGTTATACATACTATATATACACATGATTAATTTAAAATTTATGTTAAAAAGCTAACTCCAATTTCTTTATGGTATAAAAAGAAAGAAAGATGGTAGTTAGAATAAGGCACAGATATTGAATCTAAAGTAATTCAAGATCCACAGGCAAGTTTAATTCTGTTAGTATCTCTACCCTGCCAGATTAACTATTTTGTCTCTTCCCTCAGATTTCCTTTGGTAATTCCATAATCTGTTAAATAAATAGTTAGTAAAATTGGATAAATATTGGCATGACAAGTGAGGCTTCCTCTAGGACCCAAGAATCATAGGTCCTTTTTGTTCTATTTGATGTCAATTTTCATGGCAAGAAATATTAGACATTACATTAGCATTTCTTATAGTTCAGTCATCCAGCTATATAAGTAATTCTTTTTAGAAACTATTATTTGGACAAATATTTGAGGAACATTTGGGCAAATATTTGGATCGTAAGTTTCATGGTTGTATCTACTACTGAGTGAAGTATTACTTCTTTTTATAGATTCATGATCATATACTCACTAACTGAAGTATACAAAGCTTGGGAATCAAACCCACATTTATCTTGATTAAATATGACATATAATATATTTAGTTATATATTTGGAGACATGAATTTCCTATCTCATATATTTCAAAGCATAATCATGTCAGTATCTCAGACAATATGTAGAATGTACCTCTCTGGTAGATCCATTATTAGCAGAATTTATTGGATCAGAGTATATTGAAGGATGAAGAGGCCACCTTTAAACTACCAGCAAGAGGAATGCTCAGAAAGTGGGTTTAGGTTTCCAAATCTAGCAAGCATCTAGGTAGCAAACACACACAGCAGGATCTGAGGTAGAATGTACCATGCAACACAGAGCAAAGTAGACTGGAAACATTCTGAACACAGGAAACCAAAACCAAAAAAGAAAATCAAGATTAAGAATATGGAAAAGTAGATCCAGTGCTTATATAGAACTCAAGGTCAGGGGAAATAACTAAAAGGCCATGATTCAGGCTTTCATTCCAGCACATGTGAGACTAGAGAAGAAAATATATAGAAGAGTATACTTGAGTATCTTACTTTTTTTTTTCTTCCATTCTTACTGGCTAGTATTTTCTACTTTACTAATTCTGGCTTACATGTTTATTATTACAAGTTATGCCCATCTTTTCCTTTGATGAGTTCTGATCTACAATGTCATAGTAAAGAATACCTTTTCTGTAATCCCCAATGCAAAATGGTTTACCAGAAGAATCTAACTTGTTTAAAAATTATTCCCATGAATAATATTTTATCAGCCTTTAGTTGTAATGTGCTTGTATATATGTATACACATTTTATATGAACCTGTATTCATATAAATTCATAGATGTATAGCTTCACAAACATGTCTTACAATTTTGAGCCATTATATATATTCAGATATTATTGCATTTTTCTTTGATAATAAAATTTTGTATCATAAAGCTGAGGAAATAGCCTTTAATGTCATAAAAACAGTATTTTAATTCATTCTTAAATTATGTTCAATATTATATTTGAGAATTCTTTTATAAAATTATTTTAATTTAAGCAAGGTTTATAACTCACTTTTTTAAAAAGTATATTGCTATTTTTTTCTTTGCAGATACTTCTATAATTTTTTTTTCTCAAGGTCATATAGCCCTGTATCAGATAGCAACAGAGCTTGAGCAATAACAGCAGAAGACATCTTAGATTAATATAAGTGAATAGTTTTTGCAATTTTTATAGTTTCTCTATTTTGCACCCATTTTGACAGGGAACAATGTTGGGTTCAATGTGGGGTGCCCTAGAGGTGCCCTAGAGTTATTTTAACAAATTCAGTTTGCTTTTCTTTTCATGTAAGAACAGCTTTTCCTCTTAGTTTTTGAGGTAGAAACTATTTATTACATAAAATATTTTTAAAAGCTTACTCTTTATATAACTTTTCATTATAGAATCACAGAATTTTAAATCTAGAGACCACAGAGATAATCTATTCCAGTGTTTCTCTTGGCTTATAAAGTAAAAAAGAAAATTCTATCTACCACTCATGTCTATTCTTGTTTTACTTCATGAATATAGTGATTCTTGCCTGCTTTCTCCACTCCTTCTTTAGGTCAACAGTGGAGGATTTAACTGGTTTACTTGTTTGTAGTACATTCTGAATTACAAAACACTGCAGTGGTTCAATTTCTTATTTTACAGATAAAGAAACAAAAGTACACAGCAGTTTAGCTAATTGCCCAAGAGCATACAAAAAATGTAGTAGCAGAGATAGATCTAGAATGCCCTAAGGGCTCATTAGTACAGGAAAGTTTCCTCCATTGACCTCTATTTTTTCCCCTATTATATTTTTCCCATTACCTTCATAATTTCTTGATTGAAATTATGAAGGTAATGGGAAAAATATAATAGGGGAAAATATAATGGCTCATCTCTGTCCATTTTTCTTCAGTGCTTGTTATATGATTTTTATTTTATTTTCATTTGCTTTTAGTAACTTTTTACAATAATTTTTACAGTAACTTTTCTACATTTATGTACCCGATGCCAGAGTCCATATAAAAGCTAAATCAGTTATGTTATGCTCTGGCTTGAAATGATCCAATAATGTCCCAATTGCAATTGTAATCCCCAATATCCTGTGTGATTTTGACACTATGTACCAAGCAGTTGTATGCAATGAGAAAGAGTCAAAACTCGAGTTTCATACGGACTCCCTGGGTTAAAATCTTGTCTTTATTTACCATATAACATTGTGTGTTATTATACTGCTTTGTTGCACAATCACCTCTGCTGTAAAATGTGCATAATAATTATACCTGTTTCTTAGTCCAAAGGATTAAATGAGTTAATATTCACTAAGTGGTTAGAACAGTGCCTGGTACATAATGAATACTCAGTAAGTGTAAGCTGTTATTATAATTCCCTCTTGCCTATAACTAACCAGCCATACTCACTTTCTTTCTGTTTGAACATTCCTTGTTAGGCTTTTAATTAACTCTTTAAGATCTCACTCTCCATGCAACTTCTTACTTCCTATGCTTCTTACCTTCTTGACTTATGATTCTCAGTTGATATGTTAAATATTAATAAAGATCTTACCTGACTCCAACTATCACATCCTTTGATTTTCTGTTACAGCAACCGCTTCACTTTTGTCATGTAAAATTTTGGACCTGATGTTTCTGATTTTTGGACCTGATTTTTGGACCTGATTTTTGAGCTCCTTTATATTGTACATTCTTAAGAATGATGAAACTGTCTATAGTAATTCCTACTCATCATAGTAGCTTAAGAGTAGCTACTCAACAGAGTTTGAAAGGCATATAGTAACCCTCAAAACTACTGTGGAATTAGTTTATTATTAGTATTTTTAAAAAATATTTTTTTCTTTTCTTCTAAATAATTTGACTTAACAGTCCTCAATTTATTAGATATTACTGTGTATCTCTGAAAAAATATAAGTAGAAAGTTGAGTAATTTTTTGACAGTTTAAGAATCAAGGAGACGATACCTACCATAATTCTATTCCAGAAAAAGAAATGTTTCCTCTTGTTATTTAGGCTGACTCCATCAACAGTTCTTTCTTTATATCAGTGTCGGGTGACTCATTAAGTTTGACTTGCATAGAAATAAAATAAAATGATATTAAACTTCCTTTGAATCCAGTTGTATGTATCTTTCACAGTATATGTACAGAGAGACAAATAATACTTGTCCCTGGATCATGGGACCCTGGCAACAGTGAGCTGCATAGACTCCTGAGAGGGGAGGTGTGGATAGTGACCTGTGCTTGCACACAGACTTCTTGGTAGCTGCAGCAGCAGCCTCAGTGTTTCATTCCCATCTCTGCTGCCTGCACTGATAGCCACAGCTCACACACATCTCTGAAGCTCATTCAGGTGGTATTCTGAATCCCCTCTCATCTCACACCCTGAAACAATTGGTTTGCTTGCTCTCTTCTTTGTTTCTTTTTTATTTTTATTTTTCTTAATTTTTATATTTAAAAAAATATTTATGTTTTATTTTAATAACTTTATTTTAATAACTTTTTATTTATTTATTTTCTTTTTTTTCTCTCTTTTATTCTGAACCACATGGTTGATAGGTCCTTGGTGCTCTGGCAGATGTCAAGCCTGAGCCTCTTATGTGGGGGAGCAGATTTCAGGACTTTTGACAACCAAAGAGCTCCTGGCCCAAGTAATATCAGATGGCAAAAGCTCTCTCAGAGATATCCATCCCAACATTAAGACCCAACTCCACTCAATGACAGACAAGCTACAGTGCTGGAAATCCCATAGCAAACAACTTGCAAGATAGGAACACCAGCCACCCATCAACAGAGAGGCTTCCTAAAATCATACTAAGTTCACAGATGTCCCAAAACACACCACAGGACGCAGTCTTGCCCACCAGAAAGACAAGAGCCATCCTCATCCATCAGAACACAAGCACCAGTCCCCACCACCAGGAGGCATACACAACCCACTGAACCACCCATACCCACCAGGGGCAGACGCAAAAACCAATGGGAAATAAGAACCTGCAACCTGAGAAAAGGAGACCCCAAACACAGTAAGTACAGCAAAATGAGAAATAGAGAAATACACAGCAGATGAAGAAGCAAGGTAAAAACCAACCAGACCAAAAATATGAAGAGGAAATAGACAGTCTACCTGAAAAAGAATTCAGAGTAATTATAGTAAAGATGATCTAAAATCTTGGAAATAGAATGGAGAAAATACAAGAAACATTTAACAAGGAATAAGAAGAACTAAAGAGCAAACAAACAATGAAGAACAGCATAATAAATGAAACTAACAATTCTCTAGAAGGAAACAATAGCAGAATAACTGAGGCAGAAGAATGAATAAGTGACCTGAAAGATAAAATAGTGGAAATAACTACTGCAGAGCAGAATAAAGAAAAAAAGAATGAAAAGAATTGAGGAAAGTGTCAGAGACAACTGGGGCTAATTTAAATACACTAACACTCGAATTATGAAGATTCAAGTAGAAGAGAAAAAGAAAGGGACTGAGAAAATATTTGAAAACATTATAGTTGAAAACTTCACAAATATGGGAAAGGAAATACTTAATCAAGTCTGGGAAGTACAGAGAATCCATACAGGATAAATCCAAGGAGAAAAACACCAAGACACATATTAATCAAACTATCAAAAATTAAATAGAAAGAAAAAATATTTAAAGCAGCAAGGGAAAACCAACAAACAACATACAAGGGAATCCCCATAAGGTTGAGAGCTGATTTCTCAGTAGAAACTCTGGAAGCTGAAAGGGACTGGCAGGACATATTTAAAGTGATGAAAGGGAAAAATCTAAGACCAACATTACTCTACCCAACAAGGATCTCATTCAGATTCAATGGAGAAATTAAAACCTTTACAGACAAGCAAAAGCTAAGAGAACACAGCACCACCAAACCAGCTTTACAACAAAGGCTAAAGGAAATTCTCTAGGCAGGAAACACAAGAGAAGGAAAAGACCTAAAATAACAAACCCAAAACAATTAAGAAAATGGGAATAGGAACATACATATCAATAATTACCTTAAATGTAAGTGGATTAAATGCTCCAACCAAAAGACACAGACTGGATGAATGGATACAAAAGCAAGACTGGTTTATATGCTGTCTACAAGAGACCCACTTCAGATCTAGGTACACATACAGGCTGACAGTGAGGGGATGGAAAATGATACTACATGCAAATGGAAATCAAAAGAAAGCTGGAGTAACAACTGTCATATCAGACAAAATAGGCATTAAAGTAAAGACTATTACAAGGGATAAAGAAGGACACTACATAATGATCAAGGGATCAATCCAAGAAGATATAACAATTGTAAGTATTTATGCACGCAACATAGGAGCACCTCAATACATAAAGCAAATTCTAACAGCCATAAAAGGGGAAATCAAGAGTACACAATAATAGTAGTGGACTTGAACACCTCACTTTCACCAATGGACAGATCATCCAAAATGAAAATAAATAAGGAAACACAAGCTTTAAATGACACATTAAACAAGAAGGACTTAATTGATATGTATCAGACATTCCATCCAAAAACAACAGAATACACTTCTCAAGTGCTCATGGAACATTCTCCAGGATAGATCATAACTTGGGTCAAAAATCCAACCTTGATAAATTTAAGAAAATTGAAATTGTATGAAGTTTCTTTTCTGAGAAAAATACTATGAGACTAGATATCAATTACAGGAAAAAAAACTGTAAAAATTACAAATACATGGTGGGTAAACAATATGTTATGAAAGAACCAAGAGATCACTGAAGAAATCAAAGAGGAGATCAAAAAATACCTAGAAACAAATAACAATGAAAACAGGATGACCCCAAATGTATGGGATGCAGCAAAAGCAGTTCAAAGAGGGAAGTTTATAGCAATACAATCCTACCTCAAGAAACAAGAAACATCTGAAATAAACAACCTAACCTTATGCCTAAAGCAATTAGAGAAAGAAGAACAAGAAAACCCCAAAATTAGCAGAAGGAAAGAAATCATACAAATTAGATCAGAAATAATGAAAAAACAATGAAGGAAATAATAGCAAATATCAAGAAAACTAAAAACAGGTTCTCTGAGAAGATAAACAAAATTGATAAACTATTAGCCAGACTCATCGAGAAAAAAAGGGATAAGACTGAAATCAATAGAATTAGAAAGGAAAAAGAAGTAACAACTTACACTGCAGAAATACAAAATATCATGAGAGATTACTACAAGCAACAATATGTTAAGAAAATGGACAACCTGGAAGAAATGGACAAATTCTTATAAAAGCACAACCTTCTGAGACTGAACCAGGAAGACATAGAAAATATAAATGGACCAATCACAAGCAGTGAAATTGAGACTGTGATTAAAAATCATCCAACAAACAAAATCACAGGAACAGACAGCTTCACAGGTGAATTCTATCAAACATTTAGAGAAGAGCTAATACCTATCCTTCTCATACTCTTCCAAAATATAGCAGAGGGAGGAACACTCACAAAGTCATTCTATGAGGCCAGCATCACCCTGATACCAAAAGCAAAGATTTCACAAATAAAGAAACTTACAGGCCAATATCACTGATGAACATAGATGCAAAAATCCTCAACAGAACACTAGCAAACAGTGTCCAACAGCACATTAAAAAGATCATACACCATGATCAAGTGAGGTTTATCCCAGCAATTCAAGGATTGTTCAATATACACAAATCAATCAATGTGATAAACCATATTAACAAATTGAAGGAAAAAACCATATGATCATCTCAATAAATGCAGAAAAAGCTTTCAACAAAATTCAATGCCCAGTTATCATAACAAACCTCCAGAATGTAGGCATAGAGGGAACATACCTCAACATAATAAATGACATATATGACAAACCCAGAGGCAACATTGTTCTCAAAGGTGAAAAACCTAAACCATTTCCATTAAGACCAGGAACAAGACAAGGTTGCCCACTCTCGCCATTATTATTCAACATAGTTTTGGATGTTTTAACCACAGCAATCAGAGAAGAAAAAGAAATAGAAGGAATCCAAACTGGAAAGAAGTAAAACTGTCACTCTTTGCAGATGATATGATAGTATTCATAGACAATCTGAAGAGGCTACTAGAAAACTACTAGAGCTAATCAATGGATTTGGTAAAGTAACAGGATAAAAAATTAATGCACAGAAATCTCTTGCATTCCTGTACACTAATGATTAAAAATCTGAAAGAGAAATTAAGAAACACTCCCATTTACCATTGCAACAAAAAGAATAAAATACCTAGAAATAAACCTACCTAAGGAGACAAAACACCTGTATGCAGAAAACTATAGGACACTGATGAAAGAAATTAATTAGATACAAACAGATGGAGAAATATACCATGTTCTTGGATTGGAAGTACCAACATAGTGAAAATGACTATATATGCAAAGCAAACTACAGATTCAGTGCAATCCCTATCAATCTGCCAATGGCTTTTTTCACAGAACTAGAACAAAATATTTCACACATTGTATGGAAACACAAAAGACCCCGAATAGCCAAAGAAATTTTGAGAAGAAATATGGAGCTGGAGGAATCAGGCTCCCTGATTTCAAACTGTACTACAAAGCTACAGTAATCAAGACAGTATGGTACTGGCACAAAAACAGAAATATAGATCAATGGAACAGGATAGATAGACCAGAGATTAACCCATGCACATATGGTCACTTTATCTTTGATAAGGGAGGCAAGAATACACCATGGAAAAAGACAGTCTCTTCAAGAAGTGTTGCTGTGAAAACTGGACAACTAGATGTTAAATAATGAAATTAGAACACTCCCTAACACCATACAAAAAAAATAAGCTCAAAATGAAGTAAAGACCTAAATGTAAGCCCAGACACTATAAAACTCTTAGAGGAAAACATAGGCAGGAAACTCTATGATATAAATCACAGCAAGATCTTATTTGACCCACCTCCTAGAGAAATGGAAATAAAACCAAAAATAAACAAGTGGGACCTAATGAAACTTAAAAGCCTTTGCACAACAAAGGAAACAATAAACCAGGTGAAGAGACAACCCTCAGAATGGGAGAAAATATTTGCAAACGAAGGAACTGACAAAGAATTAGTGTTCAAAATATACAAGCAGCTCCTGCAGCTCAATATCTAAAAACAAACAACCCAATCCAAAAATGGGCAGAAAACCAAAATAGACATTTCTCCAAAGGAGATATATAGATTGTCAATTAACACATGAAAGGATGCTCAACATCACTAACCATTAGAGGAATGCAAATCATAACTACAATAAGGTATCATCTCACACTGGTCAGACTGACCATCATCAAAAAATCTACAAACAATAAATGCTGGAGAGGGTGTGGAGGAAAGGGAACCCTCTTGTAGTGTTGGTGGGAATGTAAATTGATACAGCCACTATGGAGAACAGTATGGAGGTTCCTTAAAAAATTAAAAATAGAACTACCATATGACCCAGCAATCCCACTACTGGACATATACCCCGAGAAAACCATAATCCCAAAAGGGTCATGCACCACAATGTTCATTGCAGTTCTATTTACAATAGCCAGGGCATTGAAGCAACCTAAGTGTCCATCGACAGATGAATGGATAAAGAAGATGTGGCACATATATACAATGGAATATTACTTAGACATAAAAAGAAATGAAATTGAGTTATTTGTAGTGAGGTGGATGGACATAGAGACTGTCATACAGAGTGAAGTAAGTCAGAAAGAGAAAAACAAATACCGTATGCTAACACATATTTACGGAATATATATATATTCCCTGGTGACGCATATATATATATATATATATGCGTCACCAGGGAAGTCCCAGAATATGTTTTTGATATTTTTTTTTAATTTCCTCATAGAACTAAGAAAAAGATTCTGATTTTCACTTAGAGCAACTTTGAACCATTACTTAGCTATCACACAGACTACACAGGAATATGTGGCAATAGTACAGGGTATTATCTCTAGAAGGAGACAAAATGAGAAGCAAACAGTCAACCAAATCAGAAAAAAAAATGCTAAAAGTGAAATATTGTTGCAAAGTGTGCATTTTTTGTAGTTCTTTGATTACCATTATTTAAAACAAAACCTAATGTATTGCATTTTTAATTGTATGTTTTCATAAACATACCACTTAAACTTAGAATAATCTGATACAATTCACTCCATACCTTATTTAGATATTAACTTGTTTACATATAATTTCTGTCAACTCTTGATAGGTGTATATTTTATGTGAGTATGGAATGTGCTTCTTCTGTACACTACTCTTATTCCTGCACCTAGATGTGTGCCTGGAAAAACAGGCAATCGTGGACATTAGTTAAATAAACAAATAAATTAGTATCATTATGACTTGCTGTAGGCTGTTTAAATATCACGATTTATTTAACTCTTTGTAGCATGATAAGTAAACATGCAAAATACATGTTTCAAGATTACCATCATTTAAAGATATAAAAGAAATCCAAACATTATGTCTTTAATAAAATGACCAAAATTTATACTATTAGAAATAAGACTTTTATTGATTCAGAAATGAGAACAGGTATTTGATTTAATATTCTTTTAGGTGCATACTTGTAAAATGAAGCTAAATGTGTTAAGCTAGCAATATCATTAAAGCAAAGCTTCAAAATACTTTGTAATACCCTCATTTTAAAATCATTATGTGTTGCACAGGAGTTGGTGCACTATGGTGCTGCTTAATGGCATGAACTTTGGATCATTACAGACTTGCATTTAAATCCAAGTTCTGCCAATATTTATGTGACCTTGACAAAATTTAAATATTTAAAAGTTTTGGTTCCTTTCTCTATAAAATAAGGATAATTGTAATTGTAATATATAACTTCTGAGTAAAACATAAAAATATATAATGGTACATTATTATTATTATTGTTAACAAATTTTTATATGAATTTCTTAAAATTTCTATTTCATGAGAAGAATGAAAAAATCATTCTTGCTATGTAGTCTGCCATATCTTGAAAATGATACCCCAAAGCTGAGGCTTTGGCTATATGAAGATCTGCCTTGTTTACCTTGTTTCACCAGAGATTAATTTATTCATTAATTGAAAAAATAGCTTGTACAATATCAGCGTGTGGAAAGCTTGGTGTTACCAAAAATTCAATATATTGAGGAAATGGTATATAATAGTAGCCTTACTACTATAAGTTTGTGAGTGATTATAGTAATTAAGATTTCAGTTACTCTTTAGAGCTGTCAGGTATTGAAAAATCTTGAATGCCTATAAAGCAATACACATGTAGACTGATGAGTACACTTTGAGTGAAATCATATTAAATTCAAAGACTCGGGCTTCCCTGGTGGCGCAGTGGTTGAGAGTCCGCCTGCCGATGCAGGGGACATGGGTTCGTGGCCCAGTCCAGGAGGATCCCACATGCCGCAGAGCAGCTGGGCCCGTGAACCATGGCCACTGAGCCTGCGTTCTCGGAGCCTGTGCTCTGCAACGGGAGAGGCCACAACAGTGAGAGGCCCGTGTACAGAAAAAAAAAAAAAAAAAAAAATTCAAAGACTCACAGCAGAGTAAATATACAAGGAAAGTTGTGGAGACTTGTGAAATTAAAGTAAGGACACCAAGCTAAGGAAATCATATCCTCTACTTCTTATGGAAATTCCCAGTAGTATCTGATCAATTTTTCAGAGGATAGAGAACAGTGACTTAAAGTTTTAATAAATCTGGATCCCACCACTACTTAAGTAACATAAAAGTAAATTATCACTCTAAATAGATATTCAGATACATAGGTGTACCTCAGGAAAACATTTTTAGAGAAATCTGATACACACACATAATTTTTGAAATGTTTAAAAGGCATCTCCATTCACTCTATATTTTAGTATTCAAATGATTCCTAGCACTTGCTGCACATCATAGTTTCAAAATGGAAAAAAAATAACGAATAATTTCTTCTTCAGCATGTTAAAAGTACTGTTGACTATTGACTCTCCCCACCAGTCACCAGAATAACCTATCAGTCAAGGAATGTAGGACATCTCTTGGACAGTCTTAGTAATATCTCAGAAGGGGAAGTTCATCAGAAGATATTTGCAGAGTTTTTGTTTCTGAGATTATGTAGTTTAAAGTGGGTCATTTAAAGCCCCAAATTGCTTGAGATCAGGCAAAGTTTATAAGAATAGTTTAGGAGTAGTGGACATGATGAGGTAAGAGTCTTAAAGTGAGTTGCTATAAGTAAACTGTGGTATGATAAACAACATTTTTACTTTTGTGAACAGTTTGATCTGTAATTAATAGAGTTTGGACGAACCCTCCTGCAAAAAAAACAGTAAAGTTATTTTTCACATTATCTTCCTGGGCAATAATTTCACAGAACAACTATTTGTTCTTGTTGACCAAATTTCCTTTTTTGTCAAGCCTGGTAGTTAAAATATGTCGATACAGGTGCTTTCAGTTCTCTGTGCCCATTCTTTTCAGTCTCATAAATCTGTTTCAGGGTTCATTTAATTTGAGGGCTCTAACAGAAAAGAAAACTTTAAATATTCAAATATGAAAAACATAGAATAGAAAGGTACACCTGCAGATAATATTAATTAAAGAGACCATTAATTCACAATTAATAATCAGATAAATTCAGTACTTTTAAGGGACTAATTAAAGAATACTTCTTTCACAAACACACACACACACACACACACACACATACACAGAGTAGTGCCTCTTGTTAAATGTCCCTGTTAAATAACTGTTAAATATTGTTCTGTGACAAAAACAAGTAGTACTTTTGAATAAATGATAAAATAATTACATCTTAACCAACTATGATTTGGTAATAATCCTAATGTTGTTAAAATAGAAACAACTGCCAATTTGGAAACAGATCCAGAAATTCAATTAAGAGTTGGAAGACTTGGGAATAGAGAAGGTTTGCTGCTGCTAGAATTTTTGAACTTTAAAGCAGTAAAATATAATATAATAATCATAATATTATAATATAATTATATTTCAAAGTCATGTTTATAATAGAAATAGTTGGACTCTGAGGTGATTTTATTTTTTACCTTATTTTCTCTCCCTACTATTGCTACTATTTGGTCACAATGGTACATGCAAACCGTCATATAATCAAAAAGGATTTCACATTGGCCCATCCATGTACTTCAAGTTGTAGACAGCTGAGTACACAGGACCATTGGCATAAGTTAAGGTCCATAAGCTATATCCACATTTTCATTCTACATCTGTAGATCCTGTGGTCTACAGGATTTTCAGAGAAATCACATGTCAAAAGTACCAGTATACCAATACAATGAAAGGTTTATGATCTGAATGTATTCTGATTACCAAATTTTATTCAATAAGAAGAAAAATTGTCTGTGTAAAGCTTTCCAAAAATCTACTGGCATAAGTTTACTGCTTCTCTCCACATTTCAGACTTAAAATACCTTGTTTTAGTTACACATATGAAATTATTTCCACATATGGAAATAGTTAATGTGTGCATGAGGCTATGTATACTACCACTGAGGTCTGAGTTGTTAAATCTTGTTTCTTTAGTCCCCACCCTTTTTCTTTCTTCTTGCTACCTCTGGTGTGACACAGCCCTCCCTATGCTTTGAGCAAAAGTTATTCGAAATATGTTGAAATCTAAAGGACTACATTTTAAATATAATTTGGAAACCATATTCCTATATACAGACTTGCACCACAGAAAAAATTAAAAACTGTGACTTGAAGCCTCTCTGGCTGGGCATAAGTAGTAGTCAACATCAGATGATTTAGACACAGCTGTTTCTACAGACATGTGAAGGATTCTTCTGAGTTTAAATTTATTTATTTATTTTTTAATCTCTAACATACAGCAGTCTGGAAATTCAGTAAAATTTAATTATAATTATTAATAAATAAAAGTAGGATTAAAGAAAAATGTGTGTTTGCTTAGGAAGCAAGAATATAGGAGTTGACTTTTGATCAATTTTGGCTGCTTGCTCAAAGTAATTTGTATTTATTTTTGGTAGTTTTCTTGACTCTTGTTGGATGAGGTTTAAAGTATATGAATCTCTGAAAATGTACTGATTTTCCCAAATGACTGAAAAAAATTGGGGGAAGAAAACCTGCTGGGAAAGTAGAGAAGCTAATCCAGTTCTTTTTTTTCCTTTTGGACTTCAAGCAGAATTAGAGGACCAAGGCTAGCTTTTCTCTACTTGTCTGGAGTTGATAATATAAGGACAAATTTGAATTACTCTTTGAAATTAACTCAAATGATTATTCATATGATTACTATCAACAGAAGAGATACTAGGCAAGATGAGATCATAGTCAGTGAATGATGTCTAATCTCAACTACTTTTTAAGATCTTTGAGTCAAGCATGACTCTTGGGCGACTACAATGAAAAATAAAAGTGAGAGTGAAAGAGAAGGAGGTCACTGCCCTCAATTTCTTTCATTAATTTGTTTACTGTACAAAGAAATAATTGGAAATGACTGACATATTTCATCTATGAATGTCTTAGATTTTATTCTTGTTGTCTTGTTTCCATTTGCCCCTTAATGTCCTTGTATTATGTGACTGTTAGTTGAATATCTGCATTAAAAGTCTCAAGTCATAGAATATTAATTAAGATTAACAGGACACTACTGTTACTTGCTATCTTATATTCATTGGGCATTGGGATTAAAAATAAATAAACACATTGGTCTGTTAATACCTGCTGAAAGTTAGACTAAAAATACTTCTTTGGGTTTAATAGAAGGACTTGAAATTTCTTCCTCTTGTATAAAAATCCATGCCTATGGGGAGCATTCACTCGGGAGATGGATTGTAGAACATTATGTTACAAACTAGGATATCATGAGAGAAATCAACACATAGTGTTCAAATTTATTTGATAGGCCTAGTATCTTAAAATATATGGAGTAGCTATGATTATAGTAATGTATCTAAATGCTTATAAAGGAAAATATTTTATGTTAGTAGATAGTTTAATAGAACTGGCAATTATTTAAACCTACTAAAATATTAAACCTTGGTAAACACTCAAAATAAGCTGAATGACCTGTTGAATCACGTAAAAGTCCAAAATGCTAAGAAAGACAGACAGATTTAAGTTTTAAAAAACATCATTCATTTAAACATCTACATGTTTTCCTCTCTTGTTACTAACTGGGGAGAAGAATATTACTCTCCTACCATGTTCATTTATTGCCATCAGACATCCATTTGAAATTGTTAGAGAAGCAAGCATAATTGAAAATGAATTTTAACTTCTTTTTTCTCATGATTCAAAGAGTCTAAAACTCTCTTCCATCATTGGTTTTTCATATCCAAAATCTCAGAATCTGTTTTTCAAAAGATGATTCAAGTGTTCCTGAGATAATTTATTTTCTCAATTTTAGCAGCCCTTGGATCACTTATAAAATTATATCCTCCTCATCCAAAAGAGCTTTAATGGCATATTAACATGTTGTTCCTTATTTGAAGAATAACAACAATAAAGTAGAGAAGAATGACAATGACAATCATGGCAATATGACTTTCAC
Source organism: Mesoplodon densirostris (assembly GCF_025265405.1). Taxonomy (NCBI): domain Eukaryota; kingdom Metazoa; phylum Chordata; class Mammalia; order Artiodactyla; family Ziphiidae; genus Mesoplodon; species Mesoplodon densirostris. The sequence continues at coordinate 37,964,282 of NC_082677.1, forward strand.
CTTAAGTCAGGGGAGAAAGAGTCTGTGCTAGAAGTCTATATTTCTCAGATCCTTATATCCTTAACTTAACATCATACATTTTAACATAACTGTTTTAGGAGGATGGAAAATGATGCTCAAAAAGTCAAATAAATCACATGTACAATTTAAAGTTACAGACTCAGGGTTCAGAATTCAAACATAGGTCCTTAGAGCTCTAAAGATTGTGCTATTTCTGCCAATCTGACACTGAGATAACTTAGATTTAAATTTGCAGTTGCTAATGAATAGGATGTGACACAAGATAAGATTTGTGTTATCCTCTGGTTTCAGGTTCCCCATTATAGATTCTTTGGTATGCTGATTTTTAGCTTTGCACAATGCACATTTACGAGATAAGTTCTATTCCTTCATGTATCCATCTTTAGACAAATGTCAAGATAGATGGGAAACCAATGTTAAATAAACTCACTAAATTTTTGTTAAACTTATCTAGGTCATCAGTGGAGTAGGCAAAGAGAATGTAATTTGAAACATTCACTCTGGTCAGCATTCTTTTCTGACTTGCCTTCCTATTAATTTGTTTTTCCAGACAACTTAAATGTTACCAGTTTTGTGGGAGAGGGGCATTCTTTACCTTTTGTTTGTTATCATCTTTTAATTTTTTTCATTTTCTTAGCTTTATTCTTTTCACAAACATATATGTATGTAGTAGGGCAAGTCCTTTATTCTGGAAAAAAAAAAGAAATGCTTTAAAAATATATTGTCCTACTTATTAGAGGTGATTTTGTTGTAGTTATTGGTTGGAAAATAATTATAGTTTGTCTGTGACCTTTTCCTGCTGTGAAGTATTTTTCATTTTCTTGTCAATACTTATAAAATCACCATATCTCACACAAATGGATTAAAACTGACAATTGGATAAGATAAAATATTATGTCATGAAATGTTTATATACAATACTCCCCCAAAACATGCTCACAGATACATATACACAGGCATGTACAAATACACACACACTCTTACAGATAGACATACAAACTGCCACTTTGTATATGAATTTGTTCTAGTAATAGCCCTGGGACTTAGAGATTTTGAGACCATGATATCATAGTTCCTAAGTAAATTAGACTTTGATTATCTGAGAATTTTCATAATTTTATAAGCATTTTGAAATTTTCTAAATTATTTAAAATATTTAAATATTTTAGACTGTCATAACATAAGACACTTCTGTGTTTTCTTTAAAAATACTAATTTCACAATTGATATTTGAAATAGCAAGAAATTAAAAACAATTGCTAGGGCATAAAATGCAAATGAGAAATTTCCTTATCTTAGAGCCTCAGAAGTCTGGAAAGGGACCAGGGATAGGGTCTCTGTATAACATACACTTGCAAAATATTTCTTTGTGTTTTGAACCTCCCAAATATTTTAAAACATTTTATCATGTGTAACAGGGACTTTATGAAAATATATTACTTCCCCTTCCCCATTTTCTACCTATATCTCTTCAAAGACACTAATAAACTTTAGATTAGTACAATGGGAATTTCTAACTTTTCATATTCAGGTCCCCTTTTCAGTGAAATCTGTTGTAAGGGGGATACACAGTTTTTCTTTACATTCTAACTAATTCGTTATGTTCCTGTGATTTACTTATAACACTTTTTCTTGATCTGCAGGAAAGTCTTCAAAAGCAGGCCATCAATCACTGAACGTCCACATGAAGAAATGACCTTCATGTCTATTTCTTGTTCTAAATAATTTCTCTCTCCTTGTACAAATTCTTCAAGGTAGTATAATTTTTTTTTCTGCTTGTTGTTCCAAGTTTTTGCTATGAAATTAGATTCAAGATAGAAGGATATGTATGTGTATATACATATATATGTAAATGTATATATATAATATACCTGTATTAATATTTATGTTATATAGGTATGAATATTTATAAAAGCCAAATCTATTAACTCATTATTTAGCTTCTTGTTGTTTTCTTAATTATTTTATGTGAGCAGACATAATGAGGAACACATCATGTAATAATAAAAAAAATATTTTTTCATGTATATTTCTCTTCTGAATGTTTTAGCTATTTGGAATATCTAATTATATGATTCAGTTTGTGACTCCTTAATTATTTTAAATACTAATGTTGCACAATACTGTTATACAGGGTTAAAAATGCAATATAGGGCTTCCCTGGTGGCGCAGTGGTTGAGAGTCCGCCTGCCGATGCAGGGGACATGGGTTCGTGCCCCGGTCTGGGAAGATCCCACATGCCATGGAGCGGCTGGGCCCGTGAGCCATGGTTGCTGAGCCTGCGCGTCCGGAGCCTGTGCTTTGCAATGGGAGAGGCCACAACAATGAGAGGCCCACATACCGCAAAAAAAAAAAAAAAAAAAAAATGCAATATAAATAGTGCTAGACTCTTTTCATTATTATTTTTTAAATTGTTCAATATGTGAGGAATAAATGTCTGAGTATAGGCTTTCCCTGAAGTTGGACTAGAAAGACCCATCACAGTTACCCAATAACTTGGATTAGTCAGGTTAGGCTAGATTATTCTGTGGTAACCAACAACCCCAGACCTTAGTGGTTAAATACAACAAACTGTTAGTACTCACTCACACTGAATCTAGCATGCTTTGGTAGATAGTTCTACTCCACACAGTCACTTCAGATACAGTCTGAGGGAAACCTACCACAATATGGCTGAAGCATCTGGAAGACCTGACTTTTTAATTACAACAGATGGTGAGAAAGGTACTTAAGAGTCTTAAACTTCTTTGGTACAGAAGGTGATATCTATCATCACTCTACCATAACTATAACTCTTGTAGTCTATTGACCAGAACTAGTCACATGGCCCATCCTAGATGCAAGGAAGAAGAAAACTGCAGTTCAGCTATATGTTTAGAACAGGAGACCAAGATAAGAGGGAGCATCAGAAGAGTCTTGATTGAATGTAAACGTATTCTGCTACATATATTTATGTATTACTTCTCAAAAAGTTTAAGTAAAATTCCACGTGTTTAACAATCAAATAATAATGTTTTAAATGTAAATATTATGTTCACCAGTTTCTTAATATTTAAATTATTTGATTAAGCATATTCTCCTCATATTGTGTTTAACTATTTATATTATTTTGATATATATAATTTTTATATTTTAATAATTCATTGACTTTAACCCTTGTTTTTGACATTTGCCCTGCTAAATTATATATCTCAGAATTATATAGTTTATCTTTTTTCTAGTTAAATTTAAATCTCTTTTTTTGTTGTTACTGAGAAAAACTAATACTAGTAAATGGCCAAAAATTTTAAAAACCATCCATATCATTTCTCATTATAAAGGGTGTTTATAGACTTTTGTCTTTTTAAAAAGAAAGCACATGTTCTGCTTTATTTCCTTCAGTTAGTATAAAGGAATCTGTAAAGAATCCTTTAGTAGTTAAACAGCTTGGTCTTATTATCATCTTCTGTATCTATGCTTCTGTTGTTTCTATAGAACACAGCACAGCCACAGCATGTTATGTTCATTTATAACAACTATCAACCATTTTCTCAATTTTATCTAAAGCATTTCTGTGTGGTTAATGTGAATAATTCAGCCAGCTTTTTGAGTACCTATTAGGCTCAAAGCACTATGATACCTGCTGCAAATTGACATGCATAATATAGTTGAAGAGATAAAGCATGCATTTGTTTTGTTTTATAGCTCAAGAGAGTTCATTTACAGAATTGCATAGGAAAAGATAATTATGTACACAGATATGAGTAAATCTCTCTTAACAGTGCATGACTTTGGGGGTTTATATGATTCTAAAAGCAAATTATTTAAAACCATTTTCATTTCACTTTGGAATATTTAATAAGATTTGAAGCAGTAGGATAAATAACCATCTGATATATATTTTGTTTGAATTAAAGCTGGAATTGTCTATCTTCTCTTGGAAAACTTGTATCATGGGCTAGGGTAAGGATAGTCTTTGTGTATTAGAAGATGAGGGAAGTTAGCCTAGGATTAAAAATTCACCATAAAATATCCTCCAAAAGAATAACCATACGTGAATAAGTAGGAATTTCAATGCATTTATAGTTTAATTGAAGAAAATACAAATTCTTAATTGTCTGACTTGGATGAACTTATACTATCAATGCTGGAAGTATATACTGGCTAAATGCTGATTCATAGATTATATTTTCTGATGTGCCATTTGCCATTATGTGTGTGCTATTTATCTCAAAATTCTTGTTTTCAGTCACAAAGCTCTTATATATAAGAAAGCTATAGCCTGCCCCATTTCTAAATCTAATCCTGCAAAATAATATACTTTCCAAAGACTTAACTCTTTTACATATTTATGAATTTTTCCATAGGCCACCTAAGGGATTTATTTCTAAATTGTGTCATAAAACACCACAGTATAATGCTTTGCTTATTTTCCTATCAAGTATTGTCCTACAGCTACATGGTGTTTTCTATCTGTTGCTGTCTAGAGCAAACTGAGGGTGTAGCATTCACCCAGGCTTCTCAATGTGCAGGACTCATGACTCCAAGCACTGGGACTCTATAAAACCCATCACTGTGCATTTCTGTGTCATATCAGTAAGCTCATCTGCAGAAATACATTCTGACTGAGTAACCCTGAGGTAGACAATGCTTAATTCTCCATTTCAAAAATTCACAGGAATGGAAAAATGATTCAGTTGGAAGGCATCTGCCCTGTCAGCACCCTATTATCTTAATATAGTGTTTACTTTGTTACTGGTTTCAGTTATCCTTACACAGTTTGATAATCAGTTTTGAAGCTGACCTGGTGTATAACTTAACTCTGGTTCATAGTATGTTTATAACTGGGTTTAACATGATACCTAGGGATTTACATCTATCTTTCTGCCTAGTTTCTATAGTCCCTCTTTCTGAGAAATATATTTAGAAAAGAGGTAATAGGAGGATAAATTGTTAAAAATTGTAAAGCCATTTGTTAAAAATAGCCTAAAGTTATTATAGTAGTTACCAATCACCAATATATTGAAATAAATGTATCCACTGAAAAAAAGAACATTTAGATAGACATTACACACACACACACACACATAGTGAAAATGATGCTATCTACATCTAATCATATATATGTATTTATTATATACACATATATAGTTGTACATGTGTACAAGTTATAATTAATTTAGGGTCCACATGTACAAGTTATATTTAATTTAGGGTCCACACTAATCTGGTATGACCTCATCTTAACTAATGGCCCAATGCTTCTAAAGAAGGTCATATTTGCAGGTACCAAGGTCGGGACTTCAACATACCTTTTTGAAAGTCTCAATTCAAGATACAGTCAGTGTTCTGTATCTGTGGTTTCTACATCTGCATATTCAAATCAGTTGAGAATTGAAAATATTTTTCAAAATTCCAGAAAATTCCCTGAAGCAAAACTTATATTTTCAATACAGACCTTCATATACTTCCATTTAAATGGTTATTTATTATACCAAGGGCCAATATTTATTACACCTAAATTCTTATCAAAATTAGAGAAGAGATATCCTGTGCATTCTTTGTTTAAAAATCATTTGGCTATTTTTGTTTAATTTTTATATCTTTATTCAGTTACAATTCACATTCCATAAAATTCACCCATTTCTAAAGTATTATTCAATGGTTTTAGTATATCCAAAGAGTTGTGAAACAATCAATACAGTCTAAGTTTAGTACATTTTGATCACTCAAGAAAAAAAAATGCCCACTGAGAATTATTCCCCTTCTCCCACCTGCTCATGCTTTAGTCCTAGCATATTACTCATCTTCTTTTTGCCTGTGTATATTTGCCTGTTTTTGACATTTCATGTAAATAGATTTTTTTTTATAACATGGAGTTGTCTGACACTGGCTTATTTTACTTACCATGTTTTTTAGATTCATCCATGTTGTAACATGTATCAGTATATAATTATTGTTTTACTGTCAAATGATATGTTATTGTATTGATACACCACATTGTGTTTATACATCCATCCAACTTTCAGCTATTTTTTTAAAGTCTTTATTGAATTTGTTACACTAATGCTTTTTTTTTTTATGTTTTGGTGGTTGGGCTGTGAGGCATGTGACACCTTAGCTCCCTGACCAGGGATCAAACTCATACCCCCTGCATTAGAAAGTGAAATCATAAACACTGGACAACCAGGGAAGTCCCTTGGCTATTCTGAATAATGTTTACTTGGACATACAAGAAAAAGTATATTGGTGGGTATATATTTTCATTATTCTTGGGTATGTAAAAGGAACTGGAGTTCATCCAACAGAGGGCAGACAGCAGAAGCAAGAAGAACTACAATCCTGTGCCTGTGAAACAAAATACCACAGTCACAGAAAGATAGACAAGATGAAAAGGCAGAGGGCTATGTACCAGATGAAGGAACAAGATAAAACCCCAGAAAAAACAGCTAAATGAAGTGGAGATAGGCAATCTTCCAGAAAAGGAATTCAGAATAATGGTAGTGAAGATGATCCAAGACCTAGGAAAAAGAATGGAGGCAAAGATCGAGAAGATGCAAGAAATGTTTAACAAAGACCTAGAAGAATTAAAGAACAAACAAACAGAGATGAACAATACAATAACTGAAATGAAAACTACACTAGAAGGAAACAATAGCAGAATAACCAAGGCAGAAGAACAGATAAGTGACCTGGAAAACAGAATGGTTGAATTCACTGCTGCAGAAAAGAATAAAGAAAAAAGAAAGAAAGAAAGAAAGAAATGAAGACAGCCTAAGAGACCTCTAGGACAACATTAAATGCAACAACATTCGCATTATAGGGGTCCCAGAAGGAGAAGAGAGAGACAAAGGACCCAAAAAATATTCAAAGAGATTATAGTTGAAAACTTCCCTAACATGGGAAAGAAAATAGCCACCCAAGTCCAGGAAGTGCAGAGAGAGACATACAGGATAAACCCAAGGAGAAAAATACTGAGACAGATAGTACTCAAATTGGTAAAAATTAAAGGCAAAGAAAAAATATTGAAAGCAGCAAGGGAAAAATGACAAATAACATACAAGGGAACTTCCATAAGGTTAACAACAGATTTCTCAGCAGAAACTATACAGGCCAGAAAGGGGTTGCATGATATACTTAAAGTGATGAAAGAGACAAACGTACAGCCAAGATTACTCTAACCAGCAAGGATCTCATTGAGATTCAATGGAGAAATCAAAAGCTTTACAGACAAGCAAAAGCTAAGAGAATTCAGCACCATCAAACCAGCTCTAAACAAATGCTAAAGGAACTTCTCTAAGTGGGAAACACTAGACCTACAAAAACAAACCCAAAACAATTAAGCAATTGGTAATAGGAACATACATATTGATAATTACCTTAAATGTGAATGGAATAAATGCTCCAAGTAAAAGCCCAGGCTTGCTCAGTGGATACAAAAACAGGACCCGTATATATGCTGTCTACAAGACACCCACTTCAGACCTAGGACACACACAGACTGAAAGTGAGGGGATGGAAAAAGATATTCCATGCACATGGAAATCAAAATAAAGCTGGAGTAGCAATACTCATATCATATATAATAGACTTTAAAATAAAGACCGTTATAGGAGACAAGGAAGGACACTCCATAATGATCAAAGGATCAATCCAAGAAGAAGATATAATAATTATAAATATATATGCACCCAACATAGGAGCACCTGAATACATAAGGCAACTGCTAAAAACTATAAAAGAAGAAACTGACAGTAACACAATAGTGGGGGATTTAACACCTCACTTACACCAATGGACAGATCATCCAAACAGAAAATTAATAAGAAAATACAAGTTTTAAATGACACAATAGACCAGATAGATTTAACAGATATTTATAGGACATTCCATCCACAAACAGGAGATTACACTTTCTTCTCAAGGGCACACAGAACATTCTCCAGGATAGATCACATCTTGGGTCACAAATCAAACCTCAGTAAATTTAATAAAATTGAAATCATATCAAGCATCTTTTCTGAACACAACATTATGAGATTAGAAATCAATTACAGGGGAAAAAAAACGTAGGAAACAGAAACACATGGAGGCGAAACAATACATTACTAAATAACCAAGTGATCACTGAAGAAATCAAAGAGGAAATCAAAAAAAAACCTAGAGAAAAATGAAAATGAAAACACGACAATCCAAAACCCATGGACTGCAGCAAAACCAGTTCTAAGAAGGAAGTTTATTGCAATACAATCCTAACTTAAGAAACAAGAAAAATATCAAATAAACAATCTAACCTTGCACCTAAAGGAACTAGAGAAAGAAAAACAAACAAAACCCAAAGTCAGTAGAAGGAAAGAAATCATAAAGATCAGAGCGGAAATAAATGAAATAGAAACAAAGAAAACAATAGCAAAGATCAATAAAACTAAAAGCTGGTTCTTTGAGAAGATAAATGGAATTGATAAACCATTAGCCAGACTCATCAAGGAAAAGAGGGAAAGGACTCAAATCAGTAAATTTAGAAGTGAAAAAGGAGAAGTTACAACACACACCACAGAAATACAAAGCATCCTAAGAGACTACTACAAGCAACTCCATGCCAATAAAATGGACAACCTGGAAGAAATGGACAAATTCTTATATAGGTGTAAATTTCCAAGACTGAACCAGGAAGAAACAGAAAGTATGAACAGACCAATCAGAAGTAATGAAATTGAAACTGATTTAAAATCTTCCAAGAAACAAAAGTCCAGGACAAGATGGCTTCACAGGTGAATTATATCAAACATTTAGAGAAGAGCTAACATCCACCCTTCTCAAACTCTTCAAAAAAATTGCAGAGGAAGGAAAACTCCCAAACTCATTCTATGAGGCCAACTTCACTCTGATACCAAAACCAGACAAAGTTACATAAAAAAAGAAAATTACAGACCAATATCACTGATAAATATAGATGCAAAAATCCTCAACAAAATACTAGCAAACAGAATCCAACAACACATTAACAGGATCATACACCACGATCAAGTGGGATTTATCCCAGCAATGCAAGGATTCTTCAATATATGCAACTCAATCAACGTGATACACCATATTAATATATTGAAGAATAAAAACCATATGATCATCTCAATAGATGCAGAAAAAGCTTTGGACAAAATTCAACACCCATTTATGAGAAAAACTCTCCAGAAAGAGGGCATAGAGGGAACCTACTTCAACATAATAAAGGCCATGTATGACAAACTCACAACAAACATCATTCTCAATGGTGAAAAACTGAAAGCATTTCCTCTAAGATCAGGAACAAGACAAGGATGTGTACTCTCACCACTATTATTCAACATGGAATGGGAAGTCCTAGCCATGGCAATCAAGAAGAAAAAGAAATAAAAATAATACAAATTGGAAAAGAAGAAGTAAAACTGTCACTGTTTGCAGATGACATGATAGTATACATAGAGAACTCTAAAGACGCCACCAGAGAACTACTAGAGCTCAACAATGAATTTGGTAAAGTTGCAGGATACAAAATTAATGCACAGGAATCTTTCATTCCTATATACTAATGATGAAAAATCTGAAAGAGAAATTCAGGAAATACTCCCATTTACCATTGCAACAAAAAGAATAAATACCTAGGAATAAACCTACCTATGGAGACAAAAGACATGAATGCAGAAAATGATAAGACACTGATGAAAGAAATTAAAATAATACCAACAGATGGAGAGATATACCATGTTTTGGACTGGAAAAATCAATATTGTGAAAATGACTATACCACCCAGAGAAATCTACAGGTTCAATGCAATCCCTATCAAATTACCAATGGAATTTTTTTTGGAACTAGAACAAAAAATCTTAAAATTTTTATGGAGACACAGAAGACCCTGAATAGCCAAAGCAGTCTTGAGGGGAAAAACTGGAGCTGGAGGAATCAGACTCCCTGACTTCAGTCTATACTAAAAAGGTACAGTAATCTAGACAATACGGTACTGCACAAAAACAGAAATTTGGATCAATGGAACAGGAGAGAAATCGCAGAGGTAAACCCAAGCACCTATGGTCAACTAATCTATGACCAAGGCGGCAAGGATATACAATGGAGAAAAGACAGTCTCTCCAATAAGTGGTGCTGGGAAAACTAGACAGCTACATGTAAAAAATGAAATTAGAACACTTCATAACACCATGCGCAAAAATAAACTCAAAATGGATTAGAGACCTAAATGTAAGACAGGACACAATAAATCTCTTAGAGGAAAACATAAGAAGAACACTCTGTGACATAAATCACAGCAAGATATTTTTTTTTGATCCACCTCCTAGAGTAATGGAAATAAAGACAAAAATAAACAAATGGGACCTAATGAAACCTAAAGCTTTTGCACAGCAAAGGAAACCATAAACAAGACCGAAGAACAACCATCAGAATGGGAGACATAATTGCAAATGAACCATCGTAAAAAAGGATTAATCTCCAAAATATATAAACAGCTCATGCAGCTCAATATTAAAAAAGCAAAAAACCCAATCCAAAAATGGGCAGAAGGCCTAAATAGACATTTCTCCAAGGAAAACTTACAGATGGCCAGGAAGCACTTGAAAAGCTGCTCAAAATCATTAATTATTAGAGAAATGCAAATCAAAACTACAGTGAGGTATCACCTCACAGCAGTTAGAATGGGCATCATCAAAAAATCTACAAACAACAAATGCTGGAGAGGGTCTGGAGAAAAGGGAACCTTCTTGCACTATTGGTGGGAGTGTAAATTGATACAGCCATTATGGAGAACAGTATGGAGGTTCCTTCAAAAACTAAAAATAGGCCTCCCTGGTGGCGCAAGTGGTTGAGAGTCCGCCTGCCGATGCAGGGGATACGGGTTCGTGCCCCGGTCTGGGAGGATCCCATATGCCGTGGAGCGGCTGGGCCTGTGAGCCATGGCCGCTGAGCCTGCGTGTCCGGAGCCTGCGTGTCCAGAGCCTGTGCTCCGCGACGGGGGAGGCCACAACAGTGAGAGGCCCGCATACCGCAAAAAAAAAAAAAAAAAAAAAAAAAAAAAAAAACTAAAAATAGAATTACCATATGATCCAGCAATCCCACTACTGGGCTTATACCCAGAGAAAACCATAATTCAAAAAGACACATGCACCCCATTACTCATTGCAGCACTATTTACAATAGCCATGTCATGGAAACAGCCTAAATGCCCATCGATAGATGAATGGAGAAAGAAGTTGTGGTGCATATATAGAATGGAATATTACTCAGCCATAAAAAAAGAAGGAAATTGGGTAATTTGTGGAGTCGTGGATGGATCTGGAGACTGTCATAACGAGTGAAGTAAGTCAGAAAGAGAAAAACAAATATCATATATTAAGACATATATGTGGAACCCAGAAAATGGTACAGGTGAACCAGTTTGCAGAGCAGAAATTGATACACAGAAGTCGAGAAATAAATGTATGGACACCAAGAGGGGAAAGCGGCAGCAGGTGGTGCTGGTGGTGTGATGAATTGGGAGATTGAGATTGACATGTATACACTGATGTGTATAAAATGGATGACTAATAAGAACCAGCTGAATAAAATATAAATAAAATTAAATTTTAAAAATAGAAAAAAGAAAGAAAGAAAAGGGACTGGAATTTATGGGTCATATGATAACTCTATGGTAAACATTTGAGAAACTGTCAAGCCATTTAAAAAGTGCTGTACCATCTTACAATCCAACCAGCAATGAGTGTTTTAATTTCTGTAAACCTTCCCATCACTTGTTATTGTTTGCCTTTTAAAATTATAGCTATCATTGTAGGTGTGAAGTGGTATTCCATGGATCTTTATATTTTAATTACCTTAATGACTAATGATTTGAACATATTTTTACATGTTACTTATCCATTCAAATATCTTTTTTAAAGAAACAAAACTATTCAAATCACTTTTAAATAATTAAACACTATATTTTAATTGTCATTGTATGCCTTTATATAATCAAGTTGTAAGAGTTTTTATATATTATGGATAAAATTTCTCTATCAGATATGTGATTTGCAAATATTTTCTCCCTTTCTGTGGATTATGTTTTTCACTCTTTTGATATTATCTTTTCAAAACAAACATTCTAAATTTAGATATAGACTAGTTTATCTGTACTTTGTCACCAATTCCATCATGTATTTATTTTTCACATTTTGATTCTAGTTACAAATAGGACTTCCATGAAAAATATAGGAATTTTAAACAACAAATATATTTTATGTATAAGTATGTTCCAGATATTGCATAGCATACAGTTTCATACTAAATAAATATTATTTGAAATTTTATTTTTAAATTTAATTTAATTGGGCTTCCTTATCTTGTGTCTTTATTTGAAAGGTATAGCAACCTATTAGCAGGAACCTTGGAATAGGGTGAATAATTCTTTAAAAATTAAAAATACTGAAAGTCAGTAGGCCTAGATTTTAACTTCAGTTTTATAAATAACCCTGTAAGCTATTTAACTTCACTTTGCTGCCTTAACATGTACAACAAGGGAGGGAGATAATGCCTGACCTCACTTTCTTCACAGGAACATTGTTAGAATGAATGAGGCAATGTACACATAAACACAGAGCATCTTAGATCCTTTTTGACCCACGTCCTAGAGAAATGGAAATAAAAACAAAAATAAACAAATGGGACCAAATGAAACTTCAAAGCTTTTGCACAACAAAGGAAGCCATAAACAAGACCAAAAGGCAACCCTCAGAATGGGATAAAATATTTGCAAATTAAGCAACTGACAAAGGATTAATCTCCAAAATTTATAAGCAGCTCATGCAGCTCAACAGCAAAAAAACAAACAACCCAATCCAAAAATGGGCAGAAGGCCTAAATAGACATTTCTCCAAAGAAGATATACAGATTTCCAACAAACACATGAAAGAATGCTCAACATCATTAATCATTAGAGAAATGCAAATCAAAACTACAATGAGATATCATCTCACACCAGTCAGAATGGCCACCATCAAGAAATCTAGAAACAATAAATGCTGGAGAGGGTGTACAGAAAAGGGAACACTCTTGCACTGACCTTGAGAATGTGAATTGGTACAGCCACTATGGAGAACAGTATGGAGGCTCCTTAAAAAACTACAAGTAGAACTACCATATGACCCAGCAATCCCACTACTGGGCATATACCCTAAGAAAACCCTAATTCCAAAAGAGTCATGTACCAAAATGTTCATAGCAGCCCTATTTACAATAACCCAGAGATGGAAACAACCTAAGTGTCCATCATTGGATGAATGGATAAAGAAGATGTGGCACATATATACAATGGAATATTACTCAGGCATAAAAAGAAACGAAATTGAGCTATTTGTAATGAGGTGGATGGACCTAGAGTCTGTCATACAGAGTGAAGTAAGTCAGAAAGAGAAAGACAAATACTGTATGCTGACACATATATATGGAATTTAAGAAAAAAAATGTCATGAAGAACATAGGGGTAAGACAGGAATAAAGACAAAGATCTAGTAGAGAATGGACTTGAGGATATGGGGAGGGGGAAGGGTAAGCTGTGACAAAGCGAAAGAGAGGCATGGACATATATACACTACCAAACGTAAGGTAGATTGCTAGTGGGAAGCAGCCGCATAACACAGGGAGATCAGCTCGGTGCTTTGTGACCGCCTGGAGGGGTGGGGTAGGGAGGGTGGGAGGGAGGGAGACACAAGAGGGAAGGTATATGGGAACATATGTATATGTATAACTGATTCACTTTGTTATAAAGCAGAAACTAATTAAAAATGAGGAAAAAAAAGAAGACAAATACTCTATAAAATTGTAGTATCATCTTTACTGTTATTGTTATAGAAGGAATTTCTGAAAAGTCAGCTGGCTAAATATATTATAGTAATCTTCTACAAAAGAGAAAATAAAACCATCATTACAATATAGATTTAATGGCTCTGTCTTCCATTTTATTTAGCTCAGCATAAGAATATAGCTGTAACCACTTTGGGTTATTACAAAAGTACATTGTCTTCTGTTTCATGTTACCTTTATGGATTCTTAATCAGGACCTAACAATATGTGTGCAATTGAATTTATTCCTTTCCTTATATTTCTAAAAATTACTGAAGCATAAAGAGTCAGAGGTGCCGTATTATTTATTTAGATTATCTCTTGACTCTTATATGTGTGTGTATGTATATGTGTATACATAAAATTATCATTATCAAAACTACTTTTATTGAGTGTCTACTATATACACCTTAGAAAATCTTTCAAAGTTGGCATACTTAGTATTATTACATATGTGTACATAGTGAAAATATAATATTTGTGCATTAGTAATACAGAATTACACTGCATATAATCTGAAGGCCATGTGATGGCCAACATATCTAACAAAAATATCAGTATGTTAGTTTATATAACTTAGATCCTGTATGTTAGTTTATATATCTTAAATCCTGATTACTTCTTTTTATAATGGAAGGATCATATATAACTATGAGTTAACATTTTAAACAATAGATGTTGGAATGAACAACTGTTTTGGCTAGCTCTATAAACATGGGCAGGTCAACTTCTCAGCGATTCTTTGTGTGGAATGTTATGGGACTGTTCAAATTAACTACATTTTTAAGCTCCGCTCACATTCTAATGTTTTTGTAATATGCAGAGTTTTTAAAGCAGAGAGGGGGTAAAGAAAAATAGGCTAAATTCTGGGGTGATGTTATAGAATATATATGGAAAATATACATATATATATATATATATATGTTTTGATATATATATATATGAAAACAAAATATATCAAAACAAAATCTAACACTTAGAACACTTTCAAAACTTTAGTTTTCTAAAGTAAGTAAAACTTGATGATGGAAATATTTTAAAATATGTTCCTTCCATTTTTTGTGTAATTCTTACAAAGTATTAACTTTAACATGCAACTCATAAAGCACATACCAAAATAAGGTTAGAAATAGGTGATGTTCAGAAAAATAAGTCAGGTGTATGAGTAGTTTTATCTCAGCATATTTAAAACATTCTGTTTCTGATTGTTAATTCGTTTTATAGTTAGTTATTGTCTTCACATACTCTTCTAATATATTACCTAAAAATGGAACTTAGATTAAATGTATTTTAATGAGGATCAGTTTTTATTTTTATATGTTTTATATATTTGAGAGAAATTATACAATTATTTACTTACAAATGTTATAATTACTTAGTAAAATCTAATGGAATTCTTGGTTTTGATTGTGGAGAAGTTTTAAATTTATTTTCTTCAAGGCCTTGAAAACAGATATGTTATTTTTGTCTTCATCCACAAAGGCATTTAATATGTTTAAACTAATGTGTCATATTTGGCTGCCCTTGTCATATTATATCAATCATGTTCCTTTCAGTGAGGCATAATCTCATTTTAGTTGATGAACATAACTTGATTTGAGATACTAGGGCTCCATTTTATATAAAAGGTCAAAGAAAATAAAAGTAAAGGTGAAAATTTTAAGATTAAAAACAAACTAAAGTCCTTTGTCATGGAACAATTAGAATACACACTAGAAAATATATGTTTTTATTCTTCTTGTATTCTTACTTCTCAGTTATATTTAAATATATAAATTTAAAAGAGGCAAATATGCAATAAAATGACTGTTAGATGCAATTATGGCTGTAGTAATATAGATAAAAGTTTTGACAGATGCAATTATGGCTGTAGTAATATAGATAAAATTTTTGACAAATATAAATATATGTATATTTTTAGTAAAGCCATTTTGTTTTATTGTTGATGAATTTGTTATATAATTTTTTTTTTTTTTTTTTTGTACACGGGCCTCTCACTGTTGTGGCCTCTCTCATTGCAGAGCACAGGCTCCGGATGCTCAGGCTCAGTGGCCATGGCTCACGGGCCTAGCCGCTTCATGGCATGTGGGATCTTCCCAGACTGGGGCACGAACCTGTGTCCCCTGCATCGGCAGGCGGACTCTCAACCACTGTGCCACCAGGGAAGCCCCTATATACTTTTAAATAGTGTTTGTTTCTGCCAGGGTATGCTTCAATAAGTTATGCCTCATCTTTTTATCCCTTTGTTTTTTTCTTCTGATTCTAAATTCTCTTGAGTCATACGGCCTCAGATAGATTCTTCAAGAATTTTTGCTCTCTACCATTAGACTCTACTATGTTTGCCATTGCAACTACCTCTTCTGCCCCTCATTTTTTGACATTTAGATTTTATAGTTATTCAATAAAATATTCCTCCAACAATCACAAAATAGAGTTATAATACTCCTTAATTATTTACTAGGGAAATTGATCTTATTACTGAATTCAGAATAAGGAAAAATAAAAAGAAAATAAAACTAATGAAATATCATGGGCTTGAATTATTCTATAAATATTTTACTTTTCTCTGCAATTAGCCTGCATGGAAATTCAACATCACTGTTTTTTATGGTATATTCTGCTTATATTTTTTATATTTTTATTTTTTAACCTTTAGCTTTGAAATAAAGTTAAAGGAACTGTATCTCATTCTCTCCCTCTTTGTGACCAATTAAAGCTTATTTAGTAAAATGCCTGGGAAATTGAGAAATAAATAAAAATCACAGTAAATTAGTTTAGTATTTTAAGAACAGTGATAACTCATATAGTTGAGTTTCAAGTTATAGGGTTTTTTTGCAACAACTTAGTATTTAATGAATGACAGTGATAGCAAACACAATGCTCACAAGTTACATTTTACTATTTCTATTTTTATATTACAATTACAGACATCAGTATAGTAAAACATTTTTTTTAAATTAGTAAACTTCTTAAAGCAGTTTTATGTATACCAAAGTACTGAACAGAGTAAAGAGTTTTCATATATTCCCTTGTCCCTATCCAAGACTTCCTCTATTATTGACATATTTCTTTGATGTGGTACATTTACTACAATTGCTACTAGTATCATGCCTCTAGTTGTGGCCTGTGAATTTTCTCTCTAGTTGTGGCTCGCAGGCTCCAGAGTGCATGGCCTGTGTAGTTTTTGTGGCACACAGGGTCTCCAGTTGATGCACGAGAGTTCAGTAGTTGTGACACCTGGGCTTAGTTGCCCTGGGGCATGTGGGATCTTAGGTTCTCGAGCAGGGATCAAACACACGTCCCTTGCATTGGAAGGCAGATTATCACTGGGTCACCAAGGAAGTCCCTGATAATGCATCTTTTACAAATTGAAAATTTGTGACAACCCTGTGACACACAATTCTATCAGCGCCATTTTTCCAACAGCACTTGCTCACTTTGTGTTGTATTTTGATAATTTTTGTAGTATTTCAAACATTATTATTTTTATTATATTTGTTATAGTGATCTCTGAACAGTTATCTTTGATGTTACTACTACTCTACGAAGCCTCAGATGATAGTCGGCATATTTTAACAATAAAGTAACTTTTAACTAAGGTATGTATAATGATTTTTTAGGCATAATGCTATTACATGTTTAATAGACTATAGTGTAAATATAACTTAGATATGCATTGGGAAACCAAATATATATATATATATGTGTGTGTGTGTGTGACTTACTTTAATTACTTAATTTACTGTGATTTTGCTTTATTGTGGTGAGGAACTGAACCTGCAATATCTCCGAGGTATGCCAATATTAGTTAAAGTCTTTAATTTACATTATGGTTCATTCTTTGTGTTGTACATTTATACGTTTTTGTCAAATGCTTAATGCCATATGTGCACCATTACAGTATCATACAGAATAGTTTCACTGTCCTAAAAATCCCATGTTCCACTATCCTTTCCTTTTGCCATTCAACCCATGGAAATCACTGATATTTTTACTTTCTCAGTAGTTTTGCCTTCCTCATAATGCCACATATTTGGAATTGTATAATATATCGACATTGTAGACTGATATTTTTCACTTAGCAATATGTATTTTAAGGTTCCTCTGTGTATTTTGTGGCTTGATAGCTTATTTCTTTTTATTTGCACTGTATGGATGTACTACACTTTGTTTATCCATTCATCTATTAAAGAAAACCTTGATTATTTCCAATGATTGGTAATTATAAATATAGTTGCTATAAATATTTGCAGGATTTTCTGTGGAGATGTCTTCAATTCATTTGAGTAAATACCTAGGAGACTGATTTCCGGCTTGTATGGTAAAATTTTGTTTCATTCTATAAGAAACTGTCAAATAGTCTTCCTAAGATTTTACCTATTTTTGCATTCCCATCAGCAATGAACACAAGTTCCTGTTGCTTCACATCCTCACAAGGAACAGGTCCTGCAGTGTTCTGAGGTTTAGCTATTCTAATAGTTTCCTAGTAGCGTCTCACTGTTGTTTTATTTTACAGTTCATTAATGACATATGATGGTGACATATTTACTATCTGTACATTTTCTTTAGTGAAGTGTCTGTTCAGTTTTCTGCCTGCTTTTTAACGGGTCCTTTGTTTTATTATTGTGGAGTTTTAAAAATTCTTCATATATTTTGGATAAAAGTACTTCATCAAATATGTATTTTGTAGATATTTTCTCCAAGTTGTGGCTTATCTTTTCAACCTCTTAACAGTATCTTTCACAGAGCAGAAGTTTTTCTTTTTAATGAAGCCCAACTTAGCAATTTTTTCTTTCATGGATTGCACTTCTGAGTTGTTTTTAAAAACTCATTGCCAGACAAGGTTAAATAGATTGTTTTCCATTATGTTCTTCATATGTTATCTTTTAAAGTTTCATAGTTTTACACTTAAATTTAAGTATAGTATCTATTTTGGGTTAATTTTTATGAAAAGTGTACAATTTATGTCTGCATTCAATTTTGAATATGAATATGTGGATATTCAGTTGTTTTGGCACAATTTATGAAAAAGACTATTCTTTCTCCATTGGGTTTCCTTTAGTCATGTCATAGAGCAGTTGACTATATTTGTGTGGGTCTATTTATGGGTTCACTATTCCATTCCACTAATCTTTTTGTCTACTCTTTCACTAATACACACTACCTGGATCACTGAAACTATACAGTAAATCTAGATGTTGAGCAACGTCAGTCTTCTGACTTTGTTCTTCTTCAATAATGTCTTGACTATTCTGGATATTTTTTTATCTATATAAATTTTAGAATGAATTTTTCAATATCCACAAAATAAATTGCAAGGAATTTTATTAGAATTACATTAAATCAGTAAATGAATTTGAGGGTAACTGATAACATAAAAAATATTGTCTTCAAATCCATGAATATGGAATAACTCTATTTAATTTTTTAAACAAAATTTGTAGTTTCTCACATATTCATCTTGTACATATTTTCATGGATTTTAACCTAAGTATTTCTTTAGCAGGGGAAGGGAATCATGTAAATACTGTTGTGTTTTTAATTTTAAATACCATTGCTGGAATATAGGAAGGCAATTGACATATATTAAATATATTAACCTTATATCCTGCATCCTTGCTTTAAACACCTATTATAATGTTCCAGAAATATTTTTGTCAATTTTTTGGATTTTCTACATATATATTCTTGTCTTCTGTGAACATAGTTTTTCTTCCTAATTTTTATTTCATTTTCTTGTATTATTGCATAAACTAGGACTTTTAGTACACTGTTGAAAAGGAAAGGTGAGAAGGGACATTCTGTCTTGATCTTAGTGGGGAAATTTCTAGTTTCTCACCATTAAGTATAATGTAGCTGTAGAGTTTTGGAGATGTCCAAGTTGATGAAGTTCCCTTCTATTTTTAGTTTTCTGAGAGTTTTTATCATGAAAGGATGTTGGACTTTGTCAAGGGCTTTCTCTGCATCTATATGAACAATGATCTTTTTTTTTAGCCAATTGAAGTGATGGATTATATAAACTTATTTTTGAATATAAACTTACTTTGCATACCTGGAACAAATCCCATTTGATTGTAGTGTATAATATTTTCATACATTGTTGGATTTGATTTGTTAATATTTTATAGATTATTTTCACATCTATGCTTATGAGAGATATTGTAGGTTTTCTTTTTTATAACTTATTTGTCTGACTATGTATTAGGGGAATGCTGGCCTCATAGAATATATTAGAAAAATTTCCTCCTCCTTCTGTTTCTCAAATCAGATTCTAGATAATTGGTATCATTTTTTTCCTTAACTTTTTGGTATAATTCACCAGTAAAAACTTTTGGGCCCAGAATTTTCTTATTTTGAAAGGTTGTTAATTGATTCATTGTTGATAGATATCAGTCAATTTGTATTATCCATTTATTGTTATGAATTTTGGTCGATTGTTTCAAAGACTGCATTTCATCTAAGTTATCAAATTTGTGGGCATACAGTTGTTCATGACTTTTTTTGTTATCTTTTAATACCCATGCTATCACCAGTTATGGTCCCTCTTTTATTGCTGATATCATTACTTTGTATCTTACCTCCTTTTTCTTGGTTAGACTAGCTATAGGGTTATCAATTTTATTGATCTTTTCAAAGACCAAGCTTTTTGTCTCATTGATTTTCTCTATTGTGTACATGTTTTCAATTTTATTGATTTCTTCTCTTGGATTTTGTTTCTTTTATTAGCCATACTTTGGATTTATTTTGCTCTTCTTTTTTTCTGGTTCCCAAAGTAGAAGCTGAGCTTACTAACATTTGATTTTTCTTCTAGTATATGCATCAGTGTGATAGATTTACCTTTAAGCATTGCTTTTCCTGTATCCTGCAAATTTTTATAGGTTGGATTTTCATTTTCATCTTGTTCAAAATATTTAAAAATGATTTTTGATACTTCTTCTTAACCTGTGTAATTTAAATGTATAATTTCATAGCCGAGTATTTGGAGATATTTTTTAGCTATTTTCCTGTTATTTTCTAATTTCTGAGAGAATACATTGTATAATGTCTATTCTTCTAAATTTGATCAGATGTATTTTATGACCAAGAATGTGGTCTATATTGATGAAATGTTTTACATGAGTTTGAGGATAATGTATATTCTGCCTTTGTTTGAATAAGTATTTTATAAATGTCAATTACATCCAGTTGATTTATGGTGCTTTTCAGTTCAACTTTATATTCTTTATGATTTTCTGCCTGCTGGATCTGTCAATTACTAAAAGAGGGGTGCTGAAGTCTCCAACTATAAAAAAAAGATTTATCTGTTTCTCCTTGTAGTTCCTCATGTATTTTGCCATTCTATCATTAGGACATAAAAGTTGAGGATTGGTACATCCTCTTGGAGAGTTGACTCCTTTATTATTATGTAATGTTCTTCTTTAGGCTATTAATTTTTCTTGCCTTGAAGTCTTCTGTGTCTGAAATTAGGTACTATAGCTCTCTTTTAACTGCTGTAGCATATATCTTTCTCCATCCCTTTACTTTCAATTTATATGAGCCTTTACATGTAAAGTGAATTTATTTTAGATAACATAGAGATTTGTTTTTTTAACAATTCTCACTCTCTTTCATTTGATGTATTTAGACCATTTGCATTTTAAATGATTATAACATACTTGGATTAATATCTACATTTGTAATTGTTCTCTATTTATTGCTCTTCTTTGTTTCTTTTTTTCCTTCTATTTTTCTTCCTTTCTGGTTCTGATTCTAATTGAGAATTTCATATGATTCTGTTTTCTTTCCTATCTTAACATATCAGTTATATTTCCTTTATTTTTAAATCTTCAGCGAGTATCCTAGAAATTGCAATATACATTTAAAATTAACTCAGATTCTGTTTCAAATAGCTTTATACCACTTTATAGGTAGTGCAAGTAGAGACACACCTTGGAGATATTGTGGGTTCAGTTCCACACCACTGCAACAGACAAATGTTGCAATAACATGGGTCACATGAATTATTTGCTTTCTCAGTGCATATAAAAGTTATGTTTACACTGCATTATAGTCTGTAAAGTGTGCAATAGCATCATGTCTAAAAAGAAATGTACATACCTTAATTAAAAATACTTTATTGCTAAAAACTCCTAACCATCATCTTGGCCTTTTATGAGTCATAAGTTTTTGTTGGTGGAGGGTCTTGTGTTGATGTTGATGGCTGCTGACTCTCAGAGTGGTAGTTACTGTGGGCTGGGGTGGTTGTGGTAATTTCTTAAAACAAGACAACAATGAAGTTTGCTGAACAGATTGACTCTTCCTTTTACAGACAATTTCTCTATAGCATACAATATTGTTTGATAGCATTTTACCCTCAGTAAAATTATTTTTTTTTCAAAATTGAAGTCAATCCTCTGAAACCCTGCCATTACTTTATCAACTAAGTTTATGTAATATTCTAAATCCCTTGTTGTAACTCAACAATTTCCCAGCATCTTCACCAAGAGTAGATTCCACTTAAAAAAACACATTATTTGCTCATTCATAAAACACAACTCCTTATCTGTGAACGTTTTATCATGAGATTGCAGCAATTCAGTTACACTTTCAGACTCCTCTTCTAATTCTAGTTCTCTTGCTATTTCCACCACATTTGTGGTTACATTATGCACTGAAGTCTTTAACCCCTCAAACTCATCCATGAGGATTGGAATCAACTTCTTTCCAACTCCTGTTATTTTGATCTCTTCCAATGAATCACAAATGTTCTTAATAGCTCTAGAGTGGTGAATCCTTTCCAGAAGGTCTTCAATTGCCTTTGCCCAGATTCATCAGAGGAATTACTATTTATGGCAGCTATAGCCTTACAAAATGTATTTTTTTAATAATACACTTGAAAGTTAAATTTACTCATTGATCCATAGGCTGCAGAATTGATGTTGTATTAACAGGCATGAAAACAACACTAATCTTGAACATATATATCAGGGCTCTTGGGTGACCAGGGTCATTGTCAATAAGCAGTAATATTTTAAAAGGGATCTTTTTATCTGAGCTATAGGTGTTAACAGTTGGCTTAAGATATTCAGTAAACCAAGTGCTGTAATCTGGGCTTTGTTGTTCCATTTATATAGCACAGGCCTAGTAGATTTAGCATAATCCTTAAGGACCCTAGAATTTTCAAAATGGTAAACGAGCCTTGGTTTCAACTTCAAGTCAGCGGCTACATTAGCCCCTAGAAAGAGAGTCAGTCTGTCCTTTGAATCTTTGACTCCAGCCTTGACTCCTCTCTAGCTATGAAAGTTCTTGATAGTATCTTCTTTCAGTATAAGACTGTTTCATCTGCATTGAAAATCTGTTGTTCAGTGCAGCCACCTTTATTAGTTACCTTAACTAGATCTTCTGGATATCTTGCTGCAGTTTCTACATCAATGCTTGCTGATTCACCTTGAACTTTTATATTATGGAGATGGCTTCTTTCCTTAAACCTCAGGAACCAACGTGTGCTAGCTCCAAACTTTTCTTCTGCAACTTCTTCACCTCTCTCAGCCTTCATAGAATTGAAGAGAGATAGAGACTTACTCTGGATTAGGGTTTGGCTTAAGGGAATGTGGTGGCTGATTTGATCTTCTATCCAGACCACTAAAACTTTCTCCATGTCAGCAGTAAGGCTATTTTGTTTTCTTTTTCTTTTAATTAATTATTTTTAATAGATCTTTATTGGAGTATAATTGATTCACAATACTGGGTTAGTTTCTGTTGCACAACAAAGAGAATCAGCCACATGCATACACATGTCCCCAGATCCCCTCCCTCTTAAGCTTCCCTCCCACCCTCCCTATCCCACCCCTCTAGGTCATTGCAAAGCACGGAGCCAATCTCCCTGTGCTATGCTGCTTCTTCCCACCAGCCAACTATTTTACATTCAATAGTGTATATATATCAATGCTACTCTCATTTCTCCCCAGCTTAGCCCTCCCACTCCATATCCTCAAGTCCATTTTCTATGTCTACATCTTTATTCCTGCCCTGCAACTAGGTTCATCAGTATTATGATTATGATTATGATTATGATTATTATTAGTTTCCATATATATGCATTAGCATACAGTATTTATTTTTCTCTTTCTGAGTTACTTCACTCTGTATGACAATATGTCCAGTAGTGGGATTGCTGGGTCATATGGCAGTTCTATTTATAGGTTTTAAGGGACTTCCATACTGTTTTCCATAATGGTTGTATCAATTTACATGCCTGCCAGCAGTGCAGGGTGGTTCCCTTTTCACCACACCCTTTCCAGAATTTATTGTTTCTAGATTTTTTGAAAATGGCCATTCTGACGGGTGTGAGGTGATACCTCATTGTAATTTTGATTTCATTTCTCTAATAATTAGTGATGTTGAGCATCTTTTCATGTGCCTCTTGGCAATCTGTATGGCTTCCTTGGTGAAATGCCTATTTAGGTCTTGCGCCCATTTTTTAACTGCAGTGTTTGGTTTTTTTGATATTGAGCTCCATGAGCTCTTTGTATTATTTGGAGATTAACAATTTTTCTGTTGTTTCATTTGAAAATATTTTCTCCCATTCTGAGGGTTTTCTTTTTGTCTTGTTTATGGTTTCCTTTGCTGTGCAAAAGCTTTTAAGTTTATTTAAGTCCCATTTGTTTATTTATTTTTATTTCCATTTCTCTAAGAGGTGGGTCAAAAAAGATCTTGCTCTGGTTTATGTCAAAGAGTGTTTTTCCTATGTTTTCATCTAAGAGTTTTGTAGTGTCTGGTCTTACATTTAAATCTTTAATCCATTTGGAGTTATTTTTGTGTATGATGTTAGGTAACAGTCTAATTTCATTCTTTTACACGTAGCTGTCCAGTTTTCCCGGCACGACTTACTGAACAGGCCCTCTTTTCTCCATTGTATGTTCTTGCCTACTTAGTCATAAATTAGGTGCCAAGGTTTATCTCTGGACATTGTATCTTGTACCATTGATCTGTGTTTCTGTTTTTGTGCCAGTACCATACTGCCTTTATTACTGTAGCTTTGTGGTACAGTTTGAAGTCGGGGAGCCTGATTCCCCCAGCTCTGTTTTTCTTTCTCAAGATTGCTTTGGCTATTTGGGATTTTGTGTTTCCATAAGAATTGTAAAATGTTTGTTCTAATTCTGTGAAGAATGCCATTGGTAGTTTGAGAGGGATTGAATTGAATCTGTAGATTGCTTTGGATATTATAGTCATTTTCACAATATTGATTCTTCCAACCTAAAAACATGGTATATTTCTCCATCTGTTTATGTCATCTGTGATTTCTTTCAGCAGTGTTTTAGTTTTCTGAGTACAAGTCTTTTGCCTCCTTAGTCAGGTTTATTCCTAGGCATTTTATTCTTTTTGTTGCTATGGTAAATGGGAGTGTTTCCTTATTTTCTCTTTCTGATTTTTCATTGTTGGTGTATAGGAATGCCAGAGATTTCTGTGTATTAATTTTCTATCCTGCAACCTTACCAAATTCATTGATTAGTTCTAGTAGTTTTCTGGTGGCATCTTTAGGATTTTCTCTGCATAGTATCATGTTGTTGGCAAACAGTGACACTTTTACTTCTTCTTTTCCAATTTGATTCCTTTTATTTCTTTTTCTTCTCTGACTGCTGTGGCTAGGACTTCCAAATCTATGTTGAATAAGAGTGGTGAGGGTGGACATCTTTGTCTTTTTCCTGACTTTAGTGGAAATGCTTTCAGTTTTTCACCATTGAGTATGATGCTTGCTGTGGGTTTGTCATATATGGCCTTTATTATGTTGAGGTAGGTTCACTCTATGTCCATTTTTTGGAGAGTTTTTATTGTAAATTGGTGTTGAAATTTGTCAAAAGCTTTTTCTGCATCTATTGAGATGATCATACAGTTTTTATTCCTTAATTTGTTAAAGTGGTGTGTCACGTTGATTGATTATTGTATATTGCAGAAGACTTGCATCCCTGGCATAAATCCCACTTAATCATGGTGTATGATCTTTTTAATGTGTTGTTGCTTTCAGTTTGCTAGTATTTCGTTCAGGATTTTTACCTATGTTCATCAAAGATATTGGTCTATAGTTTTCTATTTTAGTGATATCTTTTTCTGCTTTTGGTATCAGGGTGATGGTGGCTTTGTAGAATGAAGTTGGGAGTGTTTCTCCCTCTGCAATTGTTTGGAAGAGTTTGGCAAGGATGGTTGTAGGTCTTCTGTAAATGTTTGATAGAATTCACCTGTGAAGCCATATGGTCCTGGACTTCTGTTTGTTGGAAGAATTTTAATTATGGTTTCAATTTCATTACTTGTGATACGACTGTTTATATTTTCTAATTCTTCCTGGTACAGTCTTGGAAAATTGTACCTTTCCAAGAATTTTTCCATTTCTTCGTGGTTGTCCATTTTATTGGCATATATTTTTTGTAGTAGTCTCTTATAATCCTTTGTATTTCTGCAGTGTCAGTTGTGATTTCTCCTTTTTCATTACGAATTTTATTGATTTGCATCCTCTCCTTTTTTTTCTTGATGAGTCTGCCTAAGGTTTTATAGATTTTGTTTATCTTCTCAAAGAACCAACTTTTAGTTTTATTGATCTTTGCTATTTTCTTTATTTCTATTTCATTTATTTCTGCTCTGATCTTTATGATTTCATTCCTTCTACTGACTTTGGGTTTTCTTTGTTCTTCTTTCTCTAGTTGTTTTAAATGTAGGGTTAGATTGTTTTTTTGAGATTTTTCTTGTTTCTTGAAGTGAGATTGTATTGCTCTAAACTTCCCTCTTAGAACTGTTTTTGCTGCATCCCACAGGTTTTGGGTCATCATGCTTTCATAATCATTTGTTTCTATGTATTTTTTTTTAAATTTCTTCTTTGATTTCATCAGTTATCTCTTGGTTATTTAGTAACACACTCTTTAGCCTCCATGTATTTGTATTTTTTACAGCTTTTGTTTTTCCTGTAATTGACTTCCAATCTCATAGTGTTGTGGTCAGAAAAGATGCTTGATATGATTTCAATTTTCTTAAGTTTTCCAAGGCTTGATTTGTGAACCAAGATGTGATCTGTCCTGGAGAATGTTCCATGCACACTTGAGAAGAAAGTGTATTCTGTCATTTTTGGGTGGAATTTTCTATAAATATCAATTAGATTTATCTGGTATCTTGTATCATTTAAAGCTTGTTTCCTTATTTATTTTCTGTTTGGATGATCTGCCAATTGATGTGAGTTGGGTGTTAAATCCCCTACTATTGTTGTGTTATTGTTGATTTCCCCTTTTATGGTTGTTATCATTTTCCTTCTGTATTGAGGTGTTCTTATGTTGAGTACATAAACATTTATAATTGTTATATCTTCTTGTTGGATTGATCCTTTGATCATCATGTGGTGTCCCTCCTTATCTCTTGTAGCAGTCTTTATTAACGTCTATTTTATCTGATATGAGTACTGCTACTCCAGCTTTCTTTTAATTTACATTTGGATGGAATATATTTTTCCATCCCCTCACTTTCAGTCTGTACCTGTCCCTAGGTCTGAAGTGGGTCTCTTGTAGACAGCGTATATATGGGTCTTGTGTTTGTATCCATTCAGTCAGTCTGTGTCTTTTGGTTGGGGCATTTAATCCATTTACATTCAAGGTTATTATCAATATGTATGTTGCTATTACAATTTTCTTAATTGTTTTGGGGTTGGTTTTGTGGATATTTTTCTTCTCTTGTGTTTCCCGCTTAAATAAGTTTCTTTAGCATTTGTTGTAAAGCTCATTTGGCATTGCTGAATTCTCTTAACTTTTGGTTGTCTGAAAAGCTTTTGACTTCTCCCTCGAATCTGAATGAGATCCTTTCTGTGTAGAGTAATCTTGGCTGTAGGTTTGTCTCTTTCATCACTTTAAGTGTATTATGCAGCTCCATTCTGGCCTGCAGTTTGTGCTGAAAAGTCAGCTGATAACCTTATAGAGATTCCTATGTATGTTATTTTTTGTTTTTCCCTTGCTGCTTTTAATATTTTTTCTTTGAATTTAATTTTTGTTAGTTTGATTAATATGTGTCTTTGTGTTTTTCCTAGGGTTTATCTTGTATGGAAGTCTCTGTGCTTCCTGGACTTAAGTGACTATTTTCCTTCCTATGTTAAGGAAGTTTACAACTATAATCTCTTCAAATATTTTCTCAGACCATTTTTTTTTTCTCTTCTTCTTCTGGTACTGCCCAGAATATTGGTGCATTTAGTGTTGTCCCATAGGTCTCTGAGATTGTCTTCAATTCTTTTCATTCTTGATTTATTTATTCTGCTCCTCGGCAGATATTCCACCATTTACCCTTCCCACTCACTTATTCATTCTTCTGCCTTAGTTATTCTGTTATTGATTCCTTCTAGTGTATTTTTCATTTCAGTTATTGTGTTGTTCATCTTTGCTTGTTCTTTAGTTCTTCTAGAGCTTTGTTAAACATTTCTTGTATTTTCTCATTCCATGCTTCCATTCTACTTCTGAGATTCTGGATCACCTTTACTATCATTACTCTGAATTATTTTTCATGTTGATTGCTTATTTCCTCTTCATTTATTTTGTCTTGTAGTTTTTTACCTTGCTCTTTCATCTGTGACATAATTTTGCTGTCTCATTTTTTTTTTTATGAGTGGGATTGTGTTCCTCTCTTACTGGTTGTTTGGCCTGAGACTCCCAACACAGGGGTTTGTAGGCTATATGGTACAGCTGGGTCTTAGTGCTGAGATGAGGAACTCCATGATACCTCACTCCAATGAATATTCCCTGGTGTCTGGGGTCCTCTGTTAGTTCAGTGGTTTGGACTCAGAGCTCTGACCACAGGAGCTTTGGCCCCACCTCAGGCTCGTGAATCAGTATTCCGTAAGCTGCCTGGGGCAGCCAAAAAAAAAAAAAGTATAAGAGCAAACCATAACAGAGTAAAAAATAAAATTAGACTAGGAAACTCACAGATATATTAGGAAGAATATAAAAATAAAAATATAGATGAATCAACAACCAGAAGGTACATCAGTACCACAATAGTAAACAAGAGGAGGAGGGAAAAGAAAAAAAAAAAGGAGGGGAAAATGTATTGGCTGTAGAGAGCAGGGTCTCAGCAAGTGTGAGTTTTGGGTTGTGGGCATGGCCAAAGGCCCTGGGGGCTGTGGGGAGTGGCACTTAGGCTCAAGGAACAGAAGGGTTCCAGACGTTTCCCCCACCCTTGGTCTCAGAGGCAGGGGACCTCACTTGGGAGGGCAGCAGGCTTCCTTGGCTCAAGTGGGCTGGGCAAATGCTCTCCTTTCCTCTCCTGCTCCTCTGGTCTGGAGGGTCCCTCCCACCTACCTCTCCTGATCTCCCCAGCCTACCTCCTATAACTGCAAGGGATCACGTTGCCTGGAGGGGATTTTAGAGGACAGGGGATTGGCCTGGGAGCTCAGCAGGCTCCCTGTGCCCGAGTGGACTAGGCAATCACCCTCCATTCCTCTCCCACTCTTCCTGCCTCTCCTGATCTCCCTGGCCTCAGGGACACTGATCCTGTCTGTCCTCCACTTCTCTCCCCTCAGTCCCCCTACATCTTACCAGTTCACTTTGGGGTTCTTCCCATCTCCTTGAGCATCAGAGTCCCCCACCATTGGCCTGCAGGAGCCCTATTGTAGGGAGATGCTAACTCCATGTCTTCCCACACCACCATCTTGATTCCACCTCCTATTTAGTTTTCTTATCATGTGTGTATTCACTGGAGTAGCACTTTTAATTTCCTTCAAAAACTTCTTTGCATTTACAACTTGGCTAGCAACTTGGCACAAAAGGCATAGCTTTTGGTCTATCTAGGTTTTAGACATGCTTTCCTCATTAAACTTAATCATTTCTAGTTTTTGATGTATAGTGAGAGAGGTGAGACTCTCCTTTTCACTTGAACATTTAGAAGCCATTGTAAGGTTATTAATTGGCATGATTTCAATATTGTTGTGTCTGGGGAATAGGGAAGCCCAAGGAGAGGAAGAAAGAAAGAGAAATAGCTGGTTGGTAGAGGAGTCAGTACATACAATATTTATCAGATGAGTACACCATCTTATATGGGATTGGTTTGTGACACCCCAAAACAATTACAGATCACCATAAAAAATATAATAACAATGAAACGTTTGAAATTTCATGAGAATTATCAGAATGTGAAACAGAAACATGAAGTAAGAAAATCCTGTTGGAAAAATGGCCTGATAGATTTGCTCAAGGTGGGGTTGCCACAAAACTTCAATTTGTAAAAAATGCAGTATCTGTGAAGTACAATAAAGTGAAGCACAATGAAATGAGGCATGCTTGTAACTCATAACAGGGTATTGTTTTATTCCTCCCTCCCATACTTTATAACATTGCTGTCACTCATTTTAGTTATTCATAAGCCATACTTCCTAAATATGTCACTGCTATAAGTATTTTGAAGTAATTCATATATTATATGAATTAAAATATTAAATATAAAATATTTTATTTTACCTTCATTCATTTCTTCTCTAACTCTTCTTTACTTTATGTAGATCCAAGTTTCTAATCTATATCATTTTCCTTCTTATTGAAGAACTTTTTACATTTATTACAGTTAGGTCTTATGGTAACAAATTACCTCAACTTTTGTTTGAGAAAGTTTAATTCTCTTTCATTTTTGAAATATAATTTATCCTGGATAGAGTATTCTAAGCTGTTGTCTTAACTTTTCTCTTTCAATGCTTTAAATAATTCACCCCACTCTCTTCTTGTTTGCATGGTTTCTGAAGAGAATTCTGATATAATTTTAATCTTTGTTTCTTCGTAGGTAAGGTTTTTGTTTTTGTTTTCCTCATGGCTACTTTTAAGATTTTCCTTTATCTTTGATTTCTTTTCAACTTAAATATGATATGTATATGTCTAGATTTTTTAGTATTTATCCTGTTTGTATTTCTCTGAGTTT
This sequence comes from Mesoplodon densirostris, assembly GCF_025265405.1. NCBI lineage: Eukaryota > Metazoa > Chordata > Mammalia > Artiodactyla > Ziphiidae > Mesoplodon > Mesoplodon densirostris. The sequence continues at coordinate 37,995,051 of NC_082677.1, forward strand.
CCTGGATTTCTGTTTTATTGTCTGTCATTAATTTTAGAATATTATCAGTCATTATTGTTGCAAATATTTCTTCTGTTCCTTTCTTTCTCTCTTTTTGGTATTCCAATTATGTGTATGTTACACCATTTATAATTGTCTCACGTTTCTTGGATATTCCTTTCCTTTTTTCTATTTTTTTTTAATTTTTCTGTATTTCAGTTTTATATTTCTATTGACATATATTAAACTTCACTCATTCTTTCCTCAGCCATATACAAGGTGACAAACCAATTAAAGGCATTCCTCATTCCTGTTAAATTATTTTGCTAGCATTTCCTTTTGATTATTTCAAAGAGTTTTTATCTCTGCTTGCATTACCCATCTGTTTCTGTGTGTTGTCCACTGTTTCCTTAGCCTTAGCCTCTTAACATCATTATTTTAAATTTCTAGCTTGATAATTCTAAAATATTTGCCTTATCTAAGTCTGGTTTTGATGCTTGCTTTGTATCTTCAGACTATGTTTTTTGCCTTTTAGTATATCCTTTAATTTTTTTGTTGAAAGCCAGACATTATGTATTGGGTAAGTGGAACTAAGGTACCTGTTTACACAAATTGATGTGTCTTCTTATTGTTTATGTCTATCTGTGACTTGTAGAGCTAAAACTGGGAAAATCCTGGAGAAATCTTCAAACTGGATTGAGTTTGTTCACCTTTCTCAGAGCATCCAAATTAATAAAGGAGGGAAATATTAAATGATGAACATTGAATCTGTATGCCTCTGGTTATATTTTTTTTTTGCTATAGAAACTGTATTGAATTCTCAATGTCTAGAAGCCTTAGATAAATAAAATTTTAATGTCCACTAAAAATTGTGGCAGGGTTGTCACATTGGTTCAGAATAATAGATTTTTGTCAGAGAGAAGTCATCACCCATCACTGTGGGTGATGCAGCTTTCAGTTCAGTTAATTTTTGGTAAAAATGAACAATACACCACAGATTCAGCAAATTTAGCAAGGGGTTCTGGATGACCTCTATAACTTCAAAGTTCCATTTTACTTGACATAATCTCTTGAAAAGAAAACAAACTTTATTTTCTCACATACATTTAAAACAGAGAAATGATAAAAAAACAACTTTAATATTGATGGAGAGTTTGTCTCTCTCTTTAAAATGGGAACATTTTAACTACTCTGAGAGACAAAAGATGATTACTTTGCCCTCCTTATTTTCACAGTAATTCACTCATTTAGCAAGTATTTATTGAATACCTCTTATGTACCAGGGATTGTTTAGGTGTTAGAGGTATGAAAGTCTGTCTGTGATATCCCTGCTGTCAATGAGTTTATATTCTAATAATGTGTGTGGCAGAAAGTAAATACACAAAAAAATAAATACATGGTAAAATAACAGGTACACATAACTAATAAAACACACTGATTTGTGTTATTCAGTGAAAAAGTGATGAGGATTACTATTTTAGATCAGGTGGTCAGAGTATTTCTCTCTGGAGAGGTGACATTGAACAGAGATCTGAATAAAGGTACATTGTAGTCAGAATAAACAGGTCATGAAAAAGTGTTCAAATTGTTTGACATAATGGAGGAATATAAAAAGGCCTATGTAGGGGGACACTATTCAGAAGTTTCCAGATGACCTGAAATTGATGTCTATATGGCTTTAGCCAGTGATTCCCAAATGTGAATGCAAATTAGAATGGCCTGGGATCTTTAAAAACCACTTATGTCTGAATTCTACCAGTAAACATTTTGACTTAATTAGTATTGTGTGCAACTTAGGCAGCTGAATTTTTAAAAATTTACCCAGTGATTCTAATAGACAGCAAAGTTTGGCAACTTAGCTATGTTCTAAGCTGTCTTTCAATCTTTGGACAGCATAAATATTAAATTACATAACATAACACAAAATCAACTTCATAATCTTGCCTCAGCTTCTCCCAAATCATATCTGCCACTATATCTTTTGCTACATTCATCAAATTTCCCAGGTCCTTTTCCTTCTCAGTGCTTCTGCTTATGCTGGGTATTATATGCCTGAATTTCCTTTCTTTTTGTCCACTCTCTCTCTTTGAGTAACTCCCAATTTAAATCTAATTTCAGATGTCCCTTGTGTAGTATTCTACCTTTGCCAGACTAGTGTGCCCATTACCCTAGTTTCCTTGCACAATTTGTTGACCCTTGTTTTTCCAGCATAATTATCAATAATGACTCCCATTTTACTCACAAAAAAGCTCCAGTTTGTTCCATAGTTTTTATGGCCATGTTTTAATCTGTGTTCCCACAGTTCATATAATGTTTATAATTTGTCAGAACATACCAAAATTTTAACTTTGGTACAACCTTTACTATTTTGTGAACTCTGTAAGGGTAAGACCACATTATATATTGTTTTGTAACCCCCATAACAAGCACATGACATAATAGATATTCACATAAATTGTTGAATTGATTTAATGGATGTATAGAAGTTAATGTATATGAGGAATAGTGTAGTACATTAATAAAATGGTCTCAAATATTTATATATTTAATTTTAAAACTCTTTTAATTCTTACACTTCTGGCCAATATTCAATCAGCTGTCTAGAATATTATGGACTGAATTTACACAAATCTAATTAAGGTCACATCTGCAGCACAATGACAATGATTTTACCAATATAGTCTGAAGCAAATTGAGGTCAGTGTACATTTTCTCATAACCTTGCTCTTAGCTTTTCTTCCATGAGGTGCAGAAGGTTTCAATTTACTGAAGCACCGAGGTAGGTAAGATCCAATCAAAGTAAAAGCAAAATCAATAAATGTTAACCTCGAAGAGCTAAATAGTAGTGACATCAGTCATGAAAAAAAGTTGTTTGTAGGTTTGAAACACTATTGTTCTGTAATGGTAGGAGAATAAAACTGCAACTATGACCTTGATAAATTTAAGTTTTATTTAGCTTAATGTATTTAACATGCAGACAAAGAGATTCAAACTTAACTGCATTATATTGATAGATTAGTGCTTAACAAGGGAAGAAAAATTTGATCTTTTCATTATAATATGAAAATATTTTGTTATTGTAACATTTTTTGATAATATATTCTAAAAAGTGATCACTTAGAAAATGCTTTTAATGTTTGTGGTAATATTTACATAAATGGTTATTTCTTTTAAAATTAATACTTTTAAGGTATATGTGAAAAGGTATACGTGGCATTTACACCTAGAGTAAAATGTATTAAATATAAAGGAAAAGCAGAACTATATATCAAAAAACATATAGAAAAGTGGTTAAAAGCACATGCGTTTGAGTCCCAACTTTGCCAACTTATTAATCTTATTTTCGTATTTGTAACACAATACTATTTATCTAATGTGGTATTTTGAGGATTTTGTAGTACAAGAACATATCAGATACCTCTTATATATTTATCAAATAACTGAAAAAATGACAGCATACAATAGTAAGGAATCAACAAATTGGTGGCATACAAGGGGAGGACACTGATTTTTTACATCAATAATTTTGTGAAGATTAAATGAGTAAAATTATGTGAGTACCAAATATAACTTGTTACACAGTTTTTTTTTCAGTTCATTTTTATCAATTTTAATATTGCCATCCATTTCCTTTCATTGATTCATAAATCAACCATGGGTAATTGTTCTATTTGACCACTTTTGACTCACTTTTGATTTTATATTCAATCTAATAGTTTCATTCCTCATACACTTCAAATTCCTACAAAGATTATCATCTTGCATGTATGTTTTAAATCTGTGGAAATAAAATTAAGGTAAAAATTATACACATCTTGTGTTCAATATGATCACATAGAAAGCTATAATCCTGAACTCATGACAATATTGTAAAATGGTTTTTACACTACTCTATCACAGAGTTCATTGTACCATATCGAGTACAGGGACCATCATACTCTCATTTATGTTTAGGTTATTTTTTCAATACTTCTACACCATTGTATAATACCTGATCTTTAAACTAAACCTCTAGTATAGCATAGATATTTCTATAGGATGAATGTTGATTCATAATATTATACTTAAGCACACTTGTTTTTGAGCAGTGTGTGCTTTTCCCAGAAAAGTTTATAATTCATCCAGGAAAGAGGTTTGTTTTAAGACAGTGTCCTGAAACTAGGAAGATGAGGCTTACATATCTTTGCTTAGGGTCAGACATGTTTAAGAACATCACATTCATATGCCACATGAATTGGGTTGGGACCAATAAGGATAATATCCTCTCTCATTTTTACCCTTTTGTTATCACTTAAGACCTAATACAATTTTGATAAATCTAGTCTGATCTCATCTCTTGCAAGTGGAGGATGGCAGTGTCAAGGAGATAAGTACATTAAAGAGAAAACAGGGATCCTTTAGAACCCCATATTACCATGTTAACTGGTTGAAGATCCCAAGGTTAAGATAAACAGTAGGGACACCAGAAGGTGGCCTAATGCAGTCTAGCTGCAGTTTTCATCACATATTGTCCCTTCTTTGACAACTTAAATAATTTGTATTATTCAGCCTTAAATGAAGGAAATCCTGCCATTTGTGTCAACATGGATGAATCTAGAGAACACTATGCTAAGTGAAATAAGCCAGACACAGACAGACAAATACCACATAACCTCACTTATATGTGGAATTTTAAAAAGTCAAACTCATACTAACAGAGAGTAGAGTGGTACTTGCTGGGCATTGCAGGTAGGGAGAATAGAGGATGTTGGTCAAATGGTACAAACTTTCAGTTATAAGATGAATAAGTTCTGGATACCTAATGTATAATATGGTGACTATAATTAATAATAGTGTACTATATATTTGAAATTTGGTAAGAGAATAGATCTCAAGTGTTCTCATCACACACACAAAGGTAGCTATGAGAGGTGATGGATATGTTAATTAGCTAGTTTCTGGTAATCATTTCACAATGTATATGTATATCAAAAGAGTACGTTGTATACTTAAATATATACAATTTTTATTTGTCAGTAATTTCTCAATAAACCTGGGGACAAAAAATAAATTTTTCTTTCAAAGGCTGAAGAAATAATTTTAAAGAAACATAGTTTTTTTCTAGAAATTGAAAAGAAAAAATAGTTATTTTTATTATTACCTTGACCATGAGATTTCATTAAAGCAATCAGGTTTTCACTCTAGAAAATAATATAATGGTATGATCAATAAATTTTGGTTTCTGAAATTGGCTTATAGGTAGAATGAATATGACTCTATTGTATGTTTTATAGTCAGTGTTCAATATTTGATGCCAGAAAGCCCCCTGGTTAGGGGAGGGCAACACATGGCAGTCAAATCTCTGCAGCTGCAGCTAGCATCACAGTGATGAGAAGTTGTTTCATGTTTGTTCTTTTGGTTTTCGCTCAACTGAAATCAAAGAAGCTAACAAAAATAGAAGGGCAAACTGTGCCAGGAAGAGAGGTGTAAATAAAAATCCAGTACATCAACTGGGAAGTCTAGATATTACTGATATGATAGGGCTAGAAGCAAATATCACAGCAGCTGTAATCCAAGAAGAAGATAATAGCATGAGAAAGCTTCAAGAGGGCATAAGTCTTGTCTGCCTTAAATCAGACCTATCCGATTTTTCAAATGAAAGAACAAACACACTAATGAGTTTTTGTTTTGTTTTTTTAAGTGACTGACTGGCTGAAGGAAAAAAACATAAGTTAAAAGTAAATGAGAGGGACTTCCCTGGTGGTGCAGTGGTTAAGAATACACCTGAAAGTGGAGGGGACACAGGTTTGATCCCTGGCCCAGAAGGAACCCACATACTGTGGAGCAATGAAACCCATGCATCATAACTACTGAGCCTGTGCTTTGGAGAACATGAGCCACAACTACTGAGTATGAGTGTCACAACTACTGAAGCCTAAGTGCCTAGAGCCTATGCTCTGCAGCAAGAGAAGCCACTGCAATGAAAAGTAGCCCTCACTGGCTGCAACTAGTGAAAGCCCGTGTGCAGCAAAGAAGAGCCAATGTAGCCAAAAAATAAATAAATGAGTGAATAATTTTTTTAAAAAAAGTAAATGAGAAAGAGATCAAGATGGCAGAGGAGTAGGAAGCAAAGTTCATCTCCTTCCACAGAAACATTGAAAATACATCTACAAGTGGTACGATTAAAGTAGATTAGCTACTGAGCACCAACAGGAGACCTCAGACGTTCAAAAAGACAAGAAAACCTACACATAACCAGGCAGGACAAAGGGAAAAAGAAAAAGAAGGAATCAGAACTTGGCCTGTGCCCTGGGGAGGGAGCTGTAAAGGAGAACATGTTCCTGTACCTTGGGTATTCTCCTTACCAGTGGAGAGATCAGCCTGGACAGAGGAGGAGATTCAGGGCCTAAGAAGAGAGAGGAGAAACTGGTTTGTGGAAGGCAAAATGGGGATTAACCTTCATAGGGGGTCACCACCATAACCCTGCACTCACCAAACTAAGATACTCCTCTTCTGGTAAGGGTGGCGTTCAGGTGCTTGAAGCTCAGACTCCAGAGCTCAGTTCCAGGGAGAGGCCCAGGATTAGGTGTGGAAACAGCCTGAAGAGGTTGGGCCATGGCAGTGGAGGGTGTACTAGGAAAAAGCTTGGTCCTGCCAGAGAGGGAGGGGCAGGGCCACCATAAGAGCTTATTTCTCTGTGAATGTTGCCAGGCAACAAGACACAGCCTATGGGAGCTCCAGGGGCTGGCCTGAATTAACACCACCATCTCGGGGTCCAGAGGCCGTCACAGGTTGCCTCTTCTAGACACACAGGTGGACATCAGATGTTGCCCTTGCTCATCCAGAAGTGGCTCCTGCCACTAGGAATTCCACCAGAGGGCTCAAGGTCCTGCCATGCTGACCTGGAAGTGTGCAGAGACTCCAGCCAATAGGAATTCTGCCAGTGGGCCCCCAGACCTGCCTACCCTGTCCCGAGGGGGCAGATAGATTCCGCAACTAGGAAATCTGTCAGTCAATGCCAAAACATGCCCTGCGGCCCTGGGAGTGTGCAGATAGCTCCCCCAATAGAAGATCTTTCAGTGGGTGCCAGGATATTCCCACCATCCCTGGAGCGTGGATAGCTTTGCTACTAGAAAATCTGCCAGTGGGTGCCAGGACCTGTCATACTGTTCTGGGAGGGCATGGATAGCTGCTCCTACTAGGATATCTGTCAGTGGGTGCTGGGGACCTGCCCCACTGTCTTGGGAACATGCAGATAGCTCTCGCCACTAGGAAATCCATCAGCAGGTACCAGGACCTGCCTGCTCTGTCCCAGGAGGGCACAGATAGCTCCCCCACTAGGAAACCTCACAGACGAAGGGCTGAAACCAGAGCTGAGCCCCAGGTGCCATGTGACTAAGGAAGAAAAGATGAAATCTCTCCTCATGCTGCACACTGTGGAGTTATGGCTGCACACTGTGGAGTTACATCTCCACTGATGGTTTCCTAAATTTAGCATCTGTGAAACATCTGAAAGGACAACAAGTGCTCCTACAGCTGGGATGGGTCTGGTGTTAGCACCTCTGGGGTTTGTGGGCACGTACATGTGGGGCTTGATCCAGGCCAAAGTCTGAGCTGCCTCTATATCTCCCACAGTGGGTCTAGGTGCAAAACTACTGCAGTCCTGGGACTTGACTTCAGTGATCTGTGCCAGTGGCCTGGTGAAAACAATGCCTGAGAGTCACCTGGGCCAATTGAAATCTTACCTATAACTAAGGTAGTACTGAGAGCAGTGCCAACAACAGTGTACTTTGTGATCCCACACAATGGACAAAAGTGGACACAACAGAACATATTCACAGGTGAACAATTCCAGTGGAAGAATACTCAGTGGCTTCTCTCCCAGTGGGAGTGTTCCAATTCCACCTACCTTGTGCTGCAGATTAGAATTACAGCTAAGAAACAGATCTGGTGGCCTCTACTACAACAACTAGGGAGTAGACCTGACCCCTGACAAGGCAGTGACAACCACAGAGATAAGGGGAGGCTCCACTCAATATCCTGGGCAGGATCTAGTCACCACAACACCTATCAAACCCCCTATCAAGGGGATAATGGCATAAGTCTCTAGACCAACCTCACCCAACTGAGGGAAGATACCAGAAGCTAGAGGAACTGTGATGTGGCAGCCTGTGGAAAGGAGACCACAAACACAGTAACTCTGACAAAATGAGATGACAAAGAAATTTGTTGCAGATGAAGGAAAAAGAAAAAACAAAACCTACAAGAACAACAAAAAGAAGAGGAGATAGGCAGTCTGCCTGAGAAAGAAATCAGAGTAATGATAGTAGATGGTATCCAAGACCTCAAAGAATGGAGGCCTGGATAGAGAAGACACAAGAAAAGTTTAACAAAGACCTAGAAGGACTAAAGAATCAACAAACAGAGATGAACAATGCAATAACTGAAATGAAAATACACTAGAAGGAATCAATAGCACAATAATTGAGGCAGAAGAACAGATAAGTGACCTGGAAGACAGAATGGTGGAAATCTCTGCTGTTGAACAGACAAAAGAAAAAAAAAGAAAAAGAAAAGGAAGCCGGTCTCAAAGACTTTGGGGACAACATTAAACACACCAACATTTGAATTATATGGGTCCCAGAAGAAGAAGAAAAAGAGAAAAGGCCTGAGAAAATATTTGAAGAGATTATAGTCAAAAACTTACCTATAATGAGAAAGGAAATTTTGACCAAAGTCAAGGAAGTGCAGAGAGTTCCATAAAGGATAAACCCAGGACAAAAAAACATGCCAAGACAAATATTAATCAAACTAACAAAAATTAAATACAAAGACAAAATATTAAAGGCAACAAGGAAAAAGCAACAAATAATATACAAGGGAATCCCCATAAGTTTATCAGTTGATTTTTCTGCAGAAACTGCAGGTCAGAATGGAGTGATATGATATACTTAAAGTGATGAAAGGGAAAAACCTACAGCCAGGAATACCCTAACCAGCAAGGTTCTCAATCAGATTTGATGGAAAAATCTAAAGCTTTACAGACAAGCAAAAGCTAAGAGAATTCAGCACCACCAAACCAGCTTTACAACAAATGCTTAAGGACTTTCTCTAGGCAGGAAACACAAGAGAAGAAAAAAAAAAAAAAAAGAGAAAGGGAAGAAAAAACACCTGCAAAAATACCCATAAAACAATTAAGAAAATGGCAATAGGAACATACCTATCAATAATTACCTTAAACGTGAATGGATTAAGTGCTCCAACCAAAAGACACGGACTGGATGAGTGGATACAAAAACAAGACGTGTATATATGCTGTCTACAAGAGACCCACTTCAGACCTAGGGATACATACAGAGTGAAAGTGAGGGGATGGAAAAAGATATTCCATGCACATGGAAGTCAAAAGAAAGCTGGAGTAGCAATAGTCATATAAAACAAAATACACTTTAAGATAAAGACTGTTACAAGAGACAAGGAAGGACACTACATAATGATCAAGGGATCAATCCAAGAAGAAGATATAACAATTGTAAGTATACATGCACCCAACATAGAAGCACCTCAATATATAAGGCAAATGCTAACAGCTATAAAAGGGAAAATTAACAGTAACACAATAATAGTGGAGGCTTTTAATACCCCACTTACACCAATGGACAGATCATCCAGACAGAAAATTAATAGGGAAACACAGGCCTTAAATGACACATTTTACCAGGTATACTTAATTGATATTTATAGGACATTCCATCTGAAAGCAGCAGAATACACTTTCTTCTCAAGTGCACACAGAACATTCTCCAATATAGATCACACCTTGGGTCACAAATCAAACTGGAGTAAATTTAAGAAAATTAAAATGATATCAAGAATCTTTCCCAACCACAATACTATGAGATTAGAAATCAATTACAGGGGAAAAAATGTAAAAAAACAGAAACACATGGAGGCTAAATAATATGTAATTAAATAACTGATGGATCACTGAAGAAATCAAAGAGGAAATTAAAAAAATACCTAGAGACAAATGACAATGAAAACACGATGACCCAAAAGTTATGGGATGCAGCAAAAGCAGTTCTAGAAGGAAGTATATAGCAAAACAACCTTACCTCAGGCAACAAGAAAAATCTCAAATAAACAAGCTAAACTCAACATAAAGTAACTAGAGAAAGAAGAACTAGAAAAAACCAAAGAAATCATAAAGATCAGAGCAGAAATAAATGAAATAAAGAAGAAGAAAACAATAGCAAAGGTCAATGAAGCTAAAAGCTGGTTCTTTGAGAAGGTAAACAAAATTGATAAATCTTTAGCCAGACTCATTAAGAAAAAAAGGGAGAGGACTCAAATCAATAAAATTAGAAATGAAAAATTAGAAGTTATAAATGACACTGCAGAAATACAAAATGCCAAAAGAGACTACTACAAGCAACTATATGCCAATAAACTGGACAACTTGGAAGAAATGGACAAAATCTTAGAAAGGTACAACCTTCCAAGACTGAACCAGGAAGAAATAGAACACATAAACAGACCAATCACAAACAATGAAATTGAAACTGTGATTAAAAATCTTCCAACATACAAAAGTCCAGGACCACATGGCTTCACAGGTGAATTCTATCAAACATCTAGACGAAGCTAACATGCATACTTCTCAAACTCTTTCAAAAAATTGCAGAGGAAGGAACATTCCCAAACTCATTCTAAGTGGCTTCCATCATCTTGATACCAAAATGAGACAAAGATTTCACAAAAAAGAAAATTATAGACCAATATCACTGATAAACTTAGATGCAAAAATCTTCAACAAAATATTAGCAAACAGAATGCAACAACACATTAAAATGACCATACACCATGATCAAGTGGGATTTATTCCAGGGATGCAACAATTCTTCAATAAACACAAGTCAATCAATATGATACATCATATTAACAAACTGAATGATAAAAACCTCAATAGATGCAGAAATATCATTTGACAAAATTCAACACCCATTTATGATAAAATTGCTCTAGAAAGTAGGCATAAAGGGAACCTTCCTCAACATAATAAAGACAATATATGACAAACCCACAGCTAACATCATTCTTGATGGTGAAAAACTGAAAGCATTTCCTCTAAGATCAGGAACAAGACAAAGATGTGTGCTCTAGCCACTTTTATTCAACATAGTTTGGAAGTTCTAGCCACGGAATTCAGAGAAGAAAGAGAAATAACAGGAATCCAAACTGGTAAAGAAGTAAAACTGTCACTGTTTGAAGATGACATAATACTATACATAGAAAATACTAAAGATGCTACCAGAAAACTACTAGAGCTCATCAGTGAATTTCATAAAGTTGCAAGATACAAAATTAATGCACAGAAATCTCTTGCATTCCTATACTCTAACAATGAAAGATCAGAAAGAGAAGTAAGGGAAACAATCTCATTTTCCATCACATCAGAAAGAACAAAATACCTAGGAATAAACGTACCTAAGGAGGCAAAAGACCTGCATGCAGAAAACTATGAAATACTGATAAAAGAAATCAAAGATGACACAAACAGATGGAGAGATATAACATGTTCTTGGATTGCAAGAATCAATATTGTGGAAATTATTATATTACCCAAAGCAATCTACAGATTCAGTGCAATCCTTATCAAATTACCAATGGCATTTTTCATGAAATTAGAACAAAAAATTACAATTTGTATGGAAACACAAAAGACCCAAAATAGCCAAAGCAATCTTAAGAAGGAACAATGGAGCTATAGAATGTGGCTCCCTGACATCAGACTATACTACAAAGCCACGGTCCTCAAGACAGTATGGTCCTGGCACAAAAACAGAATTATCAATCTGTGCAACAAGATGGCAAATCCACAGAACTACAGTCACATAATCTATGACAAAGGAGGCAAGAATGTACAATGGAGAAAAGACAAGTCTTTTCAATTATGGTGCTGGGAAAACTGGACAGCTATATATAAAATAATGATTAGAACACTTCCTAACACCATACACAAAAATAAACTCAAAATGGATTAAAGACTTAAATGTAAACCCAAACACTATAAAACTCTTAGAGGAGAGCATAGGCAGAGCACTCTTTGACATAAAGCACAGCAAGATCTTTTTTGATTCACCACCTAAAGTAATATAAATAAAAACAAAAATAAACAAATGAGCCCCAAATAAACTTAAAACCTTTTGCACAGCAAAGAAAACCATCAAAAAAAATGAGAAGAAAGTCCACAGAATGGGAGCAAATATTTCAAATGTAGCAAACGACAAAGGATTAACCTCCAAAATGTACAAACAGCTCAATATCAAAAAACAAAAAATCCAATAAAAAAATGGATGGAAGATCTAAACAGACATTTCTCCAAAGAAGACATACAGATTACCAAAAAGCACATGAAAAGATGCTCAACATCACTAATTATTTGAGAAATGCAAAACAAAACTACAATGAGATACTACCTCACACCAGTCAGAATGGCCTTCATCAAAATATCTACCAAAAATAAATGCTGGAGAGGATGTGGAGAAAAGCGAACCTTCCTCCACTGTTGGTAGGCATGTAAATTGGTACAGCCACTATGGAAAACAGTATGGAGGTTCCTTAAAGAACTAAAAATAGAGCTACTGTATGATCCAGCAATCCCACTCCTAGGCATATACCTGGAGAAAGCCATAATTCAAAAAATACATGCATCTCAATGTTCACTGCAGTAGCAGGATATGGAAGCAATCTAAATGTCCATCAATAGAGGGATGGATAAAGAAGATGTGGTACATGTATACAATGGAATATTACTCAGCCATAAAAAAGAACAAAATAATGTCATTTGCAGCAACATGGATGGACCTAGAGATTGTCATACTGAGTGAAGTCAGACAGAGAAACACAAATATTATATGATATCACTTATAAGTGGAATGTAAAAAATGGTACAATGAACTTATTTACAAAACAGAAGTAGAGTCACAGTTGTAGAAAATAAACTTATGGTTACCAGGGGATAAGGTGGGGGAGGGATAAATTGGGAGACTGGGTTGGACATATACATTCTACTATATGTAAAATAGATAACTAGAAAGAACCTACTGTATAGCACAGGGAACTCTACTCAATACTCTGCAGTGGCCTATAAGGGAAAGGAATCTACAAAATGAGCGGATATATGTATATGTATATGAATATGAATAACTGATTCACTTTGCTGTGCAGTTGAAACTAACACAAGATTGTAAATCAAATATACTCCAAGAAAAACTTAAAAAAAATTTTTGAGGACCAATTATAAGTCCAAGTGTTAGAAATAAAAAAAAAAAAAATGACAGATGTTATCTGTCCCCCCCCTAAAAAAAGTAAGTGAGAAGTGTTTCCGCAGCTCATCTTAGGCTGCAGATCATTTAATAGTATCTGGTTCTTGCTTTTCAATTTTCTAATTAGACTTGAAATATTTTTAGTAAGTTCATTTTTCCTCTTGGAAAACCAGGACCCAGCATATGAAATTCATTTTCTTTTGGTTAGTATCACATACTCACTAAGCTACCTCACTCACTCACATGCTGTTTTAGTTCTCCTGTAAATTTCTGCTTATAAGGGAGTGAAGTTGTATAGAGATTTTACCTAAAGGAATGGTAAACTGGCATAAATTTGACTTATTTACTTTTATATAATTTTAAACTTACTACTCAGTGCAGTTTTTAGGGGTCTTTTGTGGTACTGATCTCTGTAGAAATAATACCTCATTGTGCAAATTCACAAGGTTGTAGGACAATATGATTCTCAAACTCTTTTCAAATGCAATTATCTTCTTTTCTGATTCATACTCCCTTAGTTAAAGCAATATTTCTACCCATGAAATACAGAACTTTATCCCCATTTGTTTGAGTGACCCAAGCACATTACATCTGTATAGATCACTGGTTATTATAGTGTATATGTCATGTAAAGAAGACCTTCAGCTTCACCGTAATGAGTCTTGGTTCACTTGGTTTTCAAGTGTCCTGTCAGTTTTGGTTAAATATTGCTAACTTTGCACAGCAGAATGCAGAATGTTCATTTCGTAATTGATAGTAGGTAACAGTGGAGTGAAGCTTTTTATATTCTGTGGAAATGGAGAAGTCATATATTGTGTCGACATAAAATCCCATTATACAGAACCTTGTACAAAGAGTACAAATGATCATAATATCCTACACAGAAAGTCATGAGGTTAAATCAGACATCCTAGTCTCTAATAAATACATGAATAAAATTGCCCCAAGAGTAAATTTCTTAAGATGCCTCTGAGACCTGAAATGCATTCAATATACCTTAAGAAAACGTTACTTACTTTCCAGAAAATCCAGGAAGACTACATATATTATTAATCATTACTGCCTATGAGAACTAACAGAGATAATATTAGGTTTTTAAATTTAAAAAAATTCTATGATATAAATGTATATTCATAAAATATTTGTATTTTTCAAGCTCAAAATGCTTTAAATATAACTCAATTATTCTTCACCTTCATCCTATAAAAATATGTGCCATTTTCTCTATTTTTAAATTATTTTAAATGAAACTCTTTTTTTAAAAAATAAATTTATTTATTTATTTTTGGTTGCATTGCGTCTTATTGCTGCTCACGCACTTTTCTGTAGTTGCAGAGAGTGGGGGCTACTCATTGTTGTGGTGCACGGTATTCTCATTGTGGTGGCTTCTCTTGTTGCATAGCACAGGCTTTAGGCACGTGGGCTTCAGTAATTGTGTCACACAGGCTCAGTAGTGGTGGCACACAGGCTTAGTAGCTGCGTGACATGTGGAATCTTCCTGGACCAGGTCTCGAACTTGTGTCCTCTGCATTGACAGGTGGACTCCCAACCACTGTGCCACCAAGGGAAGTCCTGATATTTTCTTTCTAATTTAGCATGTTAAATCTTTCAGCAGATTGCTAATTAGAATTATTTGAAGTTAAATTGAACAATTTTTGAAGTTAAATTACATCTTATATAACAGTAAGACAAATATTTTTTGAAACAGTTTAAGTGGATAATTTATTTTATTTCATTTTTCTTTAAAAATATTATTGAGCAAAAATATTTTTCTAATATATTCTGTAATAGGCATTAGTACACAACAGCAGTGAACAAGACCAACCAAACTTATTGTAATAAGCAGTGTATTGATTCTCTTCTGTATACAACACCATACCCACTAGGTCTTGTCCCATTGCAACTACTTCTGCAGTGTCTAGGTCCACACAGGCTTAAACAGAAGCTTGATGTCCATGCATGCCTTGCAGCCAAAACTTCCTTGTCTTCCTAGCACCTCAGGTACACAAACACACCTGTCACTCATATATACAGAACTCAAATGTGAAGGGGACTTAAGGCACAGGTCAAGGTTGGGCTGACATTTGGCCAATAGGAGATATGAGCTGATAAAGAAATACTTCCTATTTCCACGTTCCCACTCTGCTCCACTCCTACTCTCTGTAATAAATTAACAAATAGACTATTTACACAGAAAACTTTATTATAAGTGCCATTCTTGGGGGAAACTCAGGTTAAGATAATGAGCACCATAAATACCTATAAATAACAGACACTGAGAATGATGTTGTAGAGCTAAATTACTCACTAAATAGCAATAGGAATTCTTGGCAGAAGTGATGATTTCTGGCATGAAGTAATATGACATAGCTGTGCTTATTTTCACTTGTGGTTGATTGGTATGGGTAGAGGTGAAAGGTGAAGTGTTGCCTTTTGCAATGGCTCTGGTACTTTATCAATATGGGCAAATGTGTAAGTATAAATACTGAGGGATTAATCTTAAATACATGTTACTAAATGAAAGAAGCCAATATGAAAAGACTACATTCTGTATGATTCCAACTACATGACATTCTGGAATATATAAAACTATGGAGACAGTTAAAAATCAGTGGTTGTCAGTAATGGTGGGAGGGAATGACTAGGTATAGCATGAAACAATTTCAGTGCAGTGAAAATACTCTGTATTAAATTATAATAACGAATGCATATCATTATACTTTTGGCCAAATCCATAAAATGTACAACAACAAGAGTGAACACTAGTGTAAACTATGCACTTTGGTTAATTATGATGTGTCAGTGTAGGTTCACCGATGGTAACAAATGTACCACTCTAGTACAGGATATTGATAATGGTGGGAGGTTATACATGTGTGGACACAGGGAATATGTGGGAAATCTTTACATCTTTCCCTCAGTTTTTCTGTGAACCTAAAATCTGCTTCTCAAAATTTACAAAAAGTTAAGTCCCTAAAAAGAAAAGTATAGGAAAATCACTTAGAACTTTTTATGACATTGTTAAAGCTTTGTCTTTTACCCTGAGAAAGATGAGGAACCAGTAGGGGGTTTAAGCAGAGAGGAGCACAATATGACTTACAGTTTAGGAAGGATTACTCCAGACACTGTATGGTAAAAAAAACAAACAAAAAAACAAGCAAACAAAACAAAAAACAAAACAAAACAAAAAACTGTAGGTACAAGGGTAGAAGCTAGGAACTAGTTTATATCCAATAGGATATATCCAGCATACTACCTGTTTGTGTAAGGTGTTGAGCTAAGAATGTTTTTACAGATGTCACTGGCAATCTCTTGGTGGATAGGGTATGCTAACAGGAAGATAATTAAATTTTTTTTCATTATTAGATAGATATGTATTATAAAAAGTGTACTCAATAATATATTTTGAATTTTTTCAATAGTAATGTTTCTTCTTTCTTTATAAGTGATTACATAATATCCTAGGTTTAGCCTCTTGTACCTGAAAGACTAAAATAATAAAAACTATATTTAGTATAGTAATATATTAGTAACAGTAAGTACATTAGTAAAATATTTATTTAAAATATCTAAACATCTAGCCTTTTAGAGAAAATATTTGCCATCCCTTGAATTAGAAGACTACTAAATTAATCTAAGCAGGACATAAGGGTGTTTCATAACTGCATGTTTACAGTGGAAATGACATAATTCTAGAGGTAATTTAAAGGTAAAAATACACAGAATTTGCTCAGGGACTATGTATGGAATTGAGACAAACATGGGGGACAAGAATGATATTTGGCTAGATATTTGGCCAAGATTTTTGGCTTGAGCCAATGGAGAATGGAGTTGCCATCTCAAAATGTGGAGAGCTGTAGTGGAATAGGTTTGAAAATAAAGATCATTAATTTATTTTTTAAATGTAAGGATTCACTGTTCTATTATATATACAAGTGAAAGTTGTGAATAGACAGTATATATATATATATATATATATATATATAGTATATAGTATATAGTATATGGTGGTACACTAAAGGTGAGGACATGAAAGCACTGAAAGTAGAGGCCTGTTTGGAAAATCCTGGCATAGAAAAGAAGTGAATTGAGGCAAAAATAAAATGAAAGTTTCAAAAAATTTATTTTATTTTAAACATGAAATAATTTAATTAATGTAAACTGTTGACGAATGGAACCAAAGTTTTAGGGAGGTTCAAATTAAATGAGAGAGCAGGGATAAATAACAAAGTTATGATTGATATGTTAATAAGCATGACAAAGGCAGTAAGATAAACACAACCCCATTGTAGTCTGCCATTGATTTTTTTTTTTACATTTTTATTGGAGTATAATTGCATTACAATTGTGTGTTAGTTTCTGCTTTAAAACAAAGTGAATCAGTTATACATATACATATGTTCCCATATCTCTTTCCTCTTCCATCTCCCTCTCTCCCACCCTCCCTTTCCCACCCCTCTATGTGGTCACAAAGCATGGAACTGACCTCCCTGTGCTATGGGGCTGCTTCCCAATAGCTATCTACCTTACGTTTGGTAGTGTATATATGTTCATGCCTCTCTCTCGCTTTGTCACAGCTTACCCTTCCCCCTCCACATATCCTCCAGTCCATTCTCTAGTAGGTCTGTGTCTTTATTCCTGTCTTACCCCTAGGTTCTTTATGACATTTTTTCCCCTAAATTCCATATGTATGTGTTAGCATACGGTATTTGTCTTTCTCTTTCTGACTTACCTCACTCTGTATGACAGACTCTAAGTCTATCCACCTGATTACAAATAGCTCAATTTTGTTTCTTTTTATGGCTGATAATATTCCATTGTATATATGTGCCACATCTTCTTTATCCATTCATCAGATGATGGACACTTAGGTTGTTTCCATCTCAGGGCTATTGTAAATAGAGCTGCAATGAACATTTTGGTGCATGACACTTTTTGACTTATGGTTTTCTCAGGGTATATGCCCAGTAGTGGGATTGCTGGGTCATATGGTAGTTCTGTTTGTAGTTTTTCAAGGAACCTCCATACTGTTCTCCATAGTGGCTGTACCAATTCACATTCCCACCAGCAGTGTAAGAGTGTTCCCTTTTCTGCACACCCTCTCCAGCATTTATTGTTTCTAGATTTTTTGATGATGGCCACGCTGACTGGTGTGAGATGATATCTCATTGTAGGTTTGATTTGCATTTCTCTAATGATTAATGATGTTGAGCATTCTTTCGTGTGTTTGTTGGCAGTCTGTATATCCACTTTGGAGAAATATCTATTTAGGTCTTCTGCCCATTTTTGGATTGGGATGTTTCTTTTTTGTTATTGTTATTGAGCTGCATGAGCTGCTTATAAATTTGGGGGGTTAATCCTTTGTCAGTTGCTTCATTGGCAAATATTTTCTCCCATTCTATAGGTTGTCTTTTGGTCTTGTTTATTATTTCTTTGTTATGCAAAAGCTTTGAAATTTCATTAGGTCCCATTTATTTATTTTTGTTTTTATTTCCATTTCTCTAGGAAGTGGGTCAACAAGGGTATTGCCGTGATTTATGTCATTGAGTGTTCTGCCTATGTTATCTTCTAAGAGTTTGACAGTTTCTGGCCTTACATGTAGGTCTTTAATCCATTTTGAGCTTATTTTTGTGAATGGTGTTAGGGAGTGATCTAATCTCATAATTTTACATGTACCTATCCAGTTTTCCAAGCACCACTTAAAGAAGAGGCTCTCCTTTCTCCACTGTACATTCCTACCTCCTTTATCAAAGATAAGGTGACCATATGTGCAAGCACTTATCTCTGGGCTTTCAATCCTGTTCCACTGACCTATATTTCTGTTTTTGTGCCAGTACCATACTGTCTTGATTACTGTAACTTTGTAGTATAGTCTGAAGTCAGGGAGCCTGATTCCCCCAGCTCCGTTTTTCATTCTCAAAATTGCTTTGGCTATTCGGGGTCATTTTTGTTTTCCAAAAAAATTGTGAATTTTTTTGCTCTAGTTCTGTGAAAAATGTCAGTGGTAGTTTGATAGGCATTGCATTGAATCTGTAGATTGCTTTGGGTAGTAGAGTCATTTTCACAATATTGATTCTTCCAATCCAAGAACATGGTATATTTCTCCATCTATTTGTATCATCTTTAATTTCTTTCATCAGTGTCTTATAATTTTATGCATACAGGTATTTTGTCTCCTTAGGTAGGTTTATTCTTAGATATTTTATGCTTTTTTTTGCAAAGGTAAATGGGAGGGTTTTCTTGATTTCACTTTCAGATTTTTCATCATTACTTTATAGGAATGACTCAGATTTTGGTACATTAATTTTGCATCCTGCTACTTTACCAAATTCATTGATTACCTCTAGTAGTTTTCTGGTAGCATCTTTAGGATTCTCTATGTATAATACCATGTCACCTGCAAACAGTGACAGCTTTACATCTTATTTTCCAATTTGGATTCCTATCATTTCCTTTTCTTCTCTGATTGCTGAATAAACTTCCAAAACTATGTTGAATAAGAGTGGTGAGAGTGGGCAACCTTGTCTTGTTCCTGATCTTAGTGGAAATGCTTTCAGTTTTTCACCATTGAGGAAGATGTTGGCTGTGGGTGTGTCATACATGGCCTTTATTATGTTGAGGAAAGTTCCCTCTATGTCTACTTTCTGCAGGATTTTTAATCATAAATTGTTGTTGAATTTTTTCAAAAGCTTTCTCTGCATCTATTGAGAGAATCATATGTTTTTTTCTCCTTCAATTTGTTAATATGGTGTATCACTTTGATTGATTTGCATATATTGAAGAATCCTTGCATTCCTGGAATAAACTCCACTTGATCATGGTGTATGATCCTTTTAATGTGCTGTTGGTTTCTGTGTGCTAGTATTTTGTTGAGGATTTTTGCATCTATGTTCATCAGTGATATTGACCTGTAGTTTTCTTTCTTTGTGACATTCTTGTCTGGTTTTGGTATCAGGGTGATGGTGGCCTCGTAGAATGAGTTTGGGAGTGTTCCTCCCTCTGCTATATTTTGGAAGAGTTTGAGAAAGATAGGTTTTAGCACTTCTCTAAATGTTTGATAGAATTCGCCTGTGAAGCCATCTGGTCTTGGGCTTTTTTTTTGTTGGAAGATTTTAATCACATTTTCAATTTCAGTGCTTGTGATTAGTCTGTTCATATTTTCTATTTCTTCCTGATTCAGTCTTGGCAGGTTGTGCATTTCTAAGAATTTGTCCATTTTTTCCAGGTTGTCCATTTTATTGGCATAGAGTTGCTTGTAGTAATCTCTCATGATCTTTTGTATTTCTGCAGTGTCATTTGTTACTTCTCCTTTTTCATTTCTAATTCTATTGATTTGAGTCTTCTCCCTTTTTTTTTCTTGATGAGTCTGGCTAATGGTTTATCAATTTTGTTTATCTTCTCAAAGAACCAGCTTTTAGTTTTATTGATCTTTGCTATTCTTTCCTTCATTTACTTTTCATTTATTTCTGATCTGATTTTTATGATTTCTTTCCTTCTGGTAACTTTGTGGGTTTTTTTTTTTTGTTGTTGTTGTTGTTCTTCTTCTTCTTCTTCTTCTTCTTTCTCTAATTGCTTTAGGTGCAAGGTTAGGTTGTTTATTCGAGATGTTTCCTGTTTCTTAAGGTAGGATTGTATTGCTCTAGACTTCCCTCTTAGAACTGCTTTTTCTGCATCACATAAGTTTTGTGTTGTCACATCTCCATTGTCATTTGTTTTTAGGTATCTTTTTATTTCCTCATTAATTTCTTCAGTGATCACTTCGTTATTATGTAATGTATTGTTTAGCCTCCATGTGTTTGTATTTTTTACAGATCTTTCCTTTAATTGATATCTAGTCTCACAGCATTGGAGTCAGAAATGATACTTGATATAATTTCAATTTTCTTCAATGTACCAAGGCTTGATTTGTGACCCAAGATATGATCTCTCCTGGAGAATATTCCATAAGCACTTGAGAAAAATGTGTATTCTTTTGTTTTTGGAGAGAATGTCCTATAAATATCCATTTAGTCCATCTTGTTTAATGTATCATTTAAAGTTTGTGTTTCCTTTTTATTTTCATTTGGGATGATCTGTCCATTGGTGAAAGTGGGATGTTACAGTCCCCTACCATGAATGTGTTACTGTCAATTTCCCCTTTTATGGCTGTGAGTATTTGCCTTATGTACTGAGGTGCTCCTATGTTGGGTGCATAAATATTTACAATTGTTTTATCTTCTCCTTGGTTCAATCCCTTGATCATTATGTAGTGTCCTTCTTTGTCTCTGCTAATAGTCTTTATTTTAAAGTTGATTTTGTCTGATATGGGAATTACTACTCCAGCTTTCTTTTGGTTTCCAGTTGCATGGACTATCATTTTCCATCCCCTCACTTTAAGTCTGTATGTGTCTCTGGTCTGAAGTGGGTCTTTTATAGAAAGCATATATATGGGTCTTGTTTTTGTATCCATTCAGCCAATCTGTTTCTTTTGCTCGGAACATTTATTCCATTTACATTTAAGGTAATTATCAATATGTATGTTCCTATTTCCATTTTCTTAATTGTTTTGGGTTCATTATTGTAGGTCTTTTCCTTCTCTTGTGTTTCTTGCCTAAAGAAGTTCCTTTAGTATTTGTTGTAAAGCTGGTTTGGTGGTGCTGAACTCTCTCAGCTTTTGCTTGTTTGTAAACTTTTTAATTACTCCATCAAATCTGAATGAGATCCATACTGCGTAGAGTAATCTTGTTTGCAGGTTTTTCTCCTTCATCACTTTAAATATGTCCTCTCAGTCCTTTCTGGCTTGCAGAGTTTCTGCTGAAAGATCAGCGGTTAAACTTATGGGGATTCCCTTTTGTGTTATTTGTTGTTTTTCCCTTGCTGCTTTTAATGTATTTTCTTTGTATTTAATTTTTGACAGTTTGATTAATATGTGTCTTGGCATATTTCTCCTTGGATTTATCCTGTATGGGACTGTCTGTGCTTCCTAGACTTGATTAAATATTTTCTTTCCTCTATTAGGGAAGTTTACAACTATAATCTCTTCAAATATTTTCTCAGGCCCTTTCTTTTTCTCTTATTCTTCTGGGACCTCTGTAATTCGAATATTGGTGCACTTAATGTTGTCCCAGAGGTCTCTGAGACTGTCCTCAATTCTTTTCATTCTTTTTTCTTTATTCTGCTCTGCAGTAGTTATTTCCACTATTTTATCTTCCAGGTCACTTATCCGTTCTTCTGCCTCAGTTATTCTGCTATTGATCCCATCTAGAGTATTTTTAATTTCATTTATTCTGTTGTTCATCATTGTTTTTTTTTCATCTTTATTTCTTCCAAGTCCTTGTTAAATGTTTCTTGCATTTTCTCTATTCTATGTCCAAGATTTTGGATCATCTTTATGATCATTATTCTGAACTCTTTTTAGGTAGACTACCTATTTTGTCTTCACTTGTTAGGTCTGTTGGGTTTTTATATTTTTCCTTCATCTGCTGTGTTTTTCTGTCTTCTCATTTTGCTTATTTTACTGTGTTTGGGGTCTCCTTTTTGCAGGCTGCAGGTTCGTAGTTCCCATTGTTTTTGGTGTTTGTCCCCAGTGGCTAAGTTTGGTTCATTGGGTTGTGTAGGTTTCCTCATGGAGGGGACTAGTGCCTGTGTCCTGGTAGATGAGCCTGCATCTTGTCTTTCTGGTGGGCAGGTCCACGTCTGGTGGTGTGTTTTGGGTTGTCTGTGGCCTTATTATGATTTTAGGCAGCCTCTCTGCTAATGAGTGGGGTTGTGTTCCTGTCTTGCTAGTTGTTTGACATAGGGTGTCCAGCACTGTAGCTTCCTGGTCGTTGAGTGAAGCTGGGTGCTGGTGTTGAGCCAGAGATCTCTGGGAGATTTTTGCCATTTGATATCATGTGGAGCTGGGAGGTCTCTTGTGGATCAGTGTCCTGAAGTTTTCTCTCCCACCTCAGAGACACAGCACTGACTCCTGGCTGCAGCATCAAGAGCCTTTCATCCACACGGCCCCTCAATTTGGGATGATTCATTGTGTGTTTATGTATTCCATAGATGCAGGGTACACCAAGTTGATTATGGAGCATTAATCCACTGCTTCTGAGACTGCTGGGAGAGATTTCCCTTTCTCTTCTTTGTTCTCACAGCTCCCGGTGCTCAGCTTTGGATTTGGCTCTGCCTCTGCTTGTAGGTGACCGGAGGGCATCTGTTCTTCGCTCAGACAGGACAGGGTTAAAGGAGCACCTGCTTCAGGGACTCTGGCTCACTAAGGCTTGGGGGAGGGAGGGGTATGGAGTGCAGGTCTAACCTGCAGCTGCAGAGGCCGGCGTGACGTTTCACCAGCCTGAGGTGCATCATGCGTTCTTCTGGGGAAGCTGTTCCCGGATCCTGGGACCCTGGCAGTGGCAGGCTGCACAGGCTCCCCGGAAGGGGGCTGTGGATAGTGACCTGTGCACACACACAGACTTCTTGGTGGCGGCAACAACAGCCTTAGCATCTTATGCCCATCTGTGGGGTCCGCCCTTTTAGCCGTGGCTCGATCCCATCTCTGGAGCTCCTTTAAGCAGCACTCTTAATCCCCTCTCCTCATGCACCAGGAAACAAAGAGGGATGAAAAAGTCTCTTGCCTCTTCAACAGGTCCTGACATTTCCCCAGACTCCCTCCCGGCTAGCCTAGCCATGGTGCACTAACCCCCTGCAAGTTGTGTTCATGCCGCCAACCCCAGTCCTCTCCCTGCCCTCCAACCAACTGAAACCCGAGCCTCAGCTCCCAGCCCCGTCCGCCCTGGCAGGTGAGCAGACAAGCCTCTCGGACTGGTAAGTGCAGGTCAGCACCAATCCTCTGTGCGGGAATCTCTCCGCTTTGCCCTCTGCACCCCTGTTGCTGTGCTGTCATCCATGGCACCAAAGCTTTCCTCCTCCGCCACCCGCAGTCTCCACTCGCGAAGGGGCTTCCTAGTGTGTGGAAACCTTTCCTCCCTCACAGCTCCCTCCCACTGGTGCAGGTCCCATCCCTGGGAACGTGGGGTGTTTCTTGCCTTTTGGGAGGTCCGAGGTCTTCTGCCAGTTTTCAGTAGGTGTTCTGTAGGAGTTGTTCCACGTGTAGATATATTTCTGTTGTATCTGTGGGGAGGAAGGTGATCTCCATGTCTTGCTCTTCTGCAATCTTCCCCTCGTCCCCTCCCATTGATGTTTAAAAATGAATTCAGTGTGCTAATTTTGCTCTGTCCTTTGATAAAATGTTAGAGAAGTTTCATTAATTCCAGTCCTTTTTAAGAAATGGAAATTCCTAAGATCTCTAAAAATTTCCCACACAGTTTGAACTCAGTATTTAGAATTTCTAATCACAGGAAATAAAATTGTAAACTTAATTTAATGCCAAATATTTCCCCCTCCTTCATCTGGAGTCCCTTGAAGTGTAGTCTAGGAACAAAGGTCAAATATTGGCTAGAAGTTCTTGTGTGAAGTTTACAATATGACACTTTTCTCTGGGCATAGTCATGCTTATACATAACAGGTTCTCTTGGGTAATCACCAACTCATGTTGCTGGGGGTGCCTATCATTACAGGTAGTTGCTCACTTCACTCCTTGGCTTTCTGTCTCTACACACAGTCACTCATATTTGTAGTTCTATGGCTTTTTTCCATGTAGTACTTTTGTGCTGGATGTAAATTGGCCTCAGATAGGGATACTCTAGTATGAGTTTTACATTTGATTCAGAAAAACATGTCTGAAAATTTTGGCCCCCATTCAGAGAAAAGTAGTATTATGTACCAGACATAGTAGAGACCTCCCTTTGCTATGCTACCCAAGTAGTTCATCTTCCTGTGTTACTCTTGGTCTCTGTTTCTTCCTATCAAAGACTTCTACTTCTCCCTTGGTGGAATAGTACCTTTTTTACAACAGCAGCTCTCTCCCAACCAATTTCTTCACAGTTCTCTTCGAGAAGCTCCCTTGCCCCCTGCTTTATATTAAATTGGGCAAACCTCTTCTACAATTTTCTACCTTTAGGTTCATCATCTTACATCAGAATGTCATATCTATTGAATCCAGGTGGTCAAATTGAACCCTCTCATTTAACATCCTGTTACTTGTAAATTTACTGATAAAAGTAATAGAAAAGACTGGAAGTGTAATGGAAAATAATACAGCATAAATTAAAATGTCAGACTGCCAGAATGGCTTTAATCAGAGATAATTCAGAATATTTCCCAAGTATAAGCTGAGTTTTGTTGCAAACATGCTCTGAATAGAGTTTATGAAAACTACTCTTAATTATATGTTTTACATTTTAGAAAATATTCTATTCAACATCACATGATGTATTAGATATGTACTGATTATTTGTAATTCAATTAGCTTATTTCAATTTGAAAATCACAATGAGTAACACCAGGACACAGTAGACGTTTTATTAACCAGACATGGGCCAGGACTCCATTTTTTGCATGGGTCTCAGATGCTTTCTCCATTTTTTTTTAAATTTTAACTTAAAAAATTAAATGAATCAATTTTTCATGACAACATTCTGTGATTTTATATTTTGAACATCAGAAAATTATTTGGCTGAAGCAGGAATATATCAGAGACTTTTAGAAAGCTAACTTTCTATTAGCTAAAACACTTTGAAGTAATATAATTTATATTTTTCATCCATTTTTAAACAGTTTATTTTCAGAATGAATTAAATCTATACAGCATATAGAAGTGTTGGGGTTTTTGGAGGGAGGGGTTGTCTCCAACAAACAGGAATGTTACAGAAATAGAAGAAAAAATGGATGCAAACATTGATTTTTGCTAAGTTTAAAAATTTTGTGTCTAGTGGATCAAAGAAGCCTTCCCAAAAGAGAGGATGCCTGAGTTGGATCTTGAAACCAGATGGAAAAAGTAGTACAATTCAAAGCATGTATAATAATTAACCCTACATGAAGAGGATGGAGAGAAACAGAGTTGAAACAGTAGCAGGCACTACAGAATAAAGGGTCTTGTACAGCATCCTAAGGAGTCTTTTATTCTAAAGGCAACGGAAGATCATTAAAAATTTTTCATCAAGGTAAAAAGTCATGTTGGTGGTATGTATGAAGGGGTTTGTTGGAGAAAGAACCAGAAGTAAGGATCCAAATAAACATGTTGTATTCGTAGTTCAGTTTAGAGATAAGAGGCTCTAATGCCCCATTGTATTATGAGAAGAATGGAGAGACGTTAATAAATGAAAATTGACTGGAATTGGAAAATAATAAGATATAGAAGATGAGAAAGAGCTCATAGTCAAGAACAAGGTTTAAATTTTTAGAATAGTTGTATGCTTTGATATCAACCAATATAAAAATGAGAAGAAAAGAATTGCAATTTGAGAAGAGTAGGGAGGCAATAATAAAGTTGAATAAATAATTCAGTTTTGTAAATATTGACTTTGAGATGCCTACTGGATATTTAGCTGAAGATATAAGGTATAGAGTTGTATATCAAAGTTTGAAGCTCAGGTGGATGTGTGGGCACGATAAACTGATTTGTTATTCATCAAGATATATATATGTTGAAGTTTTGAGAATAGATGAGATTATTCAAATATAACCAGGTTTATATCCCTTAGGTGAATAAAGTTGTATGAGATCCATTTGCCAGACCTTGAATGGTCCATTAGGCAGTTTACTGTCCAGGAGCAGTAAAAAGAGGCTTTTCTGGGTTGTACTTTGTATGAGAGGGACAAGTGAGATAGGTATTTTGTGCAGTCTTTAAATGTTTCTGTAGAAGTCATATTTTTGTACGTCATACAAGATGAAAAAAAATTCTTTGTTCTGTTATTTGGATACTTTATTCTATTTTCCTTTCAAATTAAAAATCAATACATAGTCCCTGCAATAAGCCAAACAACTTTTTAAAGTTTCTTCTAGTTTCAATTGTAAATAATTTCACTAGTATTACCTTCTTCTGAATCTTTGGATGCTTTTTCATTTACATCTCTCTGTAATATTATTTTATGAATTTCATTTTGTTATTCTTTTTCCTGTTTGCCCACTGAGGAATAAAGAGATATATAGCAACCCAATATTTCATAAAGTACATGACTTGCTTTTAGACATGCTTAGTGTCTACTTGAGTATTTATATATAATTCCTTCACAGATGTTAAATTACGGAGTATTTTAGAATGAGGTCCCTAGGAAAAAAATATTCTGAATCAAATATTTGCACACAGGAGGTTTATGGGTATGTATTTGGGACAAAGTTTGTGTGGATGAGGGAAGCAGGACTGAGCAGAGGCTGAAGTTAAATTATGGTGCAAAGGTCTCAGCTCATCCCAAGGGCTGAGCTGTCCAAAATGGAGACAAGAGGTTTGGACCTTTGTACCCTAACATAAACTATTCTTTGAAGGCAGGCTGACCTTTAGGCAAGGAATATTCCAGGTGAAAGACTTAGCTGTGAGTTGTCAGGAGCCAGTACTCACAACACCTATGGTGCACCATGGTACCAATTAGAGTCCCCATTCTGTGTCATTTTAATCCACACGTTTCTTATAGCAAGTTCACCCCATCTGGTTCCAGAATTTCATTTTGTCATATCTCCTGTGAAAACATATAATATGTAGGTTAGTGGGATGATTTACATTTTCTCCCTACTGCAGTTGGTCTCAAGCCTTAAGTGATACTTATTTTCTCCCTCCTCCATACCTTTTCTATCTTCCCCTCATACTTTCTAGCACTTCCATTGTTCTAGGTGGCTTACCTCATAGGTAAACATGACTTTTATCTCTCATTAATTATCTCTTCAGCTTTGGATGATGTACTTATCTATTTACAATTATAAGAGGTACCAGGGTAGTTAAAGAAATATTAGTGATTAACTGAATGTCAAACATATTCTTTATCACTACCATTGTGTAGCAATAGCCTTACTACTCACTGTTGATTAGGGTCAATTTTCTTACAAGTAATTCCTTAACTTGCATGTCTCTGTGCACAAGGAACTTGAAATTACCATATGACAGCCATAGCTTAAAGCTTAATGGGATTTGGGTTCTCTAGCAAAAGTGTCCCTCCACCTAACCAGAGTTAGGACTTCCAGAGCCTAAGTAGTGGGGATGGGAAGTACTGTAACTGGAAGGATGTGAAACAGGACTACAGCTAATTATACTCCTTGGTTTCCAGACCCAAGTGTTCTACCTATTGGGGAAAAGCAGCATCTAATTGTTAGTGATTCATGGTGTATCCCATATCTTGGAGGATGGTGCCCCATATTCATGGGTTATCAACTCTAAGCTTGTACCTATGCTGACCTTTTAAGAAGCCATGGTGGATCTCATCTTCAGGTGCCCATTGCTGCATCTCTGTTGTAAATATTTCCTTTGGTTAGAGGCAATGATCTGAGAGATCCACTGTGAATAGGTCAGATACTCTGTGAATCCTTGAAAATTGTGCTTGTGAACAGGAGTGGTGAAGGCAAGAATATTCATCAATTACATGCAAGATGGATTTTAACCCTTTCAGGGTATAAGGGATCAATGCAGTAAACTTATCACCAAGTGACTGATTGGTCTTTAATTAATAAGATGTCATCAACATAGTGGTGAATTAATGTGCAAATATCATAGTGGATTTTCTGGTGTTGCATAATGTATCCTCTTTAGTAGGAAAGATTCTCTGTACATTTTGAATTTTTCTGTCAGTGTCTTCTATTCAGAAATGTTTACATTGTTTACATTGCTTAAAGTAAGCCATTGCTTTTTCCAAACATCCAAGTTCCCTCTCCTCTCCGGATCTTTCCCAGAGTGATAAAATATATATCTGGGAGAGTGTCTCATATTGCTACTCTTGCTAATATTTCTCCAATATCCAACTTTATAGTTCAGTTCCCTTGACCCACCACCATCAGATTGCATTCCTATACATGCTCTCTTGGTTCCAGCTGATACATCTTGGCTTATTCTGTAGCATTTTTTATTTTTCTTTTTTGGCATTTATTTCTTCCTTCCTTGCAGGACCAGCACTTCTCCAACCTGGCTGAGAGGGAAAATGAGAATAAATTCCAAGGAAGTTTATGTTTCTTTTCAGAGCAGATGATTCTGCATCATGTTAAAACAAGGGCCTGGGATGGTTCTGGTCTTTAACAGGAAAGAGTAAGTCATTTTAGCACTTCAAGAGGGTTAAGAATAATCTAGGATTTGATGATCTCAATGAAGCCATTCCAGTTCTCAAGGTCCCATTCATTTCTTCAGGACTCTGATCTTATTGTAAAGATACTTGATTGTGTGGAGAATAAAACGTCAGTGGAACACTGCTGCTCCCATATTTATGGTCTTATGGTCTAAGTCTAATGTTCATATTTTTTAGGCCCTTGGTAGAGGAGATGAGATTAGCTTTATAAGCTGCCAAGGAATCCCACTGATTTTTACACTTCACATTAAGTCAGCCTTTAACTGACTTTCCATTATTCATGGATAGCATGTAACAATATTACATGGTTCTCTAGTCCTTATAGCTATTACTTTCCACCTACTATTCAAATGCATAAAATATTGCATCAGTCAGTTCATTTCCATTTTCATGTATCCCATTCAAGTTCAACACCAGGAAGGTTATAACAATTGTTCTGCTACATAATTCTGAGGGCTTTAAGAACACCACCTACTATAAGTGACTGAGTATTCAAAGTCAAAAGTCTGACAAGTGATCCAGCCACAAAATCTCCCATTTAAATCTGCATTCTGGAATCATCCAGGGACCAAATATCTTAGGTTGGGTTCCATGGCAACAGATTCTGAGCTGGATATTTGCATGTAGGAGGCTTACTGGGTGGTAGACTTAGGAATGACACTTCTAAGGAAGTGAGTAAAGCAAAATGAGCAGAGGGAGAAGTTGAAAAGGAATCTAGTTGCAACAGAGTCCTTAGCCCATTCTGTAGGGATCTGGAACTGTACTGGCCCTTCAGAGTTGTCCTGAACTGGGGCCAAAGGGATGAAACTTGAACACCCATATAAAATGGTCTTTAGGTGCAGGCTGTTCTTGACAAGGGAGCATAACTTTGGGTAAGACAACAACCTTCAATCAAGGGCAATTCCCAAGATGGAACTCCACTGTGAACTTTCAGGACCGGTAAGTTTCTACAGCTAAGGAAATGTGCATCTTGGTCTTGAAGGCAAATTGCAGGATCTGCCACAAGGGGAAAGTTAATTAATAAGGACTGCACCTTGAACAAAAATCTGTCTTTAGGAATCATTCAATCAATATTATAGAACAGTATAGAAAGCCCAGAGATAAACCCATGCACATATCTTTGACAAAGGAGGCAAGAGTATACAGTGGAGAAAAGACACCCTCTTCAATTAGTGGTGCTGGGAAAACTAGACAGCTACATGTAAAAGAATGAAATTAGAACACTTCCTAACACCACACACAAAGATAAACTCAAAATGCATTAAATACCTAAATGTAAGGCCAAACAATATAAAACTCTTAGAGGAAAATGTAGGCAGAACATTCTATGACATAAATCACAGCAAGGTTCTTTTTGACCCTCCTCCTAGAATAATGGAACTAAAAACAAAAATAAACAAATGGGATGTAATGAAACTTAAAATCTTTTGCACATCAAAGAAAAACATAAACAAGATGAAAAGACAACCTTCAGAATGGGAGAAAATATTTGCAAATGAAGCAACTGACAAAGGATTAAACTCCAAATATACAAGCAGCTCATGTACCACAATATCAAAAAAAAAAAAAACTAATCAAAAATGGGTAGAAGACCTAAATACACATTTCTCTAAAGAAGATATACAGATTGCCAACAAACACATGGAAAGATGCTCAACATCGCTAATCATTAGAGCAATGCAAATTAAAACCACAATGATGTATCACTTCACACTGGTCAGAATGGCCATCATCAAAAAATCTACAAACAGTAAATGCTGGAGAGGGTGTGGAGGAAAGGGAACCCTCTTGCAGTGCTGGTGGGACTGTAAATTGATACAGCCACTATGGAGAACAGTATGGAGGCTCCTTAAAAAACTGCAAATAGAACGACCATATGACCCAGCAATCCCACTACTGGGCATATACACTTAGAAAACCATAATTCAAAACCAGACATGTACCACAGTGTTCATTGCAGCCTTATTTACAATAACCAGGACATGAAAGCAACCTAAATGTCCATCGACAGATGAATGGATAAACTAGTTGTGCTACATATATATAATGGAATATTACTCAGCCATAAAAGGAATGCAATTGGGTCTTTTGTAGAGATGTGGATGGACCTAGACTCTGTCATACATAGTGAAATAAGTCAAAAAAAAAAAGAAAAAGAAAAACAAGTGCCATATATTAACATATATATATATATATATATATATATATATATATATATATATATGGAATCTAGAAAAATGGTACTGAAGAACCTAGTGACAGGGCAATAATAGAGACACAGACATAGAGAATGGACTTGAGGATACAGTGCAGGAAGGGGAGGCTGGGAAGAAGTGAGAGAGTAGCATTGACATATATGCACTACCAAATGTAAAATAGATAGCTAGTGGGAAGCTGCTGCATAGCACAGGAAGATCAGCTCGGTGTTTTGTGATGACCTAGAAGGGTAAGATGGGGAGGGTGGGAGGGAGGCTTAAGATGGATGGGATATATATATATATATACATATAGCTGACTCACTTTGTTGTACAGCAGAAGCTAACACAACATTGTAAAGCAATTATAATCCAATAAATACTTTTTAAATAAAGAAGATAGTATATTGTGCTATTAAGAGCATGGGTTTTAGAACTAGTAAATAATCATTTGACCTTGGACATATTAGTTCTTCCAAAAATTTTCTATCTTTAAAACAGTGGTAATGAGAGTACATATAATAAAGAATAGTTATGTGGATTAATTAAATGATGCCAGTAAAGTTATTAGCAATGTGCTTACTACTTAGTTTAATGTGTGGTAAATATTCAGTATATGATACTTACTTTAGGTTTATTATTATTTTTCTGTATCTGAGTAGGGATTTTACACTGCTTCTTGATGATTTTTCTAGTACTTTGGAATGATAAAATATTAAATATAAAAGAGCAAATAGCAAACACATAAATGAATAAACCTTCCTGAATCTTCTAATATAAAGTGCTACCAAGATCTTTGTATTTTCACCCCTGAATGGAGTTCTACTCTTTTCCATAAATAAGTTAAAATATCAAATATTAAGTTAAAACTTTGAGACATGCAGTTAGACTTTACTTGGACCACTGGTTATAATAACTCAGCTATAATAAATGGTTATATTTTGACCAACAGGAATCCCTGTCAGCTTATGAAAGTAGTGGAGCAATGTCTAAGGTAGGATAACAAAAATCTTATAGAAAAGATAGAGTTGGAAAAGTTAGAAGAAACTGGAAACACATACACCTTTATTTTCAAAGAAAATACTCTGATGAAGAGGAAGAATGAAAGGGGGAAAAGGAGGGAGAGAAAGAGAAGAAAAAAGAGGAGAGGAGAGAAGAGATGAGGGAAGGGAGGCAGAGAGAGATGGAAGGTGGGAGGAAGAAAGGAAGGAAGGAAAAGAAAAGCAGAGTGTGAGAATATTAGCAGTCTAAACTACACAGGAGGAATGGTTATCTGTTTTTCATCTTCTAATTATTACGTCACAGAGGTTCTATGATTTTTTACCTGAGCGTTCTAATATTTTTCTCTGAAGAAGCTGAGAATGTCCTTCTCCTTATCTTCCACCTGAAATATTTCCTCTCCTAAATTTTAATTTTCTCATTCAATGTTTCTTATTTCATTTGTGTAAGGAGGTGGGATGTGAGAGGCAGAGGCAGAGGGGAAGAGAGAGAGAGAGAGAGAGAGAGAGAGAACTTAACTTCCTAACTTGAAGTTCAACTTCTCTATTCTTAGAATCTTTAGCAAAGATTATCTAATATCTAGTGATATTGTTACAGACACAGAATCACTGGGCACTTTCCATAATCCCTGGTGAATTTCAGTAGGTTTTTGGGTCCTGCAGTGAAGAACTCTATTATTGTCATCTTCTTTGGATGATTATCCTATTTGGCTAATGTTCTACATGACTGCTACTGAGCTTCCATCTGTCATGGCTTAATGTAACATCTAGGACAAGCACTTTAAAAGGGTAATTTCTCTACTGTCTAGTGGGCTTATAAATAATAAAGGAAAAGGAGATAACACTGTGGGTGTTTACATTAAATAAAAACAGAGGCTCATTTACTGAGTACCTCTTATGAGCTAAGCATTCTACAGTATGCTCTCCTTTTAATTAATGCAAATTTCCTATAGTAGAGCCATTAGCTGGTAAAGGAAGACAAGCTCATAAATTAATAAATTTTATCACAGCATTGAAATTCAAATCTATTGTATTTTAAAACTTGACTATTTGTCTTTGTCATAATTTTTCAAATGCTTAGGAATTAGTGTAATTTTCAGGAGTTTTAAAAATTTAATTTAAAGATATTCATTCCATTTTCTGTGTGTTTTCTTTGAAACCAGGTCTTGAGACTCTATATCAACTCTTGAACCCTTTTGGGTTTTCTTATCTCATATGGGAAAATGCACAAAATTACTTCACACATCTTGAAATCCCTCAGGACAGAATGGAGTTCTATTCGTCTAACTTGCAGCATCCTACACATCTACCTGTCTACATGGGTACAACTACATAGATATATTACTAATGGTCATGTGTCTTTATGCTTTATGCTTTGTATACTTTGTAGAGTGCTGGTTTTCTCCCATTTATCTCTTCATCTCCTTTCCCTCACAAAATGTCCTTTCCATCTACCTGAGAATTACTATTATCATTCAAGATTCATGAGGAATATTCTCTTTTTATCTTCTTTTGATCCCAAGACCCCAATATTGTTATTAGTTATTTGTTGTGTACTTTATTATCCCAAGTATACCCTTAGAAAATAACATATTGCATTATTTTGTATATTTTCATCTCTGTCTCTGATTAGACTAAAATCCTTGAGAACAAGTATTGTATCACAGTATTGTTACACTCCAGCAATTGTAATATACAGATTACACAAAAGTCTTTGAGTTATAATCATGTAAATAAGGGAATAATTCATTTTCAGCATTTTAAACACTACTTTGAAAAGTCTTACAATATTAAAATGTTTTATATTCTTAAAGTAACATAATTCTTGGAGAAATAAAATAAAAATACAAGATTATATGTTGTAAATTTTTAATGTCTGATATGGGGTGTTTCTTGAAATATATAGCTCTTCTTTTCTGAAAATTATAAACTGATATTTAGCATAATACTACAAACACTTTCATAGGTACCTACAATTGTCAAAACATTTTTTAAAACTTAAATGACTATAAAACAGAAAACCTGACTTTATATTTTCTTAAAAAGCTATTTTTTCCTGCCATTATCTTTACTTCCTGAAAATACAAAGTCGACTCTATCATTATTGTTATATACATTATTTCAGTGAAGTGTTTGCAAATGAAATGCAGAACTGATAAATAACACAAGGTACAGGATTTGTAGAATATTAAACTGTAAAACATAAAACTTGTAATATGGTTTTGTAGGGAAAATTGAGTCCATATTCCATTTTACCCAAAGCTCTATTTAGCAAGACTTTCTTTTATTACCATGCAATTTACCAAGCATGAGTAATTTCCACATCAATTCTTTTATCCAGTGACAACATAAACATTCACACTTTCTGAAATAAAGGAGTTGAAGTATTATAGTTGCTTCATTCAAGCAGCTACCTTTAGGGTTGTGTCAGCAGTTCCATTCTATACCCAGTTTCTTGAAGTTTATAACTTGCAGTAAAAGGTAACCCTTGGGTTGAATCTTTATGTACACAGGTAGTTTTCAGTGTAATTTATGGAGATATAGCTTCAAGACACCCCATTTCTGTTAATAGAAGCCAGGTTGTGAATCCCTGCCTGACATTTGAACAGATTTATCCTGTAACTTTCCAGTGCGAGAAAATAGGTTTATCAAAATGGGAGAAATATTTCAGTTTGATTTTAGTAAAGTTATAAAGTGTAATACCTATCCCATGCAGATATACATTTTTACTAGCTTTTTTATGCTTATGGCAAAACTCCTTTTTTTCACCAAAACTGACCTTGGCAAAAGTTAGTTAGTTCTACTCAGGTATAATGAAAAATAAGCTCACTTTTTTTTTCTCCCAAACATATTAAAGTATTTTCTTTCTTGAACATGTCACTTAAAGCTAAAAAAAATTAATATGTTTTAAAATAAAGTAAAATTAGTAATTGATTATTTATACATCACAGTTCTACCTACAGTATACATGAATTCCCTTTGTATCCCACAGTTATTTGCTGCTAATTATTTTTTAGTAAATAAATATAAAAAAGGGAAAACATTCTGACATTTTATGAAAAGTTAAAAAGATATACCAGAAAATAAGTTACTGTAGAAATTAGACAATTTTATGCTATCATTTATATAAGCAAAATTATACAAATTTGAAAATTTAAAATTATGATTTAGATCCTCTTTTACATTTTTAACACACACATTTTGGTGTCATTATTCAGTCCATAAACCTCATGAATTCAGTGAGACTCAGCACATGTTCTGAAAAAATAAAAGAGAGATGTTAAAATCAATTAAATCAATGATACTTAAATTAAAGATAGGCTATAAAAATAAACTGTAATGGACCAAACCTCCATCAGTTCCAACATCTAACATAAACACTCATAAAATATAGTATAACTGACAAATGATTCATGCTAAAATATTAACAGTAAATAAACCAAAAAACAGAATATGAATGAAATTGTTTAATGTTTAACAAAAATACATATGCATGTTTAATATTAATTTCAATATTATAATCAATCATTTATTTTCAATTAACAAGTTTAAAGAAATTAAATGATCTCTATATAGTGATAATTTTAGTTATATCTATCAAAAAACCTACCATCTGCCCCTTTAGTTTAAGCATTCTGAATGCAGGTATATTTGAGAGTTTTATTTTGGAATGATGTTGGATATTTTGATTTCTATATAAACATTACATACATATAAATTGTAAAACTCATAGAGTTGAATGAAAACTGATTTAACTTTAGTTTTTGTGTGCTCTTTTACCTATATATGAGCAAAGACTTATAGAAAAGGAGAGGTTCATTTAATTAGATTAAGAAATATGGATTATCTTTTAAATTTTAAATTAAAATTAAAGACAGAGTTTACTCATAAGTAACATTTTTAAACACACTGTTTCTAAACCAATTCAAAATTTTACAATCCTGAGGAAAAGGGAATAATGATTGCAAACTACATTGAGATTTAATTAACTCTATGCCCAAACAAGTTTGCTGATGCTAGTAAAAAGGGAGATAATTCTATCAGAAGAGTATATGTTTAGATATAGAAAATAAAGATCAAACGTTAATAATTTCTTCCCTTCTTTTGCAAATTTCAAATTAATGTTTATGCCAAATTCTCACACAATTACTTTCATTCTTGGCTTTAGGAAAGTTCCTATTGTGAATAATAGATTCAACAGAATGCAATGATAAATAAGAGAAACTTTAAATATGAGTATTTCAACCACGTGGTTTGTTTCAGATATTCAAACTAAATGAGGATTAGATTTCAGAAGTATTTAGTTAGAATAGGCAGGTTACAGTAGAGGGTAGAGAACAGCTTAGAAAATGTTATTTACCTTTGTCTTGCTCAAAGTTAAATAATATATTGAGTAACTCTCTAGTCTATTTAGATGTCACTCAAGTCAACCTGCTCTAAATGTCTTCAACTTGTTTTTGATGCAATTTAATGTCCATAATGCCATATTAAAATTTGCCTTAAATGTTTGCTTTCAATGTTATCATTAGGGTGGCTTTATAGTGGTCAAATGGGCTAGACTGACATAATTTCTAAGAACTCTCTGTCCTGTGTGTTTCTGGATAGAGGGTGCCACAGAAATATTTTGTATGAAATTTAGAGAACAAAAGTGAAACATCAGCCATATTTTTTTTACACTTGAAAAGTTGATATGTGGTCACCTGGAGCTGTTGCAGGTTACACATATAATTTATCTCCTGGTTCACTTAGTGACACAACCAGGTCTATAGCTGCTCCATAATTCCCTAGAACCCCCTTTACCTTCTGTGATTACTGGGTGAGGTCATATGCTTAGCTCTGTGATGAAGGGCTCCAGGTTCCCCATAAGACACCACCATCAGAAAACTTGGAGTCTGTGAGAGACTCACTGGGGTACAAGTCCAACCTTGTGTGTCTTGCTTTACATCTGTCTTCCCTTCCCATCTGCCTTCCTTGAGACCTCAAGATTCAGCATCAGACACAAAGATAAGAGCTCTGTAGGGATTGGTAAGTAAGTGTGTGTGTGTGTGTGTGTGTGTGTGTGTGTGTGTGTGTGTTTGGTGTGTTTTCTGGGCAGAGGTACTCCTTCTCTTACTGAACCCTGATTGATATAATTTCAAATAACAATTACATAAGGTATTATCCACAAGACTTTATTGAAAGACATACAACCCTATTAAAAATGGAGGAGAAATGATTTGAATAGATTGTACACAAATACCCAATAAACACTTTATTAGTCATTAGGGGAATGCAAATTAAAACCAGAATGCCACATCATTTCACACCTATTAGAATGATCAAAATTAAAAAAAAAACAGGCAATGATAAATATTGTCGAAGATGTAGAGAATTTGAAATCCTCATATATTTCTGGTGGGATTGTAAAATGGTGTAATCCTTTTGAAAAACAGCAGTTCCTAAAAAAGTTAAATATATATTTACTATAAGACCCAGCAATTCCACTCCTAGGTATATAATCAAGAGAAATAAAAATGTATGCCTACATGAAAACGTGTATAGGAGTGTCCATAGCACTTTTCATAATAGCTAGAAAGTGGCAACAATGTAAAAGTCCATCAGCTGATTAATGGATAAATAAGATGCAGTATATTCATATAATGTAATATTATTTGGAAATAAAATAGTAGGGAAATGGATATATACTATAAGATGGCTAGACCTTAAAAATATTACTGAGTGAAAGAACAAGTCACAGAAGATAAGGTACTGTATGATTGCATTTGTGTGGAATTTCCTGAGTGGGTAAATCCATAGTGACAGAAAGTAGGTTAGTGGTTGACTGGAATCAGGGTAGAGTGAAGTAGGGGCAGTGTGAATTGGGAATGACTTCTAAGATGTACAGCGTTTCTTTGTGGGGTGTTGAAAATATTCTAGTATAGATTTTAGTGATGATTGTACAACTCTGGGAAAAATAACTAAGAAATACTTAATTGTATGCTTTATACAGGTGAATCTATGGTATGTGACATGTCTCAATAAAGCTGTAACAAGATTTCTGTCTTTTTTTATGGGTCTCAAGATAATTATGTTGTTAAAAACTAGATAAAGTTTACCTACTTTACAATTCCATTCACACAAAATTCATCAAAATGCATACTAATCTATTAATCTGTAGTAACATAAAACAGATCAGTGTTTCCTTGTGGATGAGGAGGAGACACTAAGGGACAGGAGGAATTACAAAGGACACAAGGAAATTTTGGAGGTGATGGATATACTCACTAGTTTGATAGTGTTGAAGGTTTCATAATTGTATACATGTTCCAAAACATACATCAAAATATCCAAATGTAAACTTTAAATATTTAAATTGTGCAGTTTATTATATATCAATTAGAACTCAAAAAGTTGTTAAAATTTTATTATTTTAATTGTAAAATTACATTTTCCTGCTATAACAAAATTATCTTTTATGGACCTAGAGAGCTTCAAAATACATGTAATTTAAGAATGTTGTTGTTTGCATTGGAGAATGTATAGATAGGTGAAACTATATCCTTGTATGCTTTATCAAATCTTATCTTTAACCATTTTGTCATACTGTACAAACACACACACATATTATTTGTGTGTGTGTTAATTCCATATTCATTTCGGGTTGTCAACATTCACTGATACTAGTATACAACTCTGAAGAGAACTATACCACCAAATCTATGTTTACTTTAAAAATACTATAGTAATTTAGGCATAAGCAGATTAACCCAACAGTCCTTGTATCACCACTTCTACCTCCACATCCTTGTCTCTACTATGCATTCTAGATCTTTGTATTATTGGAAGAATTCTCCATACACTAATGTGCTTCTCAACCTCTCCCCTCCTGTTTGCTGTATTCTCCCTTGTGTACTTTTTGACTCAAGGGAACAGTATAAATTAACCTGTTCTTTTGTACAATTTTGGAATTAATTTAGAATATGAAAGAGGAAAATACATGGGCATCTGCATTATCTGCTAAATATTATAAAACATGATATATTTGTAGGCAAGTTGGATTTAAAATATTGAATCTCAGAATTAGATAGAAAACTCAACTTATAGCAGCACTTCTGAAAAACTTAAGCCTTATGTTCATGGCACAGCCAAATGCAATGAAGGACACATGCTTTTTCAGAAATACCGGCTCTTAAGAGAAGGGGAAGAGTAAAGGACATAGCAAGCATTTCCTTTCTCTCCTAAACTCACCACAATTTGTTCCCTGGGACAAAGTGTATGAACACAGTCAGTGACCAGGAGTGTTTTACTAATAGTTGTCCCTACACATTGAAGATGGAGTTCACTGAGATGTAGTACTAGGGATATGAGATATTTGCTTTAGATTATTTATGTAGCCTTAGTGAGAAATTTGAGTTAATTATCTGAGAGGGAGAGGCAAGTTGGAGTTTGGGAGAAAGGAGAAAATATCCTCTTGGGAAGTGGAAGAGGAAATTGACTAGGATGAAGTGAATTATCTAGGATTCCCAGGATTCAGCTATTTCATTTTAAAGACTGAACAAATAAAGACGTTGATGAAAAGTTTTGAGTTTTATATCTGTCCATTATTATTGTGGGGAAAAGTACCAAAATAATTGAAGACTTTTTGTAATGGATGGGTTCTATTCAGTGATTTGTTTATTCTCTTATTTTAAAAATTCTCTAAGTAGCATTTGGCACAATTGATTATCACTTTCTTCTTTAAATGAATTCTTCACATCACTTCAGGGAGACTATATACTCCTGGTTTTTCCCACCTCAATGGTTGCTCCTTCTCAGTTTTCATCACTGGTTTCTCCTCCTCTTACTAACTTATAAATGTTCTTATAATGTTGAATACTGATCTTAACTTCTGTCAATATTCTCTAACATCTAGGTAATCTTACCCTTTCTCATATTTTTAAAAATTTCTCTGTTGTTAAAGTGTCACACTTTAATTGTTTAACCTAGTTTCCCAAAGTACCAGAATTACATTTACAAATGTCTAGTTCAACACCTATCTAATTGGATGCCTAAATGGCATATCAAATGTAATATGTATAAACCCAAATTCTTCATTCCTCAACTCATCCAAATCCCATTTTTACCCCACTTTTCCACATTTTGGTAGAAGGCAAGAGCATTACCCTAAGACTCAGTTTGGATTTCCCTAATTTTTTATTCCTGGCAGCCAAACGATCAGCAAATTTTACTGGCTCTACCTTTACACATCTTATAGATCAGAGCAGTTCTCATAGCACCACTCCTGCTCATAACCCTACAGTGACTTTTCATTAGACACAGACATGGGATTTGTTTTCTATTGCTGTATAACAAATTACTATATAGTTAGCAGTTAACACCACAAACATTGATTATTTCAGTTTCCATGAATCAAGAGTCCAGGCACAGTTTAGCAGGATTTTCTGCTCAGGGTCTCATGAGGCTGCATCCAGCTGTCAGCAAGGCCTGTGGTCTGAGACACAGGGTTCTCTTTCAAACTCACGTGACTGTTGGTAGAATGCATTTTCTCCTAGATTTAGAACTCTTAGTGGCTTATTTCTTCAATGCCAATAGGAGAGCGTCTCTGTTGCTTGAAGTGTCTTCCCTCTAGACCCTGTTTTAAAAGGCTTGACTGATAAAATCAGGCCTACAAAAGATTATCTCCCTTTTGATGAATTCAAAGTCAACTTTTTAGACACCTTAATCATATCAGCAAAAAAAAAAAAAAAAAAAAAACCTTCACTTTTTCCGTATAATGTAGCATAATTAGGGAATGACAGCCACCTTCAGATCCTACCCACACACAAGGGGAGGGAACTATACAGGATAAGTACTCAAGCAGATGAGAATCTTGTAAGCAATCACAAAATTCTGCCTATGGTAGATGTAAAATCCTTATTGTGGCCCTTAAAAAAATCTTTAAACTCACTGCTTATCACCATTCCCTTAGCACATTTTGATCTACTATTCCTCCAACAGGTCAAGATCAATTTGACACTTAGTGCCACTGGAATTTCTTTTCTCTACCGAAAAATGTTCTTCCCATAGCATTCATATCTTTAATTTTTCTTTCACTGTCTTCTCAAAAATCACATTTCGGGCTTCCCTGGTGGTGCAGTGGTTGAGAGTCTGCCTGCCGATGCAGGGGACATGGGTTCGTGCCCCAGTCCGGGAAGATACCACATGCTGCAGAGCGGCAAGGCCTGTGAGCCATGGCTGCTGAGCCTGAATGTCCAGAGCCTGTGCTCTGCAACGGGAGAGGCCACAACAGTGAGAGGCCCGTGTACCGCAAATAATAATAATAATAATAATAATAATAAATAAATAATGCAGGCTGAGGTTCCTTTCCAACTTATTAGCTGCAAAGTTATCCCTCATATTTATTTGTGTAATAAATTCAACAGAGTTGAATAATTGAACTAAATATATTTTATCATTTTATTTTATCATGATATATTTTTATCATTTTATCACTTTATCTCTTCTAATTGCATATGTTTCTGCTCTTATTTTAAAGGTGTTAAAAATTAGAAAGTGAATATTATCCATTGATCTTTTTATCAATTGATTTTTTTCTAATCTTTAAATTAAAATATAATTTATGTAAGCAAAATAATTCTTCTTTAGAGTACAGTGCTATAGGTTTTGACAAACATATGCAGTCATGTAACTACTACTGTAATCAATATAAAGAATTGTTTAATCACATCTAAACATTCCCGGAATCTCTTTGCTGTCAATTTCAACCCCAAAATGTAACTGTTGGCAACAACTGACCTCTTTTTTCTTTCTCTAGTTTTAGCTTACCAAAATATTGTATGTATGGAATCCAAAAATATGTAGGCTTTTAAGTCTGACGTCTTTCCCTTACAGTGCATTTGCAATTAACACTTGTTGTGGCATGTGTCAGTAGTTTCTTTCTATTGCTGAATGATATTCCATTGTATGGATTTACCATAGTGTAGGCATCTACATCCTTTTCTCTGTTAAGATATATAGGTTTTTGTGTGAATGTTTATTTATTTATTTTTTCATTTCACTTAGACAAACACTTGGGCATTGGTTTGCTGGGTTATATGGTAATTGTATGTGTAACTTCTTCATACTGACAAATTGCTTTCCAAACTGGCTATCTCATTTTGCATAACACTAACAATGTATGAGATTTCCTGTTGTACTGTCTCCTTGTTAATATTGGTATTAAGATTTTCATCCATTCTATATTTCACAGTATACCATTGTAATTTTAATTTGCATTTCTCTAAAATCTAATGTTAATATCTTTTATATGCATATAAAACCCTATCCATATATCTTCAGTGAGGTAACAATTAAAAAATGTTGCCTGTTGATTAAAATCACATTGTTCATTTAATTATAGTTTTGAGAGTACTTTATATATTCTTTTTTTTTTAAAGATTATTTATTTCTTATTTATTTTTGGCTGTGTTTGGTCTTTGTTTCTGTGCGAGGGCTTTCTCTAGTTGCGGTGAGCGGGGGCCACTCTTCATCACGATGCGTGGGCCTCTCACTATTGCTCCCTCTCATTGTGGAGCACAGGCTCCAGACGCACAGGCTCAGTAGTTGTGGCTCACGGGCCTAGTTGCTCCGTGGCATGTGGGATCTTCCCAGACCAGGGCTTGAACCTGTGTCCCGTGCATTGGCAGGCCGATTCTCAACCACTGCGCCACCAGGGAAGCCCACTTTATATATTCTTAAAACAATCTCTTTATCAAATTTGTGATCTGCAAACATTTTCTCTCAGCATTGTATTGTATTTTCAACCTCTTTAACAGCATTTTTAAAAGAGCAGAAAACTTTAATTTTAAAAAAGTATAAAATAGTGAAACAAAATTATGAGGTGTGCTTTTAAGGTTTATGTAAGAAATCTTGCATAGCCCAGGGTTATAAAGATTCTCTGCTATGCTTTCTCTAGAGGTTTTCTAGTTTTAGTTTGGGCACTTAAGTTTATGATCCATTTTGAGTTAATTTTAGTATACTATGTGAAATATGAATCAAAATTATTTTTTTTTCAGATGTATATCGAGTTATTTTAGCATCATCTGTTAAAAAGGCTGTCTGTTCTCTATTTTTCATTGAAGGATATTTCTCATTTTCCATATCAGTTGACCATATTGCATGGCTCTACATCTGGACTCTCTATTCTGTACCATCCATCTATATGTTTACGCTTTGTCTAAAAAGACACCATCTTGACCAATATAGCTCTATATTGTGCCTTGGAATTTATGCAGTTTGAGTCGTCT
Organism: Mesoplodon densirostris; assembly: GCF_025265405.1. Classification (NCBI taxonomy): domain Eukaryota; kingdom Metazoa; phylum Chordata; class Mammalia; order Artiodactyla; family Ziphiidae; genus Mesoplodon; species Mesoplodon densirostris. The sequence goes on from NC_082677.1 coordinate 38,038,918, forward strand.
ATTTTCATTCTTGTCCTTCTTTGGCCATTCTCATTCTGTTTCATTCACACATTAATTTTTGATCAGCTTGTCAATTTATACAAAAAATTCAGCTGGTATTTTTTATTATGATTATGTTGAATCCATACATCAGTTTGAAGAGAACTGATTATTAAATATGAAATATTCCAATCCATGAATATGCTATATTTCCCCATTTATTTAGGTGATCTGTGATTTTTTCATCAATGTTTTACAGTTTTCAGAATACAGATATTGCCTATATTTTATGTCTTATACTTAAATATTATATGTTTTGGGTGCAATTGTTAAATCAATTAGACAAGGACGCTATTAGACTGACGTGTCTTTAATGCCTTAGTAGCTATATAAGCAAACCAAAACCCAAACCTGAGATGACTTGAGGTTAAGAAATGAAAACCTAAGGACAACCAAACACTAACAGCAAACTTGGTTTTCCCAAATAATGCAACAGATTAAGCTATAATGAATCAAATTATTCTCTTGCTTGGCTTCCACCCCTTCTTTGTAAAAGTCTTGTCTATAGCTGCTGTCAGTGAAGCATTCCTAACCATTCTGGTTTGGCATTGCCCAATTGAAATTGATTTTTGCTGAAATGAACTCAAAGAACTTTTTAATATGCCTTGTTTTATCTTATGACACTAATAAACTATTTGAAAATTTACTTTTCAATTCTTTATTGCTATTATAGAGAATTATAATTTATTTTTAAACACTGGCCTTATATTTTACAACTTTCCTGAACTCATTCCTTAGTCCTATAAGATTTTGCAGATTCTTTGTGTGTTTTATGAAGATACTCATGAAAGCTGGGAAAAGAGGAAATTTCATTTTTGCTTTTCTAATTGTATGCCTTTTATTTCTATTTCTTGCCTTTTTGCCTTAGGTGTTATCTCCATAGGATGTAAATTTGAATTGTAAGAATAAATATCATTGCCTTATTCCTGATTATAGGGGAAAACAATTACTCTTTAACCATTGTTATGATGTCACAATGAAGACATACCATTCTATTGTTAGTGTACAGAGTTTTAAGTGATATTGATTTTTTGGTCAGTTTTTTGTTCTACATCTACTAAAATGATAATAAAGATTTTCCCCTTTATTCTGTTAATATGATTAATTTCATTGATTTTTCTAATATTGAATCAGATTTTTATTCCCAGATTAATCTTGCTGGAATATTATTTATTTTTTAAATATTAAAAGTAAGTATTAATGGTGTGCTTTGCTAATTTTTTTATTCTTTTAAATTTCTTCATTAACTTATTCTTTTTTATTCATAAAATTTATTGCTTAGTAGTTTTTTTATATATATACACTGTCTTTGCTTGGCTCTGGTTATCAGTGTAATACTGGCCTTGTAAAATGAATTGGTGAATGTTCCCTCCTATTCCATACTTTCAAAGAATTTCTGTTGGGTTAACATTAGGTCTTCCTTAAATGATTGGAATAATTTATCAGTAAAACCATCTGGTTCTGGAGATTTCTTTGTTGGAAAGTCATTGGTAACAAATTAATTATCTTAAAAAGTATAAAGTGTTTAGGTTTTTAATTCTTTTAAAGTAGGCTTTAAAAGTTTTTGTGGTTAAAAGAATTTGCCTGTTTCATAAAAACTTTTGCATTTATGAACACAACGTTATTCAAAGTTTTCTATTAATAGTCTTTAATATCTGTAGGTTCTGTAATGATTTCACCTCTTTTCTTTTGTTGTGTGTAGTGCAGGGAGGGAACAGAGCAAGAACTTGCAGACAAGTGCTTTTCAAGGTCCACGGGTTGGGTAGCTTGTGGAATGTGGGAAATATTTTAATTGGGTAATTTTAATGTAACTCAATCAACTTGGAAATAATGTAACTGGGTCAACATGGAAAGGAGGAAAGTACTTCAATGCAGAAGTCATCATGAGGCTTATAGCTTGAACACACTTGTTGCAAGATAAGTTCTTAGTTATAGACACCTAGGTAAAAGTTCATAACAAGCAGGGCAGGTGCAGGTACTCAGGGAGCCACTGAGGTAACAAAAAACAGCTTTGCACTACAATAGAACAGACTGTCATCTATAGTCAAAAGCTGTATATGACATAAAAACAGATCATTTCTAAGGTATGTGTATATGAGTAGCAAACTTAGAGAAGGAAACAAATTTAATTTAAAATATGAACTTTTTTGAAAATATTTTTTACATAAGACAGTGTATTAGAAAATTACTGGAGAAAACAAGGTTTTGTAGTCCATGAAATTACATCTATCAATGAATATAGAAATTATCATGGTTTTCCATTCTGAGACTTCTTCTTAATACTATGTATGCACTTAGTGTTACATGTATCATACCTGATAAGCATGGTAAATTTTTTTTAAAACCCATAGATAAAATCAAAACGTTATGAAAAGTAAATTATAAATGGAAAAATGTATGTAACATTTTGGTTCCCTTGTCTCTCCTCATATCTACTGAAGGCACAGCTACCTGCTAACTTACCATCAGTCCTGATTCCTGCTCATAACTGACACCTTAACATAATACAATTGACAAGATAGCATAAGGTTTTCTTTTTTGTTTTAATTTTCCCCAAAATTTTACATCGGTAAAAGTCACTTAAACTATATTTTTAATGGAATTTTCCTAGCTCCAAAAATTTAGAATCAGATGACTGATCATTTGATAACTATCTCCAAAGATATATTCTCTTATAAAACCTGGATGCCCCTCTTCAATTCTTATTTTCCTAGATTTCTGGCATCACTTTAAGCACCCTTAATTTCCTCAGCTTTTTCATCCTTCCATTGCACATACCTTGTTAAAGTCTTTCACAGAGTGGTTCTAAAAATCTGCATTCTCTGCTCCTATCCCCAAGCTCTTGGGACATTTTGGAGAAAATTACATAACTTACCTGAATAGTGCCAAAACACATTTATTGATTCAAACTCCAAACTTCTGGGAACTTCAACACTACTTACAGTTATATCACTTATCCCAACTCAGTCTTCTTTCAGTTAAGTGGGTGCTGTGAAATGCTTTATTCTCATTCTCTCTAACCTTATTACCCGCATTTCAACAGATAGTTTGCTTCATAATGAATATAGAAAATAAAAGCACTCAGGAGTGAGTTTTCTTAACACCTTCACCATATCCCAGGTCACATTCCTGAATGTTTAATTCCTAATTATCCCTCTAATTCCTATATTTCATACAGATTTTCAGTTTACTTATTTCATTCTTAAATCCTTTCCCTCATATGTTTACCTTATGGTTTTCCTTCCCTTCATCATCAAAAAAGGTGATCTATGCTCCCCGCAAATACTTTAACTTCGGCTCCTTCTTCAGCCTATATAAGACAGATTAAACTGTATTGAAAATATTCTTTAAAAGTCATAAGCAACCTACTTTGTCCAGTATTAGTTTGTTATTCTTGAATCAGATGTATATAGAATTGTAATATTTTATTGTAATATTTTATTATTCTATAATTAAAAGTAAAAATTTTCCATCACATCATTTGTCCCACATTGATTATAATCTTATATCCTAAAATAAATTCATTCTTGTAGATTTTATTTTCTTTATCTTACAAAAGAGAAAATAAGATTCAAACCCTGTCCAACTGCCCCTGTCACCAGAGTTTCCTACACTGCACTGCACTGCCCCTCCTGTTTCCATCCTCTGGTCATTTCTGCATGAGAACTGAAACAAGAAGGCAGAACATCAACTTTTTAGACCTCAGCTGGGAGTGTGCACTGCTAGGTGACTCAATTATTTTGCTGCTCTGTGTATGTCTGTGGAGGACTACAAAAGCACAAAGAGTATTAATTTTAGAATAACAGATACATTTTATCCAGTAGGCAATTTCACAAATACTGAAGTGAGTAATGAGAATCAACTCTACATTCTTTATCAGATATGTGTATGAGCATTCTCATATGTATATACCAGTTCACAATTCCTCATTTTGGATAATAAAAAATTACAAATATATATATATATATTTTGTGTGTAGAATATATGTATGTATGTGTGTGTGTGTATATATATATACATGACTGCATTTACATGTAGAAATATATGCAGTGGTAAATAAATATTCCAAATCAGGAATCAGCAAGGAAGTCATTTTTTTCAATGCTCTCTCCAATTTCCCTCTCCTTGTGAATACTCTTTTCCTCCCCTCCTTCACATTCTGCTTCTAATCTCAAGAGTTGCCACATACTTTTGGCCAGGTAATAAAAAATAGAAAGAAAAGTTTTATAACAACCATATTTGGACAGACTTTGGTGAGAGGGGAAGTGAGTCATTCTCCTTTTTGTTCTATGGCAGGCTATGTAAAACTGTTGGGCCTTTTGCTGATCTAACTCAGGGATGTTATCTTTACTTGAATAGGAATCAACATAAGCCCTTGGGGACAAATATTTTACTTATTATGTGAGCTCTGTGTGCTCCATCATCCTTTATTCATGTGTGATCTTATGAGGAAAAATATTTTTCCTACCTTTTCTAGAATTAGATACACATATATGTTGACATATATCTCCTTGTTTTAAACTGGTAATCATTTAAGGTCAAATGCATTGTAAAAGATCTACATTTTTTTTTATTCCCCTTCCCCACCATTTGTGTTTTTGATGTCATATTTAAAATTTTTATGTCTATCCCTTAACTGTTTATTGTAGTTAGAGTTGATTTTACAATTTTTGACTTTTAAGCTTTCATAGTAGCTTACTTAAGTGATTGACACACAGGCTTTACTATTTGTCTTTACCAGTGGAATTTTTCCTTTTCTATAATTTCTTTTTTCTTGTTGTAGCCTTTTCTTTTTTCACTTAAAGGAGACCCTCTAATGTTTCTTGTAAGGTCAGTTTAGTATTGATGAACTCTTCAGTTTTTGCTTGTCTGAGAAGCTCTGTATCTTTCTTTCAATTCTGAATGATGATCTTGCTGGGTAGGGTATTCTAGATTGTAGGTTTTTCCCTTTCAGCACTTTAAATAATTCATGCCACGCCCTTCTGGCCTGCAAAGTTTTTGCAGAAAAATCAGCTGATAGCCTATGAGGGTCCCCTTGTATATGACTGTTTTTCTCTTGTTGCCTTTAAAATTTTCTCTTTATCTTTAATTTTTACCACTTTAATTATGTTACATCTTGGTGTGGGTCTCTTTGTGTTCATCTTGTTTGGGACTCTGTACTTCCTCTCCCTGGATATCTGCTTCCTTCTTATGTTTCTGGAACTTTTCAGCCACAATTTTATCAAATACGTCTTCTACCCTTTTCTCTCTCTCTTCTCCTTCTAGGACTCCTATACTGTGACTATTAGTATACTTGATGTTGCCCCAGAAGTTCCTTAAACTCTCCTTATTTTTTTTTTTTAAATTTGCTTGTCTTTTTGCTCTTCTGGTTGAGTGATTTCTATTATTTTATCTTCCAGATCATTTATGTGTTATTCTATATCACCTAGTCTCCTGCTAATTCTTTCCAGTGTATTTTTTTTAAATTCAGTTACTGTATTCTTCAGCTCTGACTGGTTCTTTATAATATTTTCTAATTCTTTATTAAAATTCTAATTGTGTTTACTTATTCTTTTCCCAATTTCTGTTAGCATTCTTGACTGTTGACTTGAACTCTTTATTAGGTAACTTACCTCTGTTTCATTAGGGTTTTTTAATGGATTTTTTTTTGGTGTTGTTCTTTTTCTTTCATTTGAAACATACTCCTCTCTTCTTATTTTGTTTAACTTTCTCTGTTTCTATGAAATTAGGTGAAACATTATTATCCTAGTCTTGAAGTAGAGCCCTTGTGTGGCAGCATCCCTATGCAGTCTGCCTGTGCCCAGTGGCTTTGGTGGGAGAGCTGGATCTGAGGTGAGTATAAGCCTGGGGTGTGCTGGCAGCCACCACCTTGGTGAGAGGTAGGCTGGAGTTGGAGTGGTTAGAGTCAGAGGGGAGAGGGGCTTCTCCTGTGTTCAGTGGATATTACTGCCCTATTGTGAATGGGTGTGGGGCCCAAGGTGCTGGGGTAGGAGTCCTGGGGGAGTCGATTTCTCCCTGGTGTGATGACAGTCTCTGCCTTGATTTGGGATGTGGCCGGGTATTGTGAGCTTGGGGATGCACTTCTGTGTTGGTTTCACTTTTTCCCCTAGTGAGTGTGCATGATTAAATGTTACTGAATGGGAGAAAATATTTGCAAATTATATGCCTGATAAAGGGTTAATTTTGAAAATATATAAAGAGATCAGGCAACTCAATATCAAAGAAACAAGCAACCTAAAAAATAAAATGGGCATAAGAACTGAATATTTCCAAAGAAAACATACAGATGGGTGCCTGGTACATGAAAAAATGTTCAATATCACTAATCATCAGGGAAATGCAAATCAAAACAATGAGATATCACCTCACACCTGTCAGAATGGCTCTCATCAAAAAGACAACAAATAATAAATGTTGGCCAGTATGTGGAGAAAAGGTAACACTAGTACACTGTTAATGGGAGTGTAAATTGGGCCAGGCACTGTGGAAAACAGTATGGCTACTCCTCAAAAAACCAAAAATAGAATCACCATATGATCCAGCAATTCTACTCCTGAGTATATATCAGAAGAAAATGAAAACCCTATTCCAAAAAGATACATACACATCAATGTTCACAGCATTATTTACAGTAGCCAAGATATGGAAGCAACCTAAGTGTCCATCAGCAGATGAATGGAGAAAGAAGTGCTATATATTTGTATACAATGGAATATTACTCAATCATAAAAAAGAGGGAAATTTTGCCATTTGCAACAACATTGATGGGCTTGTAGGGTATTGTGCTAAGTGAAGTAAGTCAGATAGAGAAAGACTAATGTTAAATGTTATCACTTATCACGCAGGTAATTGGGTGCTCCTCCCCCATCCTTAGAACTTACATTCTGTTTGCCTTTCCTGCTCCCAGAAGCTTCTCCAAGAATACGACGTTGGGATAGTAATGTGGTGAGGAGACTATTTCATCTGTGTACATGGCTGAACCCAGTTGAGGCTGTTATGTAAACTTTTAAGGTTCTGGCAAGTGGGTGTGAAAATCTCGTTTTATGGCTACCCAAGCCTTCTAAGTAAGTCCCTTACTTATTAAAACTATCACATACCAATCTGGCATGGTCTGCCTCTTCTTGGGGTCTCTCCTTGTCCTCCATGTACAGGGGCCAGTTTATGAACCAACATCAATATCTCTGAATGCTTATTCAACTGTTTACTGCTGCTATGTTTTCCTGAAAGAGATACTCAGGAGAGATGGAAAGGTATCTATTAGCCTTTTCATCTTCTGTTCTGAATGATACCAGTTAAAAAATAATAATATATACACTTCTCAGCATTATCCACTTAGCTTTTCAGCTTATTTAGTGGGCTTAAAAAATAATAATCATATCAAATTTTAACTTATGAACAATAAAGCTAGCCCATTTTAAGTATTCAGTTCTGAATTTTGACAAATGTATACTTCCATGTAGATATCACCACAATGAAGATAGAGACTACTTACCTCACCCAAGAAAGATCTTTGTGCTCCTTCCAAGTCAATCCCCATTCCCCACTACATCTAATCAAATGCTGATGCTGATCACTGTAGATTAGATTTGTCTTTTCCCTAGTACTCACATATTTCTCATTCTATTTTTCTCCAGCTAGTTTATAGTTACACTTAACTTTTTTCTATTTTCTTTGTGATTATATACTTAAAAACTAATTTGCACTAAGATTAAGAATGATTAAAATTTTTCCTTTTTCTCAAATAGTAAAAACTGAATATCATTTAGCTCATCATTATATACTTCCAATGTAGATAAAACTAAGTCAAGTATTTTTTAAAATCTTTTATGTTGAACTTCCAAATTATATGTGATAATAATATTACATTAACAATATATAATACATAAAATAATGTGTTATTGTTATATATAATATTATCATTTATATTATTTTGTATTTAATTAGTGACAGATTTCTTAAATATTTTTCATTTTATTTTCTTTACATTCTTACTTGCATTGTAATATATATATATATATATATATATATATATATTATTTTTCAGATTCTTTGCCATTTTAGGTTATTGTAAGTTATTGAATATAGTTCCCTGTGTGATACAATAGGTCTTTGTTGTTTACCTATTTTATAGTAGTTCATAGTAATGTGTTAATAGTGTGTAATCTCAAACTCCTAATTTATCCCTGCATCCCCCCCCCTCCAATTTCCCCTTTGGTAACCATATGTTTGTGTTCTATGTCTGAGAAACACACATTTTTAATGATTTACTGACATGAACAAATAATTCAGGGGTTATCTTATAGTTACTTGTGTTCACATATAGAAGCACTGGAAATTAATTTAAGATATGTGGATATGTGATATTAGTTTCATTCCAGTTGGGAAGATATGGGGTAATTATATATCATTATCTTAAATACAATTATATATAATTAGCATTCTATTTCACTTTTTCTGATATCTTGTTTCATATTATACTTTTTTATTTTATTACATTTATTTACTATAATTATTATAATGTAACATACACAAGTTGTGTCACCTTAGCAGATTTAATAAATTCTGTAGTTCTCAGATTTTCTACCCACAATGAAAAGCTTTAATTACAGTCTCATATTGTTATTTTGAGAACTCAATATTAAGTATTAAATTTAAATATCTATGGTAGTTGGTACAAAGAAAGAATTTAGAATTGTATTTTGCCTTTTTTTTCATTTTCATTTATGTTACCAACTTGCATTTCAATTGAGAAGAAAACAGATTTCTCTTATTTTACACTGATTCAAAAACATTTTTTGAATGTGGGTTACATTTTTTAGGCAGAGTAAAAAGCAATTCACCATAGACACTTAGAACTGAGCTTAAGAGTGTGCTATCACTCTCCTAAGAGGTGAACCATTTTACATGCAGAAAACATATGACCTAGGGCCAAAATAAACTTCTTGACATGTAGCTTTTTGGATATGGCTAGTGCTGGGCAAAGCAGGAATGACAATTTTTGAGTGAGAAGGTAGAACAGAGTAGTTCTACTAAGAATGTAGAAAAATGTAGTTAATGCTAAGGGAAGAATAAAGTTCAATGTTAGGAATAAAATCATAATGCATACTTGAAAATAATTGGTAATTTCTGGAAGCAAGGATCAACTAAGTTCTTATTTACATTTGAGTCTTGAACACCACTGGGGATTAAGACTTTCATTATTTAATCTGAAATTAGCTCAATTTAGTTGTGAAAATTCAGTAGTCTTTTTTAAAAAAAGTATAAGTTGCTAAAGTTTCTATACACATAATTTTGTTTAAGAAAATTAATGCATATGTATGTTAAATGCATATAATTCTTTTCACTCTCACAACTAGAAAGTCTTTATTTTACTAGATAGAAGGTAAAATATTTGTTAAGTGTTTACTGCAACATTTATGTTACCCTGATGTTATTATTCTGATTAATATGTGATCAGTTGAGCTTGAATATAATTCTCAGAGTTTTGATCTAGTAATCTATTTTTAAACAAATGACTGAAAGTGAGAAATCTAAAAATAAATTTACACTGGGGAAAACAAAATTAAAAAAATATGTAATTTTTATATTTGTAATAAATGTTTCTATTTTTATTTACATTTTGCCTAGCTATGATATTAACCTACATTAAGTTTGATACTCTGATTTGTTTAACTTTTATTTTACTAAGTCCCTGGAAAATAGACTGAGACAGAATTGTGTGCAGGTAATTAGTTAGAAACCCTTGTGAGAAAATGTGGAAGTCAGGGATTGGGTATAGGAGTTAAACTGAAGAGAAATTTCTCCAAAGGTGAGGTATCAGCCCATCTCTTAGACCAGAGGCTGGGTTTGCTCTTCATTGATGTGATGACTTGAGGCTAGGGTACTATGATTTTGGGTGCCTAAATCTACTGATCATTGAATTAAGGCTGCCCCCAAAGAGGGTGTAACTATGAGTTCAGCAGCTTCCCTCAGTCAAGGGAAATTCCTGTGAAGAGACTCTCCTGTGATCTGTGGACAGTCAGCCATGCCAGCAGTCAGGAGAAGGGCAACTGAGTCTTGAATTGGGGATCTATTATGAGAAAAACTGCATCTGCACTTTTATAGAAGTATTCAATCATGGTTACTGTTAAAATCTACATTATATTCCACTGTAAATATATGACAAAGTTTACTCCTCCATTTTGTTCCTATTTCAGATTTGGACAGTTTCCAATTTCCTCAAAGGAAATATAGTTGGAACTATTATTTTATATGTTTTTCTTTTGTTTTCTCCTTTCTTCTTCCTTTCCTTCCTTCCTTCTTTCCTTTTATTTTTTAATAATTTTCCTCAAGTTAATATCATAATTTTATTATTTGTAAAAATGTTGAAAAATACTAATAATAGTTATCATCTTCCTTAGTTATCACTGTATTGTTTAAAATGAGACATTTTAAGGAGCATAACACCTTATATGACAGTTGAGCTTGCAGGACCATGGGGTCATGCAGTGCAATATTATCAGCCATCTTGACATTATCTAAATTTATTACAAACCAGGTAGACAATTATCATTGTAGGCTTAAGAAAAAATTCCTAATCATAATTTCAATTAAAATATATACTTTGGGGCTTTCCTGGTGGTGCAGTGGTTGAGAGTCCGCCTGCCAATGCATGGGACATGGGTTTGTGCCCAGGTGTGGGAGGATCCCACATGCCGTGGAGCGGCTGGACCTGTGAGCCATGGCTGCTGAGCCTGCGTGTCCAGTGCCTGTGCCCCACAACAGGAGAGGCCACAGCAGTAAGAGGTCCGCATACCACACACAAAAAAAAGATATATTTTTATACATCTTTTTTTATACATCCTAAGCTATAATATAATATTTCTGGGAAAGAAATGAGTTATTACCTAGAATTCAAACCAGTGAAGATTTGTATATTTTCTGTTGTTAATTATTACACATTGTTTGGTACTATATACTTTATAGGTATATATTTAATGGTTAATTTTGGGGTGAAATATATTTTATGTACTTATTGGATCCTCCCACATGCTTTTAGCTTTTCAAGGATGGTTTTAGATTTTGAATACATATCTTTGTCTCAGATAAGGGGTTCCATCTTAAAATCTAAATTGCTGATGCAACAGATTGTTAACTCCACCAATTCATCCTTATTAGTCTGAGTGTGTTAAGATATTTGAAAAAAAGTTAATAAATTGTTTTCCAAAATTGTTTCACTCTTTTATATACCACAGCTAATCATCATATTTCATCAGAACTTGTGGTTATGATATGGTTATTTTATCATAAATTGTCAGGTCTCAGATATTGTAATTATTACCAAATTTTATAATTTTAATGTGTAAAATTAAATCCATTCAGAGTTTAATTTATATGTTTTAAATAATGAATGGCTTATCTTCAGTGAATTATTCCTTCATAATCTTTGCTTTTTTTATTTATAGAGAACAATTTCTATATCACAGAATAATAATAATAAAGAATGGTATAAAATAGAGAATGCTCTATGCTCTCATTGAAAAAAGTCTCTGTCTTTCCTTACACACCTTCCCTTTCTTCTGCAGTCTGCATACAACTAACTGTATTAACTAATATATAGTTTATTCTTATTAAAGTAAAGGGAATAAATCATCCCAGATTCCTTCTTCTGGTTCTAAAATTTAATAATGCAGAATAAGGAACAAATTCCAACATTAAAATATACACTACTTATTTTCAAAATAATTGTAAAAGGTGATATACTATATAATATTTGTAGATAGGTATTTCTAGGCCCAAAGTTTATGGTAGCCTCTAAGTCTGCTGACTTGAAATCCAGTACTCTTTTGATTAGATTGCACTACTCCCAGCATGCTGAACTTGGCAAACGAAGATGCAGTTTGCAGACCCCAATGCATGCAAGTAACATTTTCTGTCACAGTAGCATTTTGCCTTCAAATGCATTTTACTGGGATCTTTTTCTTTTTGAGGGGGTGATCTTTTTTCTTTAAAAAAATGTAACAGGTTGACAACTTCTTTCAAAGTTATATGTTCTTGACTAATTTGTTCTCAAAGCATGGCACAACTGGATAGTTGGATATTGATCAGTATCTAATTTATTATTTCATTCTAGCTATAATCAAGCTGCTTAATAGTGTATCATGAAGGATTCATATCACTAATGGAAATAGTTCTCTAAATGAGAGCTAAATATATATACATATATATATGTATACATTTTAAAGTAACATATAAAATGAAAAATTATTCAGTTATTTTTTATAAATAATTTATAACTCGTGTTCTTGATTTGCACTGAATGTGATCACTGCACAAAATAATTAATTTTCAAAAAACCACATTTATTAAAAGAGAAAGTGATATAAATTTTTATCAGTATATAGACTAATGTAAATATTTGAAACCTGTTTTATTAAGATGAATTTCTATGCAAATTCTTACAAGAATAGACTGTCTGCAGCTGTAAAAATGAATACATGAAGAAATGACAAGACAGACAGCCTGTCACAGCAGCAGCTGCTACAGTCTGTACAAGAGACATGAAGAGAATGAACAGCCTGTCTGTTTTCTTGCTGCTCTGAGTGCAATGAGCTGCTAAGGGGATCCTGGCCTTAGGCTTGGCTATATGTATACTGCTTATTTGGAAAGTGAAATATGTGAATTTTCCTAAGATAACAAAGAATTCCAAATGATAATCTTATTGGCGAACATATATATTTGCTCCATAATTTAGCTTTAAAGATGATTTGTATTAATTGATTTTATCTATAAAAATCTCCCAGTGATATAATTTAAATATTAACTGAATAAAAGTTTTTAATGGATCAATGCTTAACTAATCCTGTATAGTCACTCTTTCCAGAGCTTCCCTTTTCCTTCCAACTTTTAAATATATTAAGCATAAATTATGTCTTTATAACATGAAAATTGTGTTGAAAATTATTTGGCTGTATACATTTATTGATTCAAGATAAAATTAATTAATCTTTCAAAAATTAAATACTTTGAGCAAGGATGGAATGTGCTCTCTCAAGTCTGTCAGTGCTTGTCCTTAATGAATAGTAAATTATAACAAGCTTTCTTTACACTTGTTTAAGTCTCATTGAACCCACAGGCATTATTAGTCTATTGCAATTTTGTGCTCTTGGAACATCATGTATGCTGTATATGAATAGAGCAGCAAGAAAAAGCAGCAGACAGATTGGTTCAAGATGGTGGAGTAGAAGGACATGTGCTCACTCACTCTTGTGACAGAACCAGAATCACAACTAATTGCTTAACAATCTTTGACAGGAAGACACTGGAACTCACCAAAAAATATATCCCACATCCAAAGACAAAGGAGAAGCTGCATTGAGATGGTAGGAGGGGCGCAATCACAATAAAATTAAATCCCATAACTGCTGGGTGGGTGACTCACAAACTGGAGGACAATTATAGCACAGAAGTCCACCCACTGGAGTGAAGTTTCTCAGCCCAATGTCAGGCTTCCCAACCTGGGGATCCAGCAACAAGAGGAGGAATTCCAAGAGAATCAGACGTTGAAGGCTAGCGAGATTTGATCGCAGTACTTTGACAGGGCTGGGGGAAACAGAGACTCCACTCTTGGAGGACACACAAAAAGTAGTGTGTGTATCAGGACCTGGGAGAAGAAACAGTGATCCCATAGGAGACTGAATCAGACCTACCTGCTAGTGTTGAAGGGTTCCCTGCAGAAACAGGGTGTGGCTGTGGCTCACCACAGAGACAAGGACACTGGCAGCAGAAGTTCTGTGAAGTACTCCTTGACATGAGTCCTCCTGGAGTCTGCCATTAGCCCCAACAAAAAGCCTGTAAGCTCCAGTGCTGGGTCACCTCAGGCCAAACAACCAACAGGGAGGGAATTCAGTCCCACCCATCAGCAGACAAGTGGATTAAAGTTTTACTGAGCTCTGCCCACGAGAGCAACACCCAGCTCAACCCACTACCTTTCCCTCCCATCAGGAAGCTTGCACAAACCTCTTAGATAGCCTCATCCACCAGAGGGCAGACAGCAGAAGCAAGAAGAACTACAATCCTGAAGCCTGTGGAATGAAAACCACATTCACAGAAACATAGACAAAATGAAAAGTCATAGGACTATATACCAGATGAAGGACCAACATAAAACCCCAGGAAAACAAATAAATGAAGTGCAAATAGACAACCTTCCAGAAATAGAATTCAGAATAATAATAGTGAAGATGATCTAGGACCTCAGAAAAAGAATGGAGGCAAAGATGAAGAAGATACAAGAAATGCTTAAAAAAGACCTAGAAGAATTAAAGAACAAACAGAGATGAACAATACAATAACTGAAATGAAAAATACACTAGAAGGAATCAATAGCAGAATAACTGAGGCAGAAAAAAAATGGATAAGTGACCTGGAAAACAGAATGGTGGAAATCACTGCCATGGAGCAGGATAAAGAAAAAAGAATGTAAACATATGAAGGCAGCTTCAGACACATCTGGGACAAAATTAAACAAACCAACATTTGCATTATAGTGGTCACAGAAGGAGAAGAGACAGAGGAAGGACCCAAGAAAATATTTGAAGATATTATAGTCGAAAACTTCCATGACATAGGAAAGCATATAGCCACCCAAGTCTAGGAAGTACAGAGAGTCCCAGGCAAGATAAACCCAAGGAGGAACATGCAGAGACACATAGTAATCAAACTGACAAAAATTAAAGACAAAGAATAATTATTAAAAACACCAGGGAATAATGACAAATAACATGCAAGGGAACTTCAAAAGGTTAACAGCTGATTTCTCAGCAGAAACTCTACAAGCCAAAAGGGAGTGGTATGATGAATGATATATTTAAGTGATGAAAGGGAGGAAACTACAACCAAAACTACACTACCCTGCAAGGATCTCATTCAGTTTCAATGGAGAAATCAAAAACATTACAGACAAGCAAAAGCTAAGAGAATTCAGCACCACCAAACCAACTCTACAACAAATGCTAAAGGACTGCTCTAAGTGGGAAACACAAGAGAAGGAAAGGACCTACAAACTCAAACCCAAAACAATTAAGAAATTGGTAATAGGAACATACATACTGATAATTATCTTAAATGTGAATGGATTAAATGCTCCAACGAAAAGACACAGTCTCATTGAATGGATGCAAAAAAGACATATATATATATATATATATATATATATATATATATATATATATATATATATATATATATATATATATATATATATATATATATATATATATATATATATATCCTGTCTACTAGAGACCCACTTCAGACTTAGGGGCACATACAGACTGAAAGTTTGGGGATGCAAAAAGATTTTCCATGCAAATAGAAATCAAAAGAAGGCTAGAGTAGCAATACTCATATCAGATAATCTAGACTTTAAAATAATGAATGTTACAAGAGACAAGGAAGGACACTACATAATGATCAAGGAATCAGTCCAGGAAGAATATATAACAATTATAAATATATACACACACAACATCAGAGCACCTCTATACATAAGGCTCATGCTAACAGCTGTAAAAGAGAAAATTGACAGTAACACAATAATAGTGGGGGACTTTAACACCTCACCTATAACAAAGGACAGATCATCAGGAGAGAAAATTAATGAGGAAACACAAGCTTTAAATGACACAATGGAGCAGATTGATTTAATTGATATTTATAGGACATTACATCAGAAAACAGCAGATTACACTTTCAAGTGATCACAGAACATTCTCCAGGATGGATCACAACTTGGGTAAAAAAATCAAGCCTCGGTAAATAGAAGAAAATTGAAATAATATCAAGCATCTTTTCCAACCACAATGCTAGGATATTAGAAATTAATTACTGGGGGAAAAAAGTCAAAAACACAAACACATGGAGGCTAAATAATACATTACTAAAGAACGGAGGAATCACTGAAGAAACCAAAGAGAAAATCAAAAAATACCTAGAGACAAATGACAAAGAAAACACAATGATCAAAAACCTAAGGGATGCAGCAAAAGCAGTTCTAAGAGGGAAGTTTTTAGCAACACAATCCTACCTCAAGAAACAAGAAAAATCTCAAATAAAAAATCTAACTTTACACGTAAAGGAACGAGAGAAAGAAGAACAAGCAAAACACAAAGTTAATAGAAGAAAAGAAATCATAAAGGTCAGAGAAGAAATACCTGAAATAGAAACAAATAAAACAAGAGGAAGGATCAATGAAACTGAAAGGTGGTTCTTTGAAAAGATAAACAAAATTGATAAAACTTTAGCCAGACTCATCAAGAAAAAGAGGGAGAGGACTCAAATCAATAAAACTAGAAATGAAATAGGGGAAGTTACAATGGACACAACAGAAATACAAAGCACCATAAGAGACTACTAGAAGCAACTCTATGCCAATAAAATGGACAACCTGGAAGAAATGGAAAAATTCTTAGAAATGTATAACCTTCCAAAACTGAACCAGGTAGAAATGGAAAATATGAACAGACCAATCACAAGTAATGAAATTGAAACTGTGATTAAAAATCTTCCAACAAACAAATTCCAGGACCAGATGACTTCACAGGTGAATTCTATCAAAAATTTAGAGAATAGCTAACATCCATCCTTCTCAAACTCTTCCAAAAATTTGCAGAGGAAGAAACACTCCCAAATTCATTTTATGAAGCCACCGTCACACTGAAACCACGACCACACAAAGATGTTACAAAAAAGAAAATTACAGACGAATATCACTGATGAATATAGATGCAAAAATCCTCAACAAAATACTAGCAAACAGAAACCAACAACACATTAAAAGGGCCATACACCATGATCAAGTGACATTTATCCCAGGGATGCAAGGATTCTTCAGTATATGCAAATCAATCAATGTGATACACCATATTAACAAATTGAAGAATAAAAAACATATGATAATCTCAATAGATGCAGAAAATGCTTCTGGTAAAATTCAACACTGATTTATGTTAAAAACACTCTGGAAAGTGGGCATAGAGGGAAACTACATTAACATAATAAAGGCCATATAGGACAAACCCACAACAAACATCATTCTCAGTGGTGAAACCCTGAAAGCATTTCCTCTAACTTCAGGAACAAGACAAGGATGATGACTCTCACCATTATTGTTCAATATAGTTTTGGAAGTCTTAGCCATGGAATTCAGAGAAGAAAAAGAAATAAAATGAATACAAATAGGAAAAGAAGAAGTAAAACTATCACAGTTTGCAGATACTATACGTAGATAATCCTAGAGGTGCCACCAGAAAACTGCTAGAGCTCATCAATGAATTTGGTAAAATTGCAGGATACAAAAACTAATGCATAGAAATCTCTTGTATTCCTATATACTAACAATGAAATATCAGAAAAAGAAATTAAGGAAACATTCCCATTCACCATTGCATCAAAAAGAATAAAATACCTTGGAATAAAACTACCTAAACAGGTAAAAGACCTGTATGCAGAAAACTATAAGACACTGATGAAAGAAATCAAAGATGACACAAACAGATGGAGAAATACACCATGTTCTTGGATTGGAAGAATCAATATTGTGAAAATGACTGTTCTACCGAAAACAATCTACAGATTCAGTGCAATCCCTATCAAACTACCAATGGCATTTTTCACAGAACTAGAACAAAATATTTCACAATTTGTATGGAAACAAAAAAGAACCTGAATAGGAAAAGCAATCTTGAGGGGAAAAAAAAATGGGGAGATGGAGGAATCAGACTCCCTGACGTCAGACTATACAACAAAGCTACAGTAATTAAGACAATATGGTACTGGCACAAAAACAGAAATACAGATCAATGGAACAGGATAGAAAGCCCAGAGATAAACCCACGCACATATGGTCAATTAACGTATGGCAAAGGATGCATGGGTATTCAGTGGAGAAAAGACAGTCTCTTCAATAAGTGGTGTTGGGAAAATTGGACAGCTACATGTAAAAGAATGAAAGTAGAACATTCGACACCATGCCCAAAAATAAACTCAAAATGGATTAAAGACCTAAATTTAAGACTGGACACTCTTAGAGGAGTAAAACTCTTAGAGGAAAACATAGGAAGAACTCTCTGACATAAATCACAGCAAGATCTTTTTTGACCCTCCTCCTAGAGTAATGGATTTAAAAACAAAAATAAACAAATAGGACCTAATGAAACTTAAAAGTTCTTGCACAGCAAAGGAAACTACAAACAAGACAAAAAGACAACCCTCAGAATGGGAGAAAATATTTGCAAGTGAATCAATGGACAAAGGATTAATCTCCAAAATAAATAAACAGCACATGCAGCTAAATAAAAAACAAATAAACAAACAAACAAAAAAACAATCCAATCAAAAATTTTGCAGAAGACCTAAATAGACATTTCTTCAAGAAGACATACAGTTGGCCAAGAGACACATGAAAAGCTGCTCAACATTACTAATTAATAGAGAAATGCTAATCAAAATTACAATGAGTTATTACCTCACACCTGTTAAAATGGGCATCATCAGAAATTCTACAGACAACAAATTCTGGAGAGGGTGTGGTGAAAAGGTAACCCTCTTGCACTGTTGGTGAGAATGTAAACTGATACAGCCACTATGGAGAACAGTATGGAGGTTACTTAAAATCTAAAAATAGAATTACCATATGACCCAGCAATCCCACTACTGGACATATACCCAGAGAAAACCATAATTCAAAAAGACACTTGTACCTCAATGTTCATTGCAGCACTGTTTACAATAGCCAGGTCATGGAATCAACTTAAATGCTCATCAACAGACAAATGGATAAAGAAGATGTAGTACATATACACAATGAAATATTGCTCACCCAGAAAAAGGAATGAAATTGGGTCATTTTTAGTTATGTGGATGGGCTTAGAGACTGTCATACAGAGTGAAATAAGTCAGAAAGAGAAAAACAAATATCGTATATTTACGCATATACATGGAATGTAGAAAAATGGTACAGATGAACCGGTTTACAAGGCAGAAATAGAGACATAGATGTAGAGAACTAACGTATGGACACCAAGGGGAGAAAGCAGGGGGCGGAGATGGTGGGATGAATTGGGAGATTGGGATTGACATGTATACACTAATATGTATAAAAAGGATAACTAATAAGAACCTGCTGTATAAAAATAAATAAATAAATAAATATTTAAAAAATAAAGAAACAGCAACAGATACAAAATGTTCTCATCTCCTCTGCTCTGGCACATACTTTATAGCCCATTTGGATTCACAACATAAGAGTCAAAGATAAAATTATTAAAATCCCAGGAAGGTAACAGCAGAGCATTAAGCCAAGAGCAGTAACCTTCAGAGCATGAATCCCTGGGCAACTAATTGCACAGATCTCATGCACATGAAGCCAACCTTATAGGTGGCCTAATAAAAATCAAAGTATATTTGAACTACATTCTTTAAACTTTCCATGATTCCAAATTGCCTAGACAAATGTTTGTACCAGTAAACTTATATTTTTAAATTTTTTGTCTTTCTTATGTAGATATACAGAAGGTTAAAAGAAAATATTTATAAGGAAATCAGTTTGGAAGACTGTTGTTTACTATGCAAATTAATTTGGTGCATTTTACATGAAAGTTATTTCTGACTCAGCTTTTGTCAGTGGTTTTCAGGAAAACCAATATTAGTGAAGTATTCTCTTGGTTATTTACATTCACATCTTTATGGCAGTAAAGATGTACAAAACAAACAAAAAAAACACATGTTCTGCATTTCCTGACTAATGAATTACCCCATGGATACAGTTGAGTTTTCTGGAAATGCTTTTGTCTTTCAATATTTCTTGCCCTCTGCCTCATTACATAATTTTGAAAAGGTAAGAACCTTTTCAAAGGTAAGTTCTATGCAAAATATTTCCAATTATGTTAGACTCAGGAAGCAGGTTTGAATTATAGAAGTTTCTTGGATTAAAGATGTCATTTTCCCCCCACATATTTAGTCCTCTAAATCTATTTGTTTAAGAAAGAAATTCTTTTTTAATATGTGCAACTGTCTCTGTATTTGTGAAACATTTTTACAAAGGGTATATCTAATTAGTAAATATGGATACAACTTTTTTTAGACACATATGAAATGTAAAGTTATCACGAGACAATGCTTTGCCATGAATATCAGTTCTTTTGTTGCTATTTTTTTAATCATCTACAAATCTATTTGATTGCCTCATTTGTATTATTAATTTTGTTTTATATAAGTTTAAAGTCTATTTCCTCATTTTCTTCCTTGACCTATGATTTTTTAGAGCAACATTGTATTTTTAGAGTCATTTTGGAGCAGGGAGAAAAACAAAGAATACCTTTTTCTAGCAGAGGTTCACATTCATCAGCTGAGATGGTAATTCCTTTGGAAATCAATAAACAGAGAATACAAAAATTTTAAGGCTTGTCAACTAAATGGCTGGTGGAGATAGGGAGCATAGAAAAGTCACCCAATTTATGAGCTTTGGATTAAGTAAGTGAACTTGGTTGTATGATCAGTTTCAAATACATCTTACATGTGGTGCTTGTTTAACCATTTGTTCTACCCTTTTATTCCATTGTCCTCTACACATGTTCTTTTCATTTTCCCTCAGATAGTAGATAATAGCATCAGAGGCTATAGACACAAATTATATATCACTTCCTCTGATAGAGTAGCACAACCATAAATTTGAAAAATATATCAAATTCATTTCATCATCCAGTCACAAATATTTGGAAAATTATTATGTTAAGAATATTACTAGGAAAACAAAAGAACAGGTAGTGATAGGCAGGTCAGGAGCATTTGTCTTTTGCCTTAAAGATAATAACAAAATTATCTTTAAATCTTGATTGGAAAGAATTAGTATATTTTAGAATTTTAATTGACCATAGTAAATATTCAATAAAATTCTTGGAATGAATGAATAAATAAAATAGATTAATAACGTTCTTTATTTGAGGAAGAAGCAAAAAATATGAATCACTCTGATTATTTATGTAAATATGCTTGTGAAAGTACCGACCAAAGTCAGAGTGTTTCCTTCAAAAATATTTTCAAAAAATATAGTGTTTGAACACTTTAGCAAAATAGTTTGCGAATTATAAACTTTAAATTGGATTTTACTTTTAAATTTTTGTTTAATACAAGGATGTCACCGAAGGGATAAACAATTATATTTATATATATGCAATTATGGTAAGTATGAAACTGTGTATCAATTTTATTATAAGGAAAAAGTAAAATATTAACATCACATATAAATACACACTTGATCCACAGTCTTATTGAGAGTATAATTCTGCATTAATTCCAAGATTTCTTTGTGATACTAATAAGCACACTGAATACATGTTTTCTGTCTATCCTTATCATCATTTATTTACTTAACACATAGTGTAAGACCTCACAAATTATTTTTATTATTTCTCCCATCCTTATAGATGCTAATTTACTCTTGCTTGAATAAAACAAATTATTTTGAAGTGTAATAATCATTAACTCGAAGTATTTTTTTCTCAAAGGTATTGCATTAAATTACATTTAGCCTGTATTTAATATAATAATGTGCACTTTTTAAGTAACATCACCATCAACCATAAGGTAAATTTTAAGAGAGTGTTAGTATAGTAGAGTATGGAAAATCATTCCTGTTTTGTCACCCGCTCTCCCCGAAAGAGAAAAGAGAAAATATATTCACAGACCTACAAATGTATACCTATTCACCTCAATAGCAGTTGCCTCATTAGTTTTGGTTAGCAGCCATCCTTTTTTAACTTTTTTCTCTTAAGGTTTATGATCACTATAATTTACTCCTATTATAAAATGGCTTAAATTTGGAAAAAAAAATCAGTTTATTGCTACACAATATCTATTTAGTTTATTTGTATTTAGTCTGTTTTATTCTAGAAAAGATGTAAAGTTAACAATCAATGCCTTTCAATACAATGATTGAATATCTAAAATTTGAGATATGTAAATACCAATGACACATTTAGCATTCTGAACATATTTTAAAATCTGGATTTAAGCTGTACTGAAAGTTTGTTATGGAATATGTGGTGTTAAAAATTAATCACCTAAGTTACTAATTATATAATATTTACATCTTACCATTATTACATTTTTAATGTAATTATCAGTTATATCCAAAAAATATTTTCATAGAATTTCACCTGTTGGCTTTATGTCATACTTAGCCCAACTCAATATCTTTATAAAAGAATCCAGGAAAGGATGCAAGGGAACAATATAAAGAGCTTCCATAGAAATACACAAATGTTGGAATCATGATTTTGAAATTAAACTATTTAGAACAGGAAAATTTTTTCATAAGTTAGTATGATATGACAAATGTATGTATGCTAAATGACAGAGACATTATCTGTTTCAGGCAGAAGTTGCAAGAAAAATCAAATAGCAGGGGGAAAATGTTCATTTGGTAGAAAAGATAATAGGGTAAAGGCAGAGCTCTTCAGCTGTGCCCTGTGGGTCTTCAAGTCCACCAGCCTCTGTTAAGTTCTCTGTCTCTTTCTCTAACAACTTGAAGATCAAAAGAGAGAAAGTCGAGGAGATTAAAATAAGGAAGAAAGATAGCAAAGCATTTGAGTTTCATTTTGGCTTTTTCACCTCCAATTTGCAAAGATCCAATGGGGGAAAGAGGGGAAGAATTATGTATTTCATCAGGACATTGGAAGCCTGGTCTTAATGACAGTTTAGGAGATTTAGAATACTAAAACATAGCAAAATTATCTTATTATAAATGATTTTATATCAAACTATTTTATATACTGTATGCCTTCAACTTTATTAATGGTCTATGGACCAGTAGACAGAATATACCACTGCATATCCTCTGTTATGAATGGAAGTCGAGAAAATATTTTGGAAGTCACAACACTTGGTGAAAATTCATCTATGTCACATTCAATATTTAACTGTTTATTAAAGAAAGCATATGAAATTTTCATCATAAATCTGTTATAGTCCATAAGTTTCACATGAAATACCTGATCTTTCTTAATGCTTAGAATGGGTATAAATTTATTTTTTAAAAAGTCAATTAATGGTTATATCTACATTACAATACATTAATCTTATTATTTAAATTCATTTTTAGTGAACATGCAAGATATTATTGAGGATATAGAATGTTTTACATAAGAAAAATCAAAACTCTATGTACATCAGCAGAATCTGAAGTTTAAGATTCTATATCTTCATTTTAAGCAGGCTGATATTACTTTCAAAAAGAAGAAAACAGTGAAGGTGACCTAATAGCAATACCAGATGTCATATTGCAGTAAGAATTATAGCTGTACAAGGAACATTAATAATGCAATGTCAGTAAATACACAAGTAAATATTTGACATACTAATTTTAATTCATTACAAATGTTATTTAAGGAGCTAAGCTTACAACCTGAGAGGAAAAAATTCTGAAAAATAATTCAACGTGGAGAAAGAGTTTACACTTTGTTCTGATAACTGGCTGAGTGTGTACCCTAGTTTTGATGTTACTTGGAGGAATAGTATAGTGTGTCAGAAACTCTTTCATATTAAGTTGTCAATATCAATTCTGAAATTCATTATTTAATCAATTTTTTTCCACAGAAGGAACAAAGAACATAATCAAAAATATATATGCCCTTGATTTTTTTTCAGACAAGCATTAATCTCAACCATTCCTGCAAAACTCTATTCACTGATTTTCTGTGATGACATTGAAAATTGTAAACATTTAAATATTATGCAATTAATCATGGGAATTTATTTAGATAATTATATCAATTGAATTTTAAAAAGTGAAGGCATTATTGTTTTATATCCCAGACCCTTCATACATTTTGTTTCTTCTGCTTGGAACATTCTGTGCCACTCTTTGCAAAATTGCATTCTTTTTCTCTTTTAGAACTAAACTGTAATATCACTTTCTCAGAGGAACCCTCTTGAGCCATTCAATTAAAAAATAATCCAGCCCCATTTGTTTAACACAGGGCTTACCGAGTCAGTCTGGCAAATCCTGTGTACTTAGTTTCCAGTATACGATAGATACTCAATAAACATTTATTAAAGGATGAATGATAAATCTAGATTTGGATAAGAAGATACTTTATTTGAAAAGACTATTGCACTAGGGAAAACATTGAGACCATATGACCTGCAAGCATTTCACAAGCCAGGCAGAAGAGAATTTTCATTTATAGGGAGGGGTAAGCAAGAGAGTAAGTACTGGGTATTGGGGAGTTAGTTGAAGGGGACCTGATAGGACAGTTGAACAGGAAATCCTTTTCTTTGAGATTACTGGATTCTTGGGAGGAGCCACTAAGGACAGGTTGTTCCATATTCAGATACAGGCTGATAGTGCTTCAGAGTTCTGGGCCCTGAGCCAAGGAGAGAAAATTAACTATGCTTTGGTCCAGTCAAATTAGCAGGTATTTTGACCCAGTAGGTCAGTTGATACAAATAGCTAATCATTTATGAGACAAAGGATGGGAATTCAGAAAGTCTATATCTGACTTTACCATAGGTAAATGAGGGAGGCATTTGCGAGTCTTATTTAAGTCATATGGGGAAAGATGATGCTTCATAGTGAGACATTTCCTGCAACACAAAAGTGTGGGGGTATTTCTTAACCATTGCTGCTTTTCAGAAATACAGGGCTCATGTGAAGTCTAACATTGCCAAAAGGAGTAATTGAATGCATGTTTGTTATAATATATTTAATGTGATCTATATGGCTATATATAAATCTACATATGTACATATATAAATATTTTTTTTTCTTTTTTTTTTTTTTTTTTTTTTGCAGTACACGGGCCTCTTACTGTTGTGGCCTCTCCCATTGCAGAGCACAGGCTCCAGATGTGCAGGCTCAGCAGCCATGGCCCACGGGCCCAGCCGCTCCACGGCACGTGGGATCCTCCTGGACTGGGGCATGAACCCGCATCCCCGGCATTGGCAGGGGGACCCTCAACCACTGCGCCACCAGGGAAGCCCTTCCTATATTTTTATACATTAATTTTGATACTGACATTTATATGTATCTTTCTACATAAATATGAGCTTATCAGTGTTTCTTAAGATGTTTAATTGTGTAAGGCTAACCTATGTATTATAGAGTGTTTATCATTCTTGACTGTGACCACTAAATACCAGTGTAACCCTTAATGTTTTATGGCAGTGGAAAAATACCCTTCACCCATACTTCCAAATGCCCCTTATCAGAGCAGTTCTGATTCTAGGTGAGAATCACTGGGACTCAGATGTCATGATTGTGCTATAGTTCCCAAATCCTAACGCTACATTTCAATAATATTCTGTATTCATTCTCACAATCCATATGTGTTGTTAAACTACATTTGTTGAGTATGTAAATACCAGAAAATACTTGTTTTATTCTATATGATTCATTCCAACATAAGCAATTGATCTAAGCCAATCATGGAGCAGAAGTCCTTTTAGAAAATGAGACCACAGGGAAGTCATCTGAGAAGTTTCTAAAAATGGATTTATTGCTCATCAATAAAATACAAATAAATATGTGATAACATTGCTTTATCTGAACATTTTCAATAGTAAATATAATGTGTGACCAAACTAGTTCATTGAGAAGTCATACTCCATAATTCTAAGGAATTATAGAAAAGAGTGTAAAAACTCTGTTATATCATTAGGAAAGAAAGAACTTAGCCTTCCTTCTGAACCCCTTTTCATTGAAGCAAACACATTTCTTTACTGTTTAAGCAAGTCTGAGTTGGGGATTTTTTTACTAGTAACCAAAAGCATCTTACATGGCATACTATATTTCTATTGAAATCCAAATAAATTCCAAAGAAATTATCTTCTACTCTTTCTAAAAACTCATGGACATATGTTATAAACCCTTTTCCAAGTAAAAAAAAATAAATATCTCTTAAGAATAATAATATAGATTTGTAATTTTAAAACTAAAGAAAATTTTGACAGTAAAAATATCCCTAATGAGGAAATTAAAGACATGTCTACTTACTGATAACAGTTGACCAGAAGATACTTTTGTAGCCAGATTAGTGAGTCAACACTGTGTGTACATTTAATGAACATGAATGTTTTAAAATATAAACATAAACATTAGTCACTCCTAAATATGCTCTTATATTGCATGCCTATGTGAAAAAAATGAACAATAATGACTTTTTATTTATTGTTTTTTTCTAAATAAACTTCTGCATGCAGAAACACTAAGACAATAGAACAAATGAAATGCTACGTCTGATGAAAGGGAGGAGGGAAGCAAATTAGGCAATATCAGGAGTGAAGTCACTGGCTGGCTGACACAAACTCCTACCTTATTAAACTTCCAGATGGGAAATAAAACCTGAGTCCTGAAAAAGCTGATAAGTATTAGAGAATTATTTACATGAAATAGGATATACTGAAAGGGACAGACACATCAAGTTATTTAAACAAGAAAATGTCCTGAACACCTAACATGTTCCAGGCACTGCTATGTATCCTGTGGATATAATGATTTTCAATAAGAGTTAGATATTACTTATTCTCTTTGAATTGACATTCTGTGAGGGCCAAAAGCAATAAATGACACGTGTTTTACACAGCATTTAGTTTTATATGCACAGAAAAGAGTAATGGTGGAATAGGGACTAGAGTAGATATAATGCTTAGGAAGAAAATATTCTCTAAAAGATAACAGTTTTGTTGGATTCTGGAAAACAATTGTAGCCCAGCTATGAAAATTTCTTGGAGAGGCATGATGCAGGTGTAAGAACTCACAATTAATTAAAAAGACCCTGAGGCTAGATTGTGTTTGCCATGGCAGCCATAGCAAAGAAGGCCAGCATGCCTAGGACATTTTAAGCAAGTAAGATTGGGGATCAACATGAGACTGGAGATAAATTTACATGTCTGATTGAGAAGACCTTTTTGATAAGGAGTTCAGGTAGTATTAACCACAAAGCAAAAGCTATTGAAAAATTATTTGAAGTAGAGTGACATAGTTTTAAAAGATCACAGTTGTTGCTTAACTGGGAATAATTAGAAAGAGGTAATAGCAGAACTAAAGTAACCAGTTAAAAGATTATTGCTAAACAAGGGCTAAAATAACTTAGTATAGAAAGTGAGCAAATTCAGAATGTCTTTTTGAAACAGATATCAAAGGATTTTTCAAGGAGCTTAATTTGGAGGAAGAAGAAAAGGGAAGAAACAAGAATGGCTTATAGATATTTTTCCTGAGCAACTGGATGTATGCAATTTCCATTTACTAAAATAGGGAGAAAAAACCTGGGTACTAGGTAAATCTTCACTATTCTCCATTCTAAGTGTATCCATTTTTACATACATAGTATAGATATATCATTCTTTCTTCCAGAAAAGTCTACGATGAAGATTGCAGATTAAAAAAAAAATTTCATCACATGGTAATCAATATCAACCCACAATTCCCAAAATGGGAAAAGTATTTTTAATTATCCTTAGCATCCATCCATTTCTTCTTATTCTTAATAAAAGAATTACCCAGTTTATCTGAACACACTGTTCCCTACCTAAAGAAGAGCTTATAACCTCCCTTACAGCAGCATGTAAAATAGTTGTCATCTCCTTAAAGATAAAGTCATATAATATGGACTGGGTTTTCCCCCATTCCTGCTCCTTAAGAAGTGGAAAGACTGCTGCCTTGAACTCAAAGTGGGAAGCAAAATATTGAGGAAATCAAAGCCAACTTGCTAGCTCTGTTCACTCGATAAACTCTTAGAACTGAACTTCTCTAAAGTCTAGAACCCCTCTCATCTAGAAGATAAAAAATAAAGTTCTCTCTATTTAAACCTTAGCATTTTTGAAAATATGTTAGTCTAGCTTTTACTCGTATTAATAGATACATATTTCCTGGAAAGCTGTGCTTACTAATAACATATGTGATATTATTAACAAGCATGGGAAGAGGGACCATTGGAGAGGATGTGTGTGTGTGTGTGTGTGTGTGTGTGTGTGTGTGTGTTGAAATAATAAAGGCCAACCAACTGAAGAAGGGAATGGAAAAATATTTGTATTAACCTTTCCAAATGAGAAAAATTGACATTGTTTGTCTATATCACTGAGTTGGAAGGAATGCAAAATAATGTTCATGGCCCATAAAAATAATTGCTATACCAAATGCTACTTACAACAGAACTAGAATGGAAGAGTGGTACTATGTATGCAATGTATTTTCAAATGTTAATCTAGAGTTAGAATTAAATGTCATAGTAAATCAATCAGGAGATAAATGAGAACTTGGAAAACAATCTATATTAAGTGTTGGCATTTTTCCTCAAGCCATAGAACTCACATACATTTTGTTAGGATTCTGTTGCACAATACTTAAGATGAATTATGCTTTTTTGTGGCATTAGTAAATACAGAAAATTCTGTAATATTTCATCCTGCAAGTTGGATATCCTGCATGTTTTTTAATCATATAGATAATTCTGAAAATTTGCACAGCAGTCAAATGGGAAGTGTGTTTGAATAAGAAAATTTAAAAATGTATACAGACTATATATTTTCAAAGAAAATGAATGAAGCAGATGCAATATATTTTCCCTCTGGTTTCACAAAAATAAATAGCAATCAATAAACCTTCCATCTCATATATTTAAAAAGTTTAATCAAGGTCACATTTTTCAACTTTATATCCAAGACATATTATTAAATTAGTAAAAGACCAATGACCTATAAAACCCTGACAAAGATGTATTTAATGCAAAGAAGATCAATTTAGTTGAAGGGTAATGAAATGTGTAGCTTACAGTTTATTTGCATTGTAATTCAGTTGAATTTTAATATATTAATTGTGTCATGGTACTTTCTTGATGTGGAAATAAAAACTGACCACCAAATATTTGGATCATTCTTCCTAAAGTAAAGTTGTTTCTGGAAAGTGGCTCTCCAGTCAATATCTATGTTTTCCAAACATCTGTCAGATATGTAACAATTAATTACACAGTTAAGCTAGTCAAGGAGAAGACAAATGTGAAGCAAATAATGCTACAAATTAAAGAAAATATTGAATTAATAGTATTTAAATTTATAATTATAAATAATCATATAAACTTTTCCCTAGCAGATTCTGATTCCTTGTATACACTTTATAAAGAAATAAGGATAAAAGGAGGAAAATAGGGAAAGAGAGAATGAGAGATGGAAAGACATAGAGGAATAAGAGAATTAAATTCACTTTGGATATAGGAAAGTTGGAAATATCACATCATTTGTAATTTGTTCCATTCCCTTGTTACTAGAAATTAGAATAATCTGAATACATTGTTTTAGGTAAGACATTTAGCCATTTTGAACCAGTAGTTCTGCCTTGACTGTTTCAGCTGTGTCTTTGAAATAGCAAGCAAGACTTCGGGAAGAAAAATATTGGAATAGACAGGAACAGGGGTCTAATACCATTTTCTTGCTACTCCAAGCAACAACAACAAGACTTCTTTATTCTCTCAGTTTTCAATAAATCTGTACACCTTTGGTCAGCTGGATTAAGTGCAGTCTAGTACTTTGTTCCTACCCTGGCAGAGAAAACCAGCATAAGATTTTTCTCCTCTATGGTAGGGGCAAGAACCTGGAAAGCAGTTTGGAGCACTCCAGTGAAGACCAAGAACTGATTCTAGATAACCTGTGGGCTCAGAGATCTGTGGGCTTTATAAGTACAGTAATTCACAAATTATTTTTAAAAAGAAAAAAATATATATATTTTTTGATTTGACAGAGTAGGCACTGTTATCATTGAATATAATGTAAAAATAGAAAAAAGAAACCCTAAAATCCAAATCTTTGTTTCCTTCTGAAGTTCACTGCTGATTCATCAGCCTCTCCCTTTCTCTCTTGAGCTCTTAATAAAGTTTTAAATTTCTAATATAAAAAAAAATAAGTTGAGTGATCCATATAAATTATCATTCAAACTCTTGGAGGAAAGTTGGTAATTAAATCCATAGAAGACAACTTCCCTGAGCTCATGACCTCAGTTGGCAGACTAGGAATTCACAGAATTCTAGGTTAGAATAACAAGGAAAAAAAATGACCGGTAATTGTCTTGGTAACATTAATTAGGAGAAAATCTTACAACTGTCATGTAAAACAAAACAAAGTATCAACAACTACAACGACTACTTGACACTGTATTTTTCTTTTAGGGCACTAAAAGAAAAAAAACAGTAGTCTATATGTATGTATTACCAAAGTGTAAGCTCTGCAGCTCTTTTGAAATAAGCTATCTTTTGGAGAACAAACCTGAAAGTATAAAAAACTTGATATAGATCTCTAGGATAATAGGAACACTGGCTTTTCATCATCATCTATCTGATCTCTTGCTTATGTTACCAATAAAATCTAGCTTCTGTTTTTCTTAATTCTGGCTAACATTTCAGATTTACTCCCCTTACTTTGTAATCAATATGCAGATAGCAAACACAATCTATTTTCTGTATAAAAATAAAAAGAATTTGAATAGCCTTGTGTATAAACCTATTATTAACTCCATTTGTTGAGCACCTTAATTAATTATTAGGAGATGTTACTGTAGATCTTATTATTAACATCACAGGTTTTTCATATTCTTGTTTTCTCACTTGCAATCAGTGAACACAAGTAAAAGTTTGCATTTCCAGTATCCTAGATCTTATCCTTTTAGATACAAGTAATATCTACATATATATGTTCTTTCTTTTCTTTCTTTTTAGCATATTTATTCAACTGTACTTGAAAATCATGGTTGAAATATAGAATAACATTTTTAGGGTTGATATAATTTATTTCTAATTGTAACTGTAAACTATTTAGAGACTCAGAGAATTCAGTAAAAAACTAAAGACTGACAGTTTTAAACCAGAGGTATTTTAAAATATTTTATCTCATCCATGAACGTATTTCTCACCACATATCCCACAATCTGCTGAGTGCTATTATTCTTTCTCTCATATTTTGACAGTTTCTCTATATACCCAATGAAACTCAACAACGATGCAATTGAAAAAAATATTTTATCATATTAGCTAAGAATTTTTCCAAGCAGAAAAAAAGAGACAGAATTGTGTTTTAAATGTCAAATGGTAATAAAACAGGTTTGTAAAGCATACATAAGACTCAAATAACAAAGAAAAGAGCCCATAATAATTCAAAAATAAAATCATTGATAAACAGGAAATACATTAATCAATTAGTTATAACATTTAAAATATTACAAAACCACCTATGTGTTTTGTAAGATTTTGTAAATCTGATTATATCATTAATTTTGTATGTTATAACCCAATCCAAAGATAAGCAGAAGACCTAAATAGACATTTCTCCAAAGAAGATATACAGATTGTCAACAAACACATGAAAGAATGCTCAACATCATTAATCATTAGAGAAATGCAAATCAAAATTACAATGAGATATCATCTCACACCAGTCAGAATGGCCATCATCAAAAACTCTACAAACAATAAATGCTGGAGAGGGTGTGGAGAAAAGAGAACCCTCTTGCACTGTTGGTGGGAATGTAAATTGATACAGCCACTATGGAGAAAAGTAAGGAGATTTCTTAAAAACCTAAAAATAGAACTACCATATGACCCAGTAATCCCACTACTGGGCATATGCCCTAAGAAAACCATAATTCAAAAACAGTCATGTACCAAAATGTTCATTGCAGCTCTATTTACAATAACCCAGATATGGAAACAACCTAAGTGTCCATCAATGGATGAATGGGTAAAGATGTGGCACATATACACAATGGAATATTACTCAGCCGTAAAATGTAATGAAACTGAGTTATTTATAGTGAGGTGGATGGACCTATTTTCTGTCATACAGAGTGAAGTAAGTCAGAAAGAGAAAATCAAATACCATATGCTAAAACATATATATGGAATCTAAAAAAAAAAAAAAGATCAGAAGAATGTAGGGGCAAGACAGGAATAAAGACGCAGACCTACTGGAGAATGCACTTGAGGATACAGGGAGTGGGAAGGGTAAGCTGGGACAAAGTGAGAGAGTAGCATGGACATATATACACAACCAAACATAAAATAGATAGCTAATGGGAAGCAGCTACATAGAAGAGGGAGATCAGCTTGGTGTTTTTTGACCACCTAGAGGGGTGGGATAGGGAGGGTGGGAGGGAGGGAGATGCAAGAGGGAAGAGATATGGGGACACATGTATATATATAACTGATTCACTTTGTTATGAAGCAGAAACTAACACACCATTGTAAAGCAATTATACTCTAATAAAGATGTTAAATAAAGTAAAATAAAATAAAGATGGAAAACATTTTGTATGTTATAAATTATTGCAGGTAAAGCACATATGATGGTATTCATATATCTAGGTAATGCTAAGTTAAAGTAGAAGAGAAACAATAGAAGTATTAGGGGAAAGAAAACAATTTTTGAAATAGTAATTAGTTTTCTAGATGAAAGATATAAACTGCAACCTTATATTTGACATGAGTATATATCAAAATCTTTCCTCAAATGTAGACTGAAGCCTGAGTTGTTACTTGCACACTGGATTATAGTATAAAGGAAATCCAATAAAAATCATAGCACTGTACTTGTTGTAGGTCCTTTAATAAGCATGGATTTTGAAATATTGGTAAAGATTACAGTTTATAGGTAAGAAACTATTGCCCCAAATATAGTACAATAATGTGTTTTCTTAGTGAGTGTGTTAAATTTGATATGCTAAAGTGATTTAATATGATTAATGAAATTAGAAATAGCATTGATTCCTGGTATTTTTATTATTTTTATGCATTATTTATTTATTTATTTTATTAGTTTCTGCTTTATAACAAAGTGAATCAGTCATACATATACATCTGTTCCCACATCCCTTCCCTCATGCATCTCCCTCCCTCCCACCCTCCCCATGCCACCCCTCCAGGCGGTCACAAAGCACCAAGCTGATCTCCCTGTGCTCAGCGGCTTCTTCCAACTATCTATCTACCTTACGTTTGGTAGTGTATATATGTCCATGCCACTCTTTCGCTTTGTCACAGCTTACACTTCCCCCTCCCCATATCCTCAAGTCCATTCTCAAGTAGGTCTGTGTTTTTATTCCCGTTTTACCCCTAGGTTCTTCATGACATTTTTTTTAATTCCATATATATGTGTTAGCATACGGTATTTGTCTTTCTCTTTCTGACTTACTTCACTCTGTATGACAGACTCTAGGTCTATCCACCTCATTACAAATAGCTCAGTTTCGTTTCTTTTTATGGCTGAGTAATATTCCATTGTATATATGTGCCACATTTTCTTTATCCATTCATCCGATGGTGGACACTTAGTTTGTTTCCATCTCTGGGCTATTGTGAATAAAGCTGCAATGAACATTTTGGTACATGTCTATTTTTGAATTATAGTTTTCTCAGGGTATATGCCTAGTAGTGGGATTGCTGGATCATATGGTAGTTCTATTTTTCGTTTTTTAAGGAACCTCCATACTGTTCTCCATAGTGGCTGTACCAATTCACATTCCCACCAGCAGTGCAAAAGAGTTCCCTTTTCTCCACACCCTCTCCAGCATTTATTGTTTCTAGATTTCTTGATGATGGCCATTCTGACTGGTGTGAGATGATATCTCATTGTAGTTTTGATTTGCATTTCTCTAATGATTAATGATGTTGAGCATTCTTTCATGTGTTTGATGGCAGTCTGTATATCTTCTTTGGAGAAATGCCTACTTAAGTCTTCTGCCCATTTTTGGATTGGGTTGTTTGTTTTTTTGCTATTGAGCTGCATGAGCTGTTTATAAATTTTGGAGATTAATCCTTTGTCAGTTGCTTCATTGGCAAATATTTTCTCCCATTCTGAGGGTTGTCTTTTGGTCTTGTTTATGGTTTCCTTTGCTGTGCAAAAGCTTGGAAGTTTCATTAGGTCCTCTGCTGTTCAATTCTTGTTTATCTTTGTTTTTATTTCCATTTCTCTAGGAGGTGGGTCCAAAAGGATCTTGCTGTGATTTATGTCATAGAGTGTTCTACCTATGTTTTCCTCTAAGAGCTTGATAGTTTCTGCCCTTATATTTAGGTCTATAATCCATTTTGACCTTATTTTTATGTATGGTGTTAGAGAATGAACTAATCTCACACTTTTACTTGTCCCTGTCCAGTTTCCCCAGCACCACTTATTGAAGAGACTCTCCTTTCTCAACTGTACATTCCTGCCTCCTTTATCAAAGATAAGTTGACCATATGTTCATGGGTTTATCTCTGGGCTTTCTATCCTGTTCCATTGATCTATCTTTCTGTTTTTGTGCCAGTACCACACTGTCTTGATTAGTGTAGGTTTGTAGTATAGTCTGAAGTCATGGAGCCTGATTCCTCCAGCTCCGTTTTTCGTTCTCAAGATTGCTTTGGCTATTTGGGGTCCTTTGTTTTTCCAAACAAATTTTGAAATTTTTTGTTCTAGTTCTGTGAAAAATGCCAGTGGTAGTTTGATAGGGATTGCATTGAATCTGTAGATTGCTTTGGGTAGTAGAGCCATTTTCACAATATTGATTCTTCCAATCTAGGAGCATGGTATATCTCTCCATCTATTTGTATCATCTTTAATTTCTTTCATCAGTGTCTTATAATTTTCAGCATACAGGTCTTTTGTCTCCTTAGGTAGGTTTATTCCTAGATATTTTATTCTTTTTGTTGCACTGGTAAATGGGAGTGTTTTCTTGATTTCATTTTCAGATTTTTCATCATTAGTGTACAGGAATGCCAGTGATTTCTGTGCATTAATTTTGTATCCTGCTACTTTACCATATTCATTGATTAGCTCTAGTAGTTTTCTGGTAGCATCTTTAGGATTCTCTATGTATAGTATCATGTCATCTGCAAACAGTGACAGCTTTACTTCTTCTTTTCCAATTTGGATTCCTTTTATTTCCTTTTCTACTCTGATAGCTGTGGCTAAAACTTCCAAAACTAAGTTGAATAAGAGTGGTGAGTGGGCAGCCTTGACTTGTTCCTGATCTTAGTGGAAACGTTTTCAGTTTTTCACCATTGAGGACAATGTTGGCTGTGGGTTTCTCCTATATGGCCTTTATTATGTTGAGGAAAGTTCCCTCTATGCCTACTTTCTGCAGGGTTTTTATCATAAATGGGTGTTGAATTTTGTCAAAAGCTTTCTCTTCATCTATTGAGATGATCATATGGTTTTTCTCCTTCAATTTGTTAATATGGTGTATCACATTGATTGATTTGCATATATTGAAGAAACCTTGCATTCCTGAAATAAACCCCACTTGATCATGGTGTATGATCCTTTTAATGTGCTATTGGATTCTATTTGCTAGTATTTTGTTGAGGATTTTTGCATCTATGTTTATCAGGCATATTGGCCTGTAGTTTTCTTTCTTTGTGTCATCCTTGCCTGTTTTTGGTATCAAGGTGGTGGTGGCCTCATAGAATGAGTTTGGGAGTGCTCCTCCCTCTGCTATATTTTGGAAGATTTTGAGAAGGATAGGTGTTAGCTCTTCTCTAAATGTTTGATAGAATTCGCCTGTGAAGCCATCTGGTCCTGGGCTTTAGTTTGTTGGAAGGTTTTTAATCACAGTTTCAATTTCAGTGCTTGTGATTGGTCTATTCATTTTTTCTATTTCTTCTTGATTCAGTCTTGGCAGGTTGTGCATTTCTAAGAATTTGTCTATTTCTTTCAGGTTTTCAATTTTATTGGCATAGAGTTTCTTGTAG
Organism: Mesoplodon densirostris; assembly: GCF_025265405.1. Lineage (NCBI taxonomy): Eukaryota > Metazoa > Chordata > Mammalia > Artiodactyla > Ziphiidae > Mesoplodon > Mesoplodon densirostris. The sequence goes on from NC_082677.1 coordinate 38,074,695, forward strand.
TAATCTCTCATGATCTTTTGTATTTCTGCGGTGTAAGTTGTTACTTCTCCTTTTTCATTTCTAATTCTCTTGATTTGAGTCTTCTCCCATTTTTTCTTGATGAGTCTGGCTAATGGTTTGTCAAGTTTGTTTATCTTCTCAAAGAACCAGCTTTTAGTTTTATTGATCTTTGCTATTGTTTCCTTCATTTCTTTTTCATTTATTTCTGATCTGATCTTTATGATTACTTTCTTTCTGATAACTTTGGTGGTTTTTTGTTCTTTTTTGTCTAATTGCTTTAGGTGCAGGGTCAGGTTGTTTACTCGATATGTTTCCTGTTTCTTAAGGTGGGATTTTATTGCTATAAACTTCCCCCTTAGAACTGCTTTTGCTGCGTCCCATACGTTTTGGGTCATCGTGTCCCCATTGTCATTTGTTTCTAGGTATTTTTTAATTTCCTCTCTGATTTCTTCAGTGATCTCTTCGTTATTGAATAGTGTATTGTTTAGCCTCCATGTGTTTGTATTTTTTACAGATCTTTTCCTGTAATTGATGTCTAGTCTCATAGCATTGTGGTCGGAAAAGATACTTGATACAATTTCAATTTTCTTAAATTTACGAAGGCTTTTTTTGTGACCCAAGATATGATCTATCCTGGAGAATGTTCCATGAGCACTTGAGAAAAATGTGTATTCTGTTGTTTTTGGATGGAATGTCCTATACATATCAATTAAGTCCATCTTGTTTAATGTATCATTTAAAGCTTGTGTTTCCTTATTTATTTTCATTTTGGATGATCTGTGCCTTGGTGAAAGTGGGGTGTTAAAGTCCCCTACTATGAATGTGTTACTGTCGATTTCCCCTTTTATGGCTGTTAGTATTTGCCTTATGTATTGAGGTGCTCCTATGTTGGGTGCATAAATATTTACAATTGTTATATCTTCTTCTTGGATCGATGCCTTTATCATTAGGTTGTGTCCATCTTTTTCTCTTCTAATAGTCTTTATTTTAAAGTCTGTTTTTTCTGATATGAGAAGTGCTACTCCAGCTTTCTTTGGGTTTCCATTTGCATAGAATATCTTTTTCCATCCCCTAAATTTCAATCTGTATGTGTCTCTAGGTCTGAAGTGGGTCTCTTGTAGACAGCATATATATGGATCTTATTTTTGTATCCATTCAGCCAATCTGTGTCTTTTGGTGGGAGCATTTAGTCCTTTTACATTTAAGGTAATTATTGATATGTATGTTCCTATTCCCATTTCCTTAATTGTTTTGGGTTTGTTATTGCAGGTCTTTTCCTTCTGTTGTATTTCTTGCCGAGAGAAGTTCCTTTAGCATTTGTTGTAAAGCTGGTTTGGTGGTTCTGAACTCTCTCAAATTTGCTTGTTTGTAAAGGTTTTAATTTCTCCATCAAATCGGAATGAGATCCTTGCTGGGTAGAGTAATCTTGGTTGCAGTTTTCTCTACTTCATCACTTTAATTATGTCCTGCCACTCCCTTCTGGCTTGTAGAGTTTCTGCTGAGAGATCAGCTGTTAACCTGATGGGGATTCCCTTGTGTGTTATTTGTTGTTTTTCCCTTGCTGCTTTTAATATGATTTCCTTGTGTTTTATTTTTGACAGTTTGATTAATATGTGTCTTGGCATATTTCTCCTTGGATTTATTCTGTATAGGACTCTCTCTGCCTCCTGGACTTGATTAACTATTTCCTTTTGCATATTAGGGAAGTTTTCAACTATAATCTCTTCAAATATTTTCTCAGTCCCTTTCTTTTTCTCTTCTTCTTCTGGAACCCCTATAATTCGAATGTTGGTACGTTTAATGTTGTCCCAGAGGTCTCTGAGACTGTCCTCTGTTCTTTTCATTCTTTTTTCTTTATTTTGCTCTGCATCAGTTATTTCCACTATTTTATCTTCCATCTCACTTTACCGTTCTTCTTCCTCAGTTATTCTGCTTTTGATCCCATCTATAGTATTTTTCATTTCATTTATTGTGTTTTTAATCGATGCTTGATTCTTCTAGGTCCTTGTTAACTGTTTCTTGCATTTTGTCTATTCTAGTTCCAAGATTTTGGATCTTGGAAATAGAATCTTGGATCATCTTTACTATCATTATTCTGAATTCTTTTTCAGGTAGACTGCCTATTACCTCTTCATTTGTTACGTCTGGTAGGTTTTTATCTTGCTCCTTCATTTGCTGTGTGTTTTTCTGTACTCTCATTTTGCTTATCTTACTGTGTTTGGGGTCTCCTTTTTGCAGGCTGCAGATTCGTAGTTCCCGTTGTTTTTGGTGTCTGTCCCCAGCGGCTAAGGTTGTTTCAGTATGTTGTGTAGGCTTCCTGGTGGGGGGGACTAGTGCCTGTGTTCTGGTGGTTGAGGCTCGATCTTGTCTTTCTGGTGGACAGGTCCATGTCTGGTGGAGTGTTTTGGGGTGCCTGTGGCCTTAGTATGTTTTTAGGCAGCCTCTCTGTTAATGGGTGGTATTGTGTTACTGTCTTGCTAGTTGCTAGCATAGGGTGACCAGCACTGTAGCTTTCTGGTCGTTGACTGAAGCTGGGTGCTGGTGTTGAGATGGAGATCACTGGGAGATTTTCGCCACTTGATATTATGTGGAGCTGGGAGGTCTCTTGTGGACCCATGTCCTGAAGTTGGCTCTCCCACTTCAGAGGCACAGCACTGACTCCTGGCTGCAGCACCAAGAGCCTTTCATCTACCCGGCTCAGAATAAAAGGGAGAAAAAGTAGAAAGAAAGAATTAGTAGAAGAAAGAGAGAGAGAGAGTAAGAAAGGAAGAAGGAAAGAAAGGAAGGAAGTAAGGAAGGAAGAAAGAAAGAACAGAGGGAGGGAGGGAGGAAGGAAAGAAAAAGAAAGAGTGAAAGGAAGAAGGGAGGGAGGAAGGAAAGAAAGAGAGAAAGAAAGAAAGGAGGGGCCAATGGAGGGAGCAAGGAAGGGAAGGTAGGAAAAAAAGAAAGAGCAGTTAAAGTAAAATAGAATAAAGTATAAAATATAGTAGCGTTATAAAATTAAAAAATAATTATTGAAAAAAAAAAAACGGACAGATAGAACCCTGGGACATATGGTGGAAGCAAATCTATACAGAGAAAATCTCACACAGAAGCATACACATGCACATTCACAAAAAGAGAGTAGAGGGAAAAATCGAAAATCTTGCTCTCAATGTCCATCTCCTCAATTTGGGATAATTCGTTGTAAAAAGAGGAAAAGGGGAAAAATCTGAAATCTTGCTCTCAAAGTCAACCTCCTTAATTTGGGATAATTCGTTGTAAAAAGAGGAAAAGGGGAAAAAGTCTTAAATCTTGTCCTCAAAGTCCACCTCCTCAATTTGGGATGATTCGCTGTCCATTCATGCACTCCACAGATGCTGGGCACATCAAGTGGACCGTGGGGCTTTAATCCGCTGCCTCTAAGGCTGCACAGAGAGATTTCCCTGTCTCTTCCCTGCTCTCACAGCTCCTGGGTCTCAGCCTTGGACCTGGCCCCGCCTATGTGCGTAGGTCTCTGGAGGGCGTCCATTCTTTGCTCAGACAGGACCAGTTTAAAGGAGCCGCTGATGCGGGGGCTCTGACTCACTCAGGCAGAGGGGAGGGAGGGGCGCTCAGTGTGGGTCGGGCCTGCGGCAGCAGAGGCCAGCATGACATTGCACCAGCCCGAGTCACTCCATGTGCTTTCCCAGGGAATCTGTCCCTGGTTCCCAGGACCCCGGCAGTGGCGGGCTGCACAGGCTCCCCAGAAGGCAGGGTGGACAGTGACCTGCGCTCAAACACAGGCCTTGTGGTGGCGGCAGCAGCAGCCCCAGCATCCCACGCCTATCTCCGGGGTCTCTGCCTTTTGCCTCGGCTCGCGCCCGTCTCTGGAGCTTCTTTAAGCAGAGCTCTTAATGCCCTCTGCTCGCACACCAGGAAACAAAAGAGAAGAAAAAGTCTCTTGCCTCTTCGGCAGCTCCAGACTTTTTCCCCGGACTCCCTCCAGGCTAGCCGTGGTGCACTAACCCCTTCAGACTCTCTTCCCGCCGCCAGCCCCAGTCCTCTCCCTGTGCTCCGACTGAAACCCAATACCCTAGCCTCAGCTCCCAGGCCCGCCTGCCCCGGTGGCCGAGCAGACAAGCCTCTCGGGCTGGTGTGTGCCTGAGGGCACCGATCCTCTGTGCCAGAATCTCTCCGCTTTGCCCTCCACACCCCTGTGGCTGTGCTCTCCTCCGCAGCTCCGAAGCTTTCCCCCTCCGCCACCTGCAGTCTCCACCTGTGAAGGGGCTCCTAGTGTGTGGAAACCTTTCCTCCTTTATGGCTCCCTCCCACTGGTGCAGGTCCCATCCCTATCCTTTTGTCTCTGTTTATTCTTTTTTCTTTTGTCCTACCCAGTTATGTGGGGAGTTTCTTGCCTTTTGGGGGTTCTGAGGTCTTCTGTCTGCATTCAGTAGGTGTTCTGTAGGAGTTGTTCCACGTGTAGATGAATTTCTGATGTATCTGTGGGGAGGAAGGTGATCTCCGCATCTTACTCTTCTGCCATCTTCCTCTGCTCCCTCCAGATCCACCGATTCCTGGTATTTTTATATTTGACATATTAAAGACAATTTAAAACATGGTGGGAAATATTTTTATGTGAACTAAAGGAGAGTGAACTTTGGCATTTTTGCACATGAAGTTTATTAAAGCGAGGCAGCTTCTACCACAGAACATTGTGCATGCTTAGGTCAATTCAAAAACACCAAATCTCTGCTAGTCAGTGTATTGCTGTAATTCATAAAGGCAATTTTTCCTAATTATACCTGCTTTTCACACAGAATATACTCAAAAGAAAAGGTGAAAGTGGGCATTAATTCCAAAAGAAACTTCACATCAGTGTTATAGTGAAATTATTTCTGTACCATATGTTTTAAAAGAGAAATGTTTTAGTAAGGAATGTAACTATTCTTTTTATAATCTTAAGGGTTCTTTAGTGAATTACTGTATGTAGTTGACATGTATGATTTGAAAATCTATTTTTATATTGCTAATAATTTTTCCCAAAAAAAGGGATATATTTGTTTAAATGTGAAAAAGTAATAAAACAATTTTTATGCATATGTATCTCAGAAATAGCAAATATAATTACTGAGATAAACATTAATTTGTTGTTGAGAATTTTAAAAAAATCTTATAGCTTAAAGAATTAAAGACATCAGGGTAGACAGTGAAGATTTGGACACCTTGCTATAATTTTGCTGCCTGTTTTATCAATGCTTAAGTTGACCAAATACTAAGTCAAAATATCAAATTATGTATGTTTTCCAGCATTGCTGTTTCAGAGGCACAAATACAACAACATGGAATAGGTTAGCCCAACAAGGAGAACACACTAACATTTATACAATAGTTAGAAAACATTCTAATATTTAATTATATCTTACTAACTTTGGAGAAATAACAGTTCAAATGTGAAATTAGTCTTCCTGAATATCCAAAAATATTTTGGGGTAAAGAGGACATTATGCTTGTTCCACATGTAAGATAGATAATATATACTGGTAATGAAGGGATTTTTCGATGTTTATGGCAATTAGCTTAGCAAAGATTTAGTGGTAGAGAGAAGCATTGAGTATTAAGGAAATTCATTCATCCATTTATTTATTCATTTAATAAATATTTACTAAGAGCCAGGAACTATTGGGAGTAAAAGATGATCGGATATCTGTCCTTAAGAAAAATATCACATCTTTCATGTATCAAACAATTACCTAATACTGATTAATTACATATTCCTCTTCAGTCAAGTCTTAACTCAGTTCCAGGAGTCACCTCTTTTGGGACACCTTCTCTGACTTCCCTGGGATATATATATTAATAATCACATATAAATAATCTAGGGATCATATAAAAATGCAGATTTTGGGTAATTCCCTTGCTGTCCAATGGTTAGAACTTTACTTTTTCACTGCCAGGGACCCAGGTTGGGGAACTAAGATCCCGTAAGCCAAGCAGCATAGCAAAAAAAAAAAATGCAGATTCTGGTTCAGTATTTCTGGCATAAGAACTGCAATTCCCCATTTCTATTATGATGTTGATGCTGCTGATCTGTGGACCACAATTTTAATAGCAAGATAGTAGATGTTATTAAATTACCAATCATTTAATGATTTACAAAGATGAGAGATAAAGAATATTAATATTTAGTGAGAAATGACTTAAAAGGTGTTATTGAATATATATGTAAATGAGAAATGATTTAAAAAATACTAGTCAAAGACCAATAGAAAGTGGCCACCATGAGCTAGCAAATGCTTAGACAAAATAAAATTTATTTAGGTCGCTATAGCAATAGAAGATGAGTACTAGAGGAAACTTTTGGAATGTATATAGGATCTGAGCAATTACTGTGTAATTCTAAAGAGTATTTAAAGAAGCAAAAGTAAGACCTTGATGAGGTTCAATAAAAATACAGCTCTTTCTATTCCTTATACTTTGTGTAAATGTTCCCACACTGCAATGGGAGAATACTAGAGTAATTGTAATCTTTCAACGTTTTAATACATTCACTGAGCAAATATTTATTAAGGGTCTACTAAGTGCCAAGATGTTGTTTCTACATGTGTCAAACACCAGGAGGTCTCTGACCTCTCGGGGAAAAGATAAATGAAAACAAGTAAATAAATAATCAAATATGTAATGTAGTATCAGGTAATAATAAAAATACTAGAGAAAATAATTTCACAAAAAAACAAAAGAAGCTCAGTAGAAATATTATTTTATTAATTTTTTTGTGGTACACAGGCCTGTCACCTCTGCGGCCTCTCCCGTTGCAAAGCACAGGCTCTGTACGCACAGGCTCAGTGGCCATGGCCCATGGGTCCAGCCGCCCCATGGCATGTGGGATCCTCCCAGACCGGGGCACAAAGCCATGTCCCCTGCATCGGCAGATGGACTCTCAACCACCACACCACCAGGGAAGCCCATAGTAGCCATTTTAGAAGGCAGAGTTTTCTTTACAGGGAACAGTAAGCAGACACCAGCATGATATAAAGAACTTTTTTGCAAAGATCTGAAGTACAAGTGCTCCATGCTGGAGAAAGTGTGTGCCCAAAGACCTTGGACTACATGCTAGTTTGATGTATTTTAACATCATCAAGAAAGTCAGTTTGACTGGATAGTATGAGCAAGGGGCATGTAAAAGCTTGAGAATTTGTAGGGGATATGTAGAACACAGAAAGGAGTTTGAACATTACTATAGAAATAATGGGAATCCTTTGAAAAAATTTGAACAAAAAATGGCATTAATTGCTTTGTGTTCGAGAAAGGTGTTTACTTATTTGACTATAGAATCTGGGAAGAACAGAGGGAGATCCATCAGTAGTCTAAATTAAATGTCAGCAAAATACAGACATCTAACTAAATCCAGCCCTGTTTTTACAAAGCCATGAACTAAGAATTGTTTTTATACTTTTAAATGACTGTCACATAAGTACAGTTAGTCCTCATTTTTCATGGATTTTGTATTTGAAAATTTGCCTACTTACCAAAATGTGTTTGTAACCCTAAAATCAATATTGGAGGCATTTTAACAATCATGAGCAGATGTGCACATGTACAGAGCAGCAGAAGATTGAGTAGAAGATTAGCATGTTACTAGCTGAGGTTAGATGAGGCTGCACTCTGCTTTCTTGTTTCATCTCTCATATTTTAAACAACTATCTTTCTCTGGATCTATTTAGTGCTACATTTTTGTGCATTTTGTTGGTGACTTCAGTATGTAAAATGGTCCCAGAAGTAGTGTTAATGCACTGTTTAGTGTTCTAAAGTGCAAGAAGGCTGTGATGTGCATAATGGAGAAAACACGTGTTTCAGATAGGTCCTGTTCAGGAATTAATTATAGTGCTGTTTGTCCTGCGTTCAATGTTAATAAATCCCCAATATACAATAAATAAGGTATCTTTTAAAGAAACACATAAAACAAGTTTAAGTGTTGAATGATTGGTAGAAATGTTGTGATCAGAGGCTCACATGCACCTTAACTCTTATTTCCATTAGGAGCAATGGTTCAGTATTTGTTAATTCAGCATTTGTTGAAGCTGTATAGAACATAGCTACTGCAGATCACAAGAAATTTCTGTACTTACATAATACTCTCAGTTTTGCTTCCTGAGCAGCAAAGCCTAAAATATTTACCTCTTGCCCCTTCACAAATAAGTTTGCCAACCCCCTGGCCCAGGTTATAAAGTACAACAGTTAAAAAAAAAAAAAAAAGAAAGAGGATGCTGGCTTAAGGTAGAGTGGTAGATGTGAAGATTTTGAGAAAATTTTATACACATGATATATTTAAAGGTAGAGCCTATACACATACATACAATAGAATATTATTCAGCCATAAAAAGAAACAAAATTGAGTTATTTGTAGTGAGGTGGATGGACCTAGAGTCTGTTATACAGAGTGAAGTAAGTCAGAAAGAAAAAGACAAATACTATATGCTAACACACACACACACACACACACACACACACACACACACACATATATATATATGGAATCTAAAAAAAAAAAAGTTCGGATGAACCTAGTGGAAGGACAGGAATAAAGACAGAGGTGTATAGAATGGACTTGAGGACATGGGGAGGGGAAGAAGTAAGAGAGTAGCTTTGACATATATACACTACCAAATGTAAAACAGATAGCTAGTGGGAAGCAGCTGCATGGCACAGGGAGATCAGCTCAGTGCTTTGCAACCACCTAGAGGGGTAGGATAAGGAGTGTGGGATGGAGATGTAAGAGAAAGGGGATATGGGGATATAAGTATGCATATAGCTGACTCACTTTGTTATACAGCAGAAACTAACCCAACACTGTAAAGTAATTATACTCCAATAAAGATGTTAATTAATAAATAAATAATGGTAGAGCCTATAAAATTCTGCAGCATATATATCTATATATAAATAAATAAAAGATGTTATATATAAATAAACTAATAAATGGTATATATAAATAAAAGATATACAGATATTAAGATTACCAGCTTCATTTTTTATTCACATTTTCTAGTTCATCAGATATTGATATAATAAGTTGTCTTTCAATAATTGTATTTCAGCCAGAATATATTTTCTACAAAAGGAACAGAAGAATGACTAGAGTATAGGGAAGGAAAAATTTGAGATGGGGTAATGTGACAAATTTCTAAAGAATTTACTTGAATTAATACATATTTATTGCTGACATTTGAGTTTTTTTATTTGAGAAATTTATAAATAAAATAAACTTTAATATAGTCAGAAGTAAGTGAATGGTGAGAAAATAAGACATATTTGTGAAAGGGAAATAAGAGATAAGATAATGGGTGAATAATAACCTGGTAAGAAAGGTTTTAACATTTTATGAGGAAGTAAAGAATCTTGCATTTGCCTATGGACTACACAAATAAATCATCTCACTTGAATGCCTCATTTCCTCATACTGTGTCCCAATACAGTAGGTTAGAAAAATTCACTCATTAATGATTTGTAGAGTTGTCATTGTGTACTCACTCTATAGTGGACACAAGGGTCAGAGCTAAGGAAGAACAGTTAAAGTGAAGATTTTTGGTCTCTACCTTTGTGAATCATCTGAATCACTCAAAATATTTGCTGCATAGTTAGTTATTTGTGCCTGAAAAATGGAGAATGATGATGCTTGACACATCTGTATGCTTCTAAAACAACACCTCAGTAATAATATCAGAAATAATTTGTTATTAAGATTTTTTTCATAATATATTGCAACTAATGTTGTTTTTGGTTTGAATCCATGTGGTCAACACATAATATGAAGTGTTTGAAAGCCAACCTAATCTCCTGGCTTTCTAAAATTCAGTTCAAAACATCTTTGTGGCAGTATTTAAAATTCTGGAAAAAAACGTGATTTTTTTTCTTTCCTCAACATTCACAGTCATCTTTAGTTTAGGATATTTTGTTATCCTATTCAACAGGATAATAAAAATGCTTTGCATTGTTTGGTAAAAGATACAGCACACATCAATACCACAAGTAGAACAGACTTGAGCAAGACAAATGCCTCTTATGTTTTGTTGTTATCATAATTTTGTTTGTTCATTTTTTATTGTGTCAAATAATCTGAAATCGATCCAACCTTTCAAACCTTGACACACATGCACACCCAGGAGAAGTGTTGATGAGATACAGTGGATGGATCTGAGGTTGAGCTCAGACTGGAGAAGAAAGCAGGACACACACAGTGTGAAAGCAGCAACATTCTACTGATGCTGAATGACAAATTTTGTATGCTATTCTTGATTAAAGAGAAACCTTTCAGAAACTGATTCTGTTCCTTGCAATATTCTCTAGCTTTGTACCGAAATTTAGATCTGTTATCCAGTAATTTCAATAATTACTTTCTAAGCATTTAGCAATTCATCATGATGTTCTATGTGTTCCCTCCTAAATTCACTCATTATGAGTCTGATTTTTCTTATTTTATTCTGTAACATTTAATTAAAATAAATTAAATTATTATGTTCTCATTAAAATGAAATGAAAAATGTTATCAAGAGATTTATAAAATAACATTTTCTAATTTCTTCAACAGTTTTAATTATTAATATTTCCATGTTATTTTCCTTAATGTATTATTTTTACTAAAAGTATATATCTGTTTATCATTACTTTATAATATCTTATAATATATAGTTATAAAATATATTTACAAATACATTAAGTTTCACTTTCTTGTAATGTTTTTCATCAGCAAAATTCTATTCTAAAAATTCAAGTGATCTCTTCAGTCAACAGAAAACAAAAATACAATCTATTTTTTCATATTTTATTAAGCAAACTCTGTCCTGGTTTCATTTTATCATACTATTAATATTAGATTCATATCCTAATTCTTTCATTCTGCATATTCTGAAAACTTGAATTGAGGAAAGGTGTATCTCCTATTAAGATTTTAAGGAATTTAATCACTTCCAAAGTTAAAAAAAATTATTGTTGTGTGTGTGTGAGAGAGAGAGTGTGCATAGGTGACAGAATGTCAAAGCAATAGCATTGCTATTGTTTTTTGTTTATAATATAAAACAAAAGCATTATATTTATAAACATTTAATGATTTAGGAATAGATTAAAACTGGTTTTCCCATTAAGGTGAAATGAATATAATTTATGTTACTAATAAATGTATATATGTTAGAAATTTATGTTATAGACAAAGAATTCTGTTACAGAAATACAATCATTTCAGACTGATCATTATTATATTGTATCATCTCTTCTGCAGAAAAGAAAAATAAAAGGAGATGGATTTGGGGAATAGTAAGAGAAGATAGACCAATAAAAATAGAATCAGAAATAAATGTAAATTGTTTTTAGATAAGAAAGAGTAATAGCACTTATTAGAATTTTTGTCCATGCTTTTTACTTAGTTAATGACGACAATTTACTCAAGAGAATTTTGGAGACAATACTTTTTTGACTATTTTTAAGGTGCAATGTATTAAAATAATTTTTATGTAAGATATTTTCAAATAATCTCAGTTTATCTCACTAAGGATTTTAATGTTAAAGCCTTATTTATATTGTGACTGGTTGATGATGTCCTTTGATTCCATTAACTACACTCTTTAATTTATTTTGATAAAAAGTCATTTGATCAGTTCTTACAATACCTAAGTCTGAATAGTCAAATATTTGCTAAAACTATAAATATTTCATAATTCAGAAAACATTTCCAATTTCACCTTATCCATCTTATATTTGCATATTTACTTAATATATATGGATGTCTGATAGTGTTAACAGAGACTAAATTATTGGACAAAATTCATATTTTGCTGACAACTTTACAGCTGTAATATTCATTTGTCACTGGCAATAGTTAATGGTGTAAATTTGCACATTGTTACACTGATTAATTTCCTCTAACTATTGTTAGCAAGTTTACTTGCCCTCATACCATCTATTCAAGAATTGGAAATGCTGTTTCAAATTGAGTTACTTCTGGTTTAGACTATTATCTGTTTTTGAATACGTGATTAGTCAAATATATATTCAAATTCAGTTGCTCTAACATTACACTTCCTATTGGAAATGTTCTCTCTCCTTCCCCTCTTATAGTTTTACTTATGTCCATAGGTGGTCTAAATTTGAGGATGTCGATTTGATGCTATGATACTGAAAAAAAGAGGTATATGGCTTTTGGCCAACTTTCCTAACTCCTGATCTAAATGTCATCCATAAAATGGCTTGCTCTCAGGTTTCTGTCATTTTCTTTATTCTATTTTATTGTAAGACCCACTCCACCCCAAACTTCTCCTTCTGTTTCCAACTTTACTGGCTCTACAAATTCTCATGTAACATAAAGTTTTTGGATACTCTTGAAACAATGGCATTCTCATTTAATAAACTTTGATGATCACAACAATTAGTGCTATCTATTTAAAATATAACACTTTTTTCGTGAGGAAAATCTGTCTGTTCATAGGCATGAAGTGAAAAAATGGGATGTGCATCAATGTGCATTATTTTCCTAGCACTACAATAACAAAGTACCACAAACTGGGTGGCTTAAACAGCAAAATTTATTGTCTCACCTTTTTTTTTTTTTTTTTTTTTTTTTGTGGTATGTGGGCCTCTCACTGTTGTGGCCTCTCCTGTTGCGGAGCACAGGCTCTGGATGCGCAGGCTCAATGGCCATGGCTCACGGGCCCAGCTGCTCCTCAGCAAGTGGGATCTTCCTGGACTGGGGCACGAACCAGTGTCCCCTGCATCGGCAGGCGGACTCTCAACCACTGTGCCAACAGAGAAGCCCATGTCTCACTTTTTTTTTGTTGTTGTTGTTCTTATTAGTTATCAGTTTTATGAACATTGATGTATATATATCAATCACAATCTCCCAATTCATCCTACAACCACCACTCCCCACCCACCCTGCTTTCCCACCTTGGTGTCCATTAGTTTGTTCTCTACATCTGTGTCTCTATTTCTGCATTTCAGACCAGTTCATCTGTACCATTTTTCTAGATCCCACATATATGTATTAATAGACGATATTTGCTTTTCTATTTCTGACTTACTTCACTCTGTATGACAGTCTCTAGGTCCATCACATCTCTACAAATGACCCAACTTTGCTCCTTTTTGTGGCTGAGTAATAGTCCATTGTATATATGTACCACAAATTCTTTATCCATTTGTTGGTTGATGGACATTTTGGTTACTTCCATGACCTGGCTATTGTAAACAGTGTTGCAATGAACACTGAGGTGCATGTGTCTCTATGAATTATGGTTTTCTCTGGGTATATGAGAAGTAGGGGTATTGCTGGGTCATATAGTAATTCTATTTTTAGTCTTTTAAAGAACTTCTAAACTGTTCTCCATAGTGACTGTATCAATTTACATTCCTACTAACAGTGCAAGAGGGTTCCCTTTTCTCCACACCCTCTCCAGCATTTGTTGTTTGTAGATTTTCTGATACTGCCCATTCTAACTGGTGTGAGGTGACACCTCATTGTAGTTTTGATTTGAATTTCTCTAATAATTAGTGATGTTGAGCATCTGTTCATGTGTCACGTGGTCATCTGTTTGTCTTCTTTGGAGAAATGTCTATTTAGGTCTTCTGCCCAATTGTTGACTGGGTTATTTGTTTTTAAATATTGAGCTGTATGAGCTGTTTATGTATTTTGGAGATTAATCCTTTGTCCGTTGATTGGATTGCAAACATATTCCCCCATTCTGAAGGTTGTCTTTTCATCTTGTTTATGGTTCCTTTGCTGTGCAAAAGCTTTTAAGTTTCATTAGGTCCCATTTGTTTATTTTTGGTTTTATTTCCATTACTTTAGTAGGTGGGTCAAAAAATATCTTGCTGTGATTTATGTCAAAGAGTGTTCTTCCTATAATTTCCTCTAAGGGTTTTATAGTTTCCAGTCTTAGATTTAGGACTTTAATCCATTTTGAGTTTATTTTTGTGGATGGTGTTAGGGAGTGTCCTAACTTCATTCCTTCAAATGTAACTGCCCAGTTTTCAAAGCAACATTTATTGAAGAGGCAGTCTTTACTCCAATACATCCTTGCTTCCATTGTTATAGACTAGTTGACTATAAGTGTATGAGTTTATCTCTGGGCTTTCTATGCTGTTTCATTGATCTATATTTCTGTTTTTGTCCCAGTACCATATTGTATTGATTACTGTAACCTTGTAATATAGTCTGAAGTCAGGGTGTCTGATTCCTCCAGCTCCATTTTTTCCCTCAAGATTGTTTTGGCTATGTGGGGTATTTTGTGTCTCCATTCAAATTTTAAGGTTTTTTGTTCTAGTTCTGTAAAAAAGCTTTGATAGGGATTGCACTGAGTCTGCAGATTGCTTTGGGTAGTACAGTAATTTTCACAATATTGATCTCCCAATCAAAGAACATGGTATATTTCTCCATCTGTTTATGTCATCTTTGATTTCTTTCATCAGTGTCTTATACTTTATGAGTACAGGGCTTTTGCCTCATTATGTAGGTTTATTTCTAGGTATTTTATTCTTTTTTATAAAATAGTAAATAGAATTGTTTCCTTAATTTCTCTTTCTTATCTTTTATTATTAGTGTATAGGGATGCAAGTGATTTCTGTATTTAGTTTTGTATCCTGCAGCTTTACCAAATTCATTGATTAGCTCTAGTAGTTTTTCTGGTGGCATCTTTAGGGTTTTCTATGTATAGTATCATGACTACTGCAAACAGTGACAGTTTTATTTCTTCTTTTCCAATTTGTCTTCCCTTTATTTCTTTTTCTTCTCTGATTACTGTAGCTAGGATTTCCAAAACTATCTTAAATAATAGTGGTGAGAGTGGACGTCTTTGTCTTTTTCCTGATCTTGAGGAAATGCTTTCAGTTTTTCACCATTGAGTATGATGATTGCTGTGGGTTTCTCGTATATGGCATTTATTATTTTAAGGTAGGTTCCCTCTATGCTCACTTTCTGGAGAGTTTTTAATCATAAATTGGTGTTGAATCTTGTCAAAAGCTTTTTCTGCATCTATTGAGACTATCATATGTTTTTTTTCTTCAATTTATTAAAATGGCATATCACATTGATTGATTCTTCTCATATATTGAAGAATCCTTGCATCCCTGGGATAAATCCCACTTGATCATGGTGTATGATCCTGTTAATGTGTTGTTGGATTCTGTTTGCTAGTATTTTGTTGAGGATATTTGCATCTATATTCATCAGTGATATTGGTCTGTAATTTTCTTTTTTGTAGCATCTTTGTCTGGTCTTGGTTTCAGGGTGATGGTGGCTTCATAAAATGAAATTGGGAGTGTTTCTTCCTGTGCAGTTTTTTGGAAGAGTTTGAGAAAATGGATGCTCGCTCTTCTCTAAATGTTTGATAGAATTCACCTGTGAAGCTATCTCATCATTGATTTTGTTTGTTGGAAGATTTTTATTCACAGTTTCAATTTCATTACTTGTGATTGGTCTGTTCATATTTTCCATTTCTTCCTGGTTCAGTCTTGGAAGGTTATATCTTTCTAAGAATTTGTCCATTTCTTCCAGTTGCCCATTTTATTGGCATAGATTTGCTTCTAGTATTCTCTTAGGATGCTTTGTATTTCTGCAGTGTCTGTTGTAACTTCTCCTGTTTCATTTCTAATTTTATTGATTTGAGTCCTCTCCCTCTTTTTCTTGATGAGTCTGGCTAAAGGCTTATCAACTTAGTTTATGTTCTTAAAGAACAATCTTTTAGTTTTATTGATCTTTGTTATTGTTTTCATTGTTTCTATTTCATTTATTTCTGATCTGATCTTTATGATTTCTTTCCTTCTCTTAACTTTGGGTTTTGTTTGTTCTTTTTTCTCTCATTCTTTTAGGTGTAAGGTTAGATTGGTAGAGATTTTTCTTGTTTCTTGAGGTAGGATTTTATTGCTAAAAACTTGCCTCTTAGAACTGCTTTTGCTGAACCCATAGGTTTTGGATCATCATGTTTTCTTTGTCATTTGTCTCTAGGTATTTTTTTTTAATTTCCTCTTTGATTTCTTCAGTGATCGCTTGGTTATTTAGTAACGTATTATTTAGCCACCATGTGCCTGTGCTTTTTTATGTTTTTCCCTTGTAATTGCTTTCTAATCTCACAGTGTTGTGGTTGGAAAAGATGTTTGATATGGTTTCAATTTTCTTAAATTTACTGAGGCTTGATTTGTGACCCAAGATATGATCTATCCTGATGAATATTCCATGTGTACTGGAGAAGAAAGTGTAATCTGCTGTTTTTGTATGGAAGGTCTTATAAATATCAATTAAATCAATCTGCTCTATTGTGTCATTTAAAGCTTGTGTTTCCTTATTAATTTTCTGTCTAGATGATCTGTCCATTGGTGTAAGTGAGGTATTTAATTCCCCACTATTATTGTGTTACTGTTGGCTTCCTCTTTTATAGCTGTTAGCATTTACCTTATGTGTTAAGTTGTTCCTATGTTGGGTGGGTATATACTTATAATTGTTATATATTCTTCTTCGATTGATCCCTTGATCATAAATGTAGTGTCATTCTTTGTCTCTTGTAACATTCTTTATTGCATTTTATTTTATGTATTTATTTATTTTTATTTTTATTTTTTAACATCTTTTTTGGAGTATCATTGTTTTACAGTATTGTGTTAGTTTCTGCTGTATAACAAAGTGAATCAGCTTTATGTATACATGTATCCCCATAACCCCTCCCTCTTGCATCTCCCTCCCACCCTCCCTATCTTACCCCTCTAGGTGGTCACAAAAACCGAGCTGATCTCCCTGGGCTATGCAGTTGCTTTCCACTAGCTATTTTACACTGGGTAGTATATATATATATGTCAATGTCACTCTCTCACTTCTTCCCAGCTTACCCTTCCCTCCCTGTGTGTCCTCAAGTCCATTCCCTGTGTCTGTGTCTTTATTTTTGTCCTACTCCTAGATTCTTCAGAACCTTTTTTTTTTTGAATCTATATATATGTGTTAGCATACGGTATTTGTATTTCTATTTCTGACTTACTTCACTCTGTATGACAGACTCTATATTCGTCAACCTCACTACAAATAACTCAATTTCGTTTCTTTTTATGACTGAGTAATCTCCATTGTATTTATGTGCCACATCTTCTTTATCCATTCATCTGACAATGTACACTTCAGTTGCTTCCATGTCCTGGCTATTGTAAATAGTGCTGCAATGAACACTGTGGTACATGACTCTTTGGCATTATGGTTTTTTCAGTGTATATACCCAGTGGTGGGATTGCTGGGTCATATGTTAGTTCTGGTTTTAGTTTTTAAAAGACGCTGTATACTGTTATCCATAGTGGCTGTATCAATTTACATTCCCAACAACAGTGCAAGAGGGTTCCCTTTTCTCCACAACCTCTGCAGCATTTACTGTTTGTAGATTTCTTGATGATGGTC
Source organism: Mesoplodon densirostris (assembly GCF_025265405.1). Taxonomy (NCBI): domain Eukaryota; kingdom Metazoa; phylum Chordata; class Mammalia; order Artiodactyla; family Ziphiidae; genus Mesoplodon; species Mesoplodon densirostris. The sequence goes on from NC_082677.1 coordinate 38,092,072, forward strand.
ATTCTGACCAACGTGAGGTGACACCTCATTGTAGTTTTGATTTGCACTTCTCTAATGATTAGTGATGTTGAGCATTCTTTCATGTGTTTGTTGGCAATCTGTATGTCTTCTTTGGAGAAATGTCTATTTAGATTTTCTGTCCATTTTGGGGTTCAGTTGTTTGATTTTTTTGATATTGAGCTTCATGAGCTGCTTGTAAATTTTGGAGATTAATCCACTGTCAGTTGCTTCATTTGAAAATATTTTCTCTCATTCTGAGAGTTGCCTTTTGGTCTTGTTTATGGTTTCCTTTTTTGCACAAAAGATTTTAAGTTTCATTAGTTTCCACTTGTTTATTTTTGTTTTTATTTCCATTTCTCTAGGAGCTGGGTCAAAAAGGATCTTGTTATGATTAATGTCATAGAGTGTTCTGCCTGTTTTCCTCTAAGAGTTTGAGAGTGTCTAGCCTTACATTTAGGTCTTTAATCCATGTTTTTTGTTTATTTTTGTGTATGGTGTTAGGGAATGTTCTAATTTCATTCTTTTACATGTAGCTGTCCAGTTTTCCCAGCACCACTTCTTGAAGAGGCTGTCTTTTCTCCATTGTATATTCTTGCCTCCTTTATCAAAGATAAGGTGACCATATGTATGTGGGTTTACTTCTGGGCTTTCTATCCTGTTCCATTGATCTATATTTCTGTTTTTGTGCCAGCACCATACTGTCTCGATTACTGTAGCTTTGTAGTATAGTCTGAAGTCAGGGTGCCTGATTCCTCCAGCTCCGTTTTTCTTTCTCAAGATTACTTTGGATATTTGGGGTCTTTTGTGTTTCCATACAAATTGTGAAATATTTTGTTCTAATTCTGTGAAAAAGGCCATTGGTCTTTTGATAGGGATTACATTGAATCTGTAGATTGCTTTGGGTAATATAGTCATTTTCACAATGTTGATTCTTCCAATCCAAGAACATGGTATATCTCTCTATCTCTTTGTATCATCTTTAATTTCTTTCATCGGTGTCTTATAGTTTTCTGCATACAGGTATTTTGTCTCCTTAGGTAGGTTTATTCCTAAGTGTTTTATTCTTTTTGTTGCAATGGTAAATGGGACTGTTTCTTTAATTTATCTTTCAGATTTTTTATCATTATTGTTTAAGAATGCAAGAGATTTCTGTGTATTAATTTTGTATTCTGCTAATTTACCAAATACACAGATTAACTCTAGCAGTTTTCTAGTAGCATGTTTAGGCTGCTCTATGTATAGTATTTTCTCATGTGCATACAGTGACAGTTTTACTTCTTTTCAAATTTGTATCCCATGTATTGCTTTTTCATCTCTGATTGTTGTGACTAAATCTTCCAAATCTATGTTGAATAATAGTGGTGAGAGTGGGCAACCTTGTCTTGTTTCTGATCTTAGTGGAAATGGTTTCAGTTTTTCACCATTGAGAATGATGTTGGCTTTGCATTTGTCATATCTGACCTTTATTATGTTGAGGTAAGTACCCTCTATGCCTATTTTCTGGAGGTTTTTTATAACATATACGTTTTGATTTTTTTCAAAAGATTTTTCTGCATCTATTGAGATTATCATATGTTTTTTTATACTTCAGTTTGTTAATATGGTGTATCACATTGATTGATTTGCGTATATTGAAGAATGCTTGCATTCCTGGAATAAACCCCACTTGATCATGGTGTATGATCCTTTTAATGTGCTGTTGGATTTGGTTTGCCAGTATTTTGTTGATGATTTTTGCATCTGTGTTCATCAGTGATATTGACCTGTAGTTTTCTTCTTTTGTGACCTCTTTGTCTGGTTTTGGTATCAGTGTGATGCTCAAATCCATTTTGAGTTTATTTTTGTATATGGTGTTAGGGAGTGTTCTAATTTCATTCTTTTACATGTAGCTGTCTAGTTTTCCCAGCACAACTTATTGAAGAGACTGTCTTTTCTCCATTGTATATCTTTGCCTGCTTGTCATACATTAGTTGACCATAGATGTGTGAGTTTATCTCTGGGCTTTGTATCTTGTTCCATTGATCTATGTTTCTGCTTTTGTGCCAGTACCATATTGTCTTAATTACTGTAGGTTTGTAGTATAGTCTGAAGTCAGGGAGTCTGATTCCTCCAGCTCCGTTTTTTTCCCTCAAGACTGCTTTGGCTATTCGGGGTCTTTTTTGTCTCCATACAGATTTTAAGATGTTTTTTTCTAGTTCCATAAAAAAAAAGACATTGGTAATTTGATAGGGATTGCACTGAATCTGTAGATTGCTTTTGGTAGTATAGATATTTTCACAATATTGATTCTTCCAATCCAAGAACATGGTATATCTCTCCATCTGGTCGTATCATCTTTAATGTCTTTCATCAGTGTCTTATTGTTTTCTGCATATATGTCTTTTTTCTCCATAGGTAGGTTTACCCCTAGGTACTTTATTCTTTTTTGTTGCAACGGTAAATGGGAGTGTTTCCATAATTTCTTTTTCAGATTTTTCATCATTAGTGTATAGGAATGCAAGAGATTTCTGTGCATTAACTTTGTATCCTGCAACTTTACCAAATACATTGATTTCCTCTAGTAATTTCCTGATGACATTTTTAGGATTCTCTATGTATAGTATCATGTCAGCTGTAAACAGTGACAGTTTTACTTCTTTTCTGATTTGTATTCCTTTTATTTATTTTTCTTCTCTGATTGCCATGGCTAGGACTTCCAAAGCAATGTTGAATAACAGTGCTGAGAGTGGGCATCCTTTTCTCGTTCCTGATCTTAGAAGAAATTGTTTCAGTTTTTCGCCTTTGAGAATGAAGTTTGCTGTGGATTTGTCGTATATGTCCTTTATTATGTTGAGGTAGGTTCCCTCTATGCCCACGTTCTGGAGAGTTTTTATCATGAATGGGTGTTGAATTTTGTCAAAATTTTTCTGCATCTATTGAGATGATCATATGGATTTTATTCTTCAATTTGTTAATATGGTGTATCACATTGATTGATTTGCATATATTGAAGAATCCTTGCATCCCTTGGATAAATCCCACTTGATTGTGGTGTATGATCCTTTTAATGTGTTGTTGGATTCTGTTTGCTAGTAGTTTTTTGAGGACTTTTGCATCTATATTCATCAGTGATATCGGTCTGTAATTTTCATTTTTTGTAGTGTCTTTTTCTGGTTTTGGAATCAGGGTGATGGTGGCCTCCTAGAATGAGTTTGGCAGTGCTCATTCCTCTGCAGTTTTTTGGAAGCGTTTGAGAAGGATAGATGTTAGCTCTTCTCTAAATGTTTGATAGAATTCACCTGTGAAGTCATCTGGTCCTGGATTTTGTTTGTTGGAAGATTTTTAATCACAGTTTCAATTTCATTACTTGTGATTGTTCTGTTCATATTTTTTGTTTCTTCCTGGTCAGTCTTGGAAGTTTATACCTTTCTAAGAATTTTTCCATTTCTTCCAGGTTGTTCATTTTATTGGCATAGATTTGCTTGTAGTAGTCTCTTAGGATGCTTTTTATTTCTGCGGTATCTTTTGTAACTTCTCCTTTGTCATTTCTAATTTTATTGATTTGAGTCCTCTCCCTCTTTTTCTTGATGAGTCTGGCTACTGGTTTATCAATTTTGTTTATCTTCTCAAAGAACCAGCTTTTAGTTATATTGATCTTTGCTGTGTTTTCCTTGTTTCTATTTCATTTATTTCTGCTCTGATCTTTATGATTTCTTTCCTTCTGCTAACATTGGGTTTTGTTTGTTCTTCTTTCTCTAGTTCCTTTAGGTGTAATTTTCAATTGTTTACTTGAGGTTTTTCTTATTTCTTGAGGTAGTCTTGTATAGCTATAAACTTCCCTCTTAGAACTGCTTTTTCTGTATCTGATAGGTTTTGGATCACCGTGTTTTCATTGTCATTTGTCTCTAGGTATTTTTGTTTTTGTTTTTGATTTCCTCTTTGATAACTTCAGTGATCTCTTGATTATTTAGTAACATATTGTTTAGCCTCCATGTGTTTGTGTTTTTTACATTATATTCTGTGTAATTCATTTCTAATATCATAGCACAGTGGTCAGAAAAGATGCTTGATATAATTTCAATTTTCTTCAATTTACTGAGGCTTGATTTTTGACCCAAGATGTGATCTATCCTGGAGAATATTCCATGCACACTTGAGAAGAAAGTGTACTTGGCTGTTTTTGGATGGGATGTCCTAAAAATATCAATTAAATCTATTTTGTCTATTGTGTATTTTAAGGCTTCTGTTTCCTTATTTATTTTCATTTTGGATGATCTGTCCATTGGTGTAAGTGAGGAGTTAAAGTCCCTCGCTCTTATTGTGTTACTGTTGATTTCCTCTTTTATAACTGTTAGCAGTTGCCTTATGTATTGAGGTGCTCCTATGTTGGGTGCATAAATATTTTCAATTTTTATATCTTCTTCTTTGATTGATCCCTTGATCATTATGTAGTGTCCGTCTTTGTCTCTTGTAACATTCTTTATTTTAAAGTCTATTTTATCTGATATGAGATTTGTTCCTCCAGCTTTCTTTTGATTTCCATTTGCATGGAATATCTTGTTCCATCCCCTAACTTTCAGTCTGTATGTGTCCCTAGGTCTGAAGTGGGTCTCTTGTAGATAGCATATATATGGGTCTTGTTTTTGTATCCATTCAGCAAGACTGCGTCTTTGGTTGGAGCATTTAATCCATTCACATTTAAGGTAATTTTCTATATGTATGTTCCTATGACAATTTTCTTAATTATTTTAGGTTTGTTATTGTAGGTCCTTTTCTTCTCTTGTGTTTCACACTTAGAGAAGTTCCTTTAGCTTTTGTTGTAGAGCTGGTTTGGTGATGCTGAATTCTCTTAGCTTTTGCTTGTCTGTAAAGCTTTTTATTTCTCCATCGACTCTGAATGAGATCCTTGCAGCGTAGAGTAATTTGGTTGTAGGTTCTTCCCTTTCATCACTTTAAGTATATCATGCCATTCCCTTCTTGCTTGTAGAGTTTCTGCTCAGAAATCAGTTGTTAACTTTATGGGAGTTCCCTTGTATGTTATTTGACATTTTTCCCTTGCTGCTTTCAATAATTTTTCTTTGTCTTTAATTTTTGCCAATTTGATTACTATGTGTCTTGGCATGTTTCTCCTTGGGTTTATCCTGTATGGGACACTCTGTACTTCCTGGACCTGGGTGGCTATTTCCTTTCCCATGTTAGGGAATTTTTTGACTGTAATATCTTCAAATATTTTCTCTGGTCCTTTCTCTCTCTCTTCTCCTTCTGGGACCCCTATAAAGCGAATATTGTTGTGTTTAATGTTGTTCTAGAAGTCTCTTAGGCTGTCTTCATTTTTTTTTTCATTCTTTTTTCTTCACTCTGTTCCACAGCAGTGAATTCCATTATTCTGTCTTCCAGGTCACTTATCCGTTCTTCTGCCTCAGTTATTCTGCTATTGATTCCTTCTAGTGTAGTTTTCATTTCAGTTATTGTATTGTTCATCTCTGTTTGTTTGTTCTTTAATTCTCCTACGTCTTTGTTAAACATTTCTTGCATCTTCTCAATCTTTGCCTCCATTCTTTTTCCGAGGACCTGGATCATCTTCACTATCATTATTCTGAATTATTTTTCTGTAAGTTTGCCTATCTCTACTCCATTTAGTTGTTTTTCTGGGGTTTTATCTTGTTCCTTCACCTGGTATATAGACCTCTGACTTTTTGTCTTGTCTGTCTTTCTATGAATGTGGTTTTTGTTCCACAGGCTACAGGATTGTATTTCTTCTTTCTTCTGCTGTCTGCCCTCTAGTGCATGAGGCTATCTAAAAGGCTTGATGGGAAGGACTGGTGGTGGGTAGTGCTGACTATTGCTCTGGTGTGCAGCACTCAGTAAAACTTTAATCCACTTTATTGTTGATGGGTGGGGCTGGGTTATCTACTTGTTGTTTTTTTGGCCTGAGGCAACCCAACACTGGAGCCTACATGGGCTCTTTAGTGGGGCTAATGACAGACTGTGGGAGGCCTCAGACTAAGGATTATTTCCCAGAACTTCTGCTGCCAGTGTCCTTGTCCTCACAGTGAAACAGAGCCATCCCCTGCCTCTGCAGGGGACCCTCCAACACTAGCAGGTAGGTCTGGTTCAGTCTCTCCCAGGGTCACTGCTCCTTCCCCTGGGTCCTGATGCACACATTACTTTGTGTGTGTCCTCCAAGAGTGGAGTCTCTCTTTCCCTCTGTCCTGTCAAAGTCCTGCAATCAATTCCCACTAGGCTTCAAAGCCTGATTCTCTAGGAATTCCTCCTCCCATTGCCAGACCCCCAGGTTGGGATGCCTGACGTGAGGCTCAGAACCTTCACTCCATTGGGTGAACTTCTGTGGTATAAGTGTTCGCCAGTCTGTGAGTCCCCCACCCACCAGTTATGGGATTTGATTTTACTGTGATTGAGTCCCACCTACCATCTCATCATGGCTACTCCTTTGTCTTTGGAGGTTGGGTATCTTTTTTGGTGAGTTCCAGTGTCTTCCTGTCAATCATTGTCCAGCAGCTAGGTGTGATTCTGGTGTTCTTACAAGAGGGAGTGAGAACATGTCCTTCTACTCCACCATCTTGGTTCCTCTTTCCAAGATCTCTTTCTTCATGTCTCTGTTTGGGGTTATACAACTTGAAGATATGGCAGCCATCTTAAGTTCAGAAAGGGAAATCTGAGGACAGAAGTCAAGATCCTGAGAAGAGAACAGTGGAGAGCTGAATAGTTGCCTAATTTTCAAAATTCTTATTAAAGTAGATACACTATGTACACATTATCTAAGCCACGTGTATTTGTGTTCAGTTGTTTACAGACAAATTATCCTGGCAGAAGTAAGTGTGTCATGCAAACATTATTTCTCCTCTCAAAATGTTAATAGCACAAGGTATTGCTTTCAATTCTACTTCTATCCATAACTCTAGGATTTAGAGGCATAAAGAAGTAACTTATTTTTCAGAGACATTTTCAATGCTTAGTTCAAACACCAACTGACCAACATAATTGATAAATTATACCCCAGGGAACTTTTATTTATTTATTTATTTATTTATTTATTTTTGCTGTACGCGGGCCTCTCACTGCTGTGGCCTCTCCCGTTGCGGAGCACAGGCTCCGGACACACAGGCTCCGCGGCCATGGCTCGCGGGCCCAGCCGCTCCGCGGCATGTGGGATCTTCCGGGATCGGGGCACGAACCCGCGTCCCCTGCATCGGCAGGCGGACTCTCAACCACTGCGCCACCAGGGAAGCCCCCCAGGGAACTTTTGATTCAAAATAATTATGGTTTTCTATGTCAAATGAGAGGTAATAATTACCTCTCATTTCCCCAAAATATAATTGGAAATATGAATACTTAATTCTGCTAATTATAATGACTGTGCTAAAATAATTTAGCTTGTATTAACATCTTTTAACATAAAATTTGACCTTTTATTCTCTTCTGGTCTCTTTCGCTTTAAAGCCATATTTACTAAAAAATGTTAACATGAATGCTTATTTTTACATCTTAAATTCAAAGTGATTATATGCAACACATCATAACTCTACACTGTAATATAATAGACTTATGTATGATTGAGACTACAAAAGTGCTTCCATCTAAAAATCATCTGGTTCCTAAGTCCTTTTTCTTTCTATGATCTGTGTCCTTGTGGATAATATCTCCTTTTGCCCAGTCACCAGATCCAGAAAATTAGAAGCCAATACAAATATGATTTTCTCTCTCAATCACAAATACCCTAACCAATCAGTCAAGTTCAGTGGGTCTTAGTACTTTAACATCTCTCATATCCTTCTTTCCTTTCCCTTACCATGGATAGCTTCATGTGAATTATATTTCTCACATGTACTATTGTAAGAACTTCCTAAATCCTCTCTCTACATTCAATTTATTCTTCTCAAGTCTGTCTCCTAAATAATGTGATACATTCTTCTACAATCTTAATCTGATAATGAGAGTCAGACACTTGTTATTAGTATGTGACTCTCGTAGTCAGAGATGTTTGATTTTAAAATTAAAAGACTATTTTTACTAATACATTTTAATACCTTAACTTAGCAATTATTGTTCTTCATGGTCTGGTCCTTAGGTACATTTGCCCTGTTCCTCCAAAATGCACTCCAGTGATAGGCAACTGATGAATTCCCAGCCTGGATCAGGATATTTCATATTAGCAAGAGTTTGTACGTTCTGTTCGATCTGCTCTGAATGATTTTCTATCCTCTATGTATAGTTGTATAGTTGTATATCCTTCTGATACTTTGTAACTGAATTCCACAAAATACTGTTTCTGTGAACTCTTCTCCGCCCTCCCAAAATGGTAGCAGATTTATTTTATGTTACCTTAACAACTTGTGTGCATAATCCTTGCATTATTCAACTTTAATGCCTGCTGTCCAGCATAGTACTCAGAATATAGAAAGCACAGAATAAGTACATGTTGAATACATAACAATAGGGATGAATAGTTTACTTCCTTGATTTATTCTTACCCTTTGTGTGTGTCATAGATGATGTTATTTTAAAAAGCAATTTACAGCTACTGCTTTTATACACCTGTCATTCAAATTTGTTCATATGGCAAAATATGTGCCAATCTGGGCTGAAGGTAAATGCAAAATGAAACAAAAGACACTGCAAGTGTCTTTTATGAAAAAAAACATATTCTGTAATTTTGACTACTCTTAGACATACTGCATGATTTTCCTTTTCTATTAAAAAAATTATTTCTACCTTGTCACAATGTCAAAATATTGTTTCTAAAGACACACTACATCTTCCTAAACAGCTAAACAACAGACTGCAACTTCCTAAACACTACATCTTCTTAAACAACAAAATTTATACCATGCACATATTTTAAATCAGTTTCAAATCTTTTAAGAAATAGTTATGCTATAACACCAATTTTAAGAATATATTCATATTTTTCATTTAGTATCTGAGACCTATAAGGAAATTTAAAAACTTATCATGAGTTATGACCATGTAGTTCTAGTCTCAATATAAAACAAGTGAGATAAAAAGGAGATCAATATTTTCCCTTGTACTAATTCAGTTACTACTATTTCAGCAAAAGATATGTTAAGAAGAAAAAACCAGTTTTGATGGCTTAAATTTCTCGTCTAAATATTAACATGAAAAGGTGTTACATCAGGGCTTCCCTGGTGGCGCAGTGGTTGAGAGTCCGCCTGCCGATGCAGGGAACACGGGTTCGTGCCCCGGTCTGGGAAGATCCCACATGCCGCAGAGCGGCTGGGCCCGTGAGCCATGGCTGCTGAGCTTGCGCATCCGGAGCCTGTGCTCCGCAACGGGAGAGGCCACAACAGTGAGAGGCCCGCGTACTGCAAAAAAAAAAAAAAAAAAAAAAAAAAAAAAGGTGTTACATCAAACTAATTTCATGTAACTATAAAACTACTGTAGAGAAGATAAAACATAATTTTAATAAGTTTGTTAGATTAATCCACATGTTTTCTTATTTAGTATATAAGTCACATAATCAATTCTAGTATGAATCATACAATTAACACAGTCTTACATTGGAGGAATTTGTATTTTCATTTTCTTATTAATAAACAGGATCTATTCTCTTCATTATATTTCTAAGTGAAAAGTGTATTTTCTCAAATTTGTATATGGCTGGAAAATAAAGTTGATTAGAATCTGTATCACAAAATGAAATTCCATATTTATAAGATAAATTTCATAAATGAAAGTACTAAAATCAGTATGCAGTTTCAACATGACAAATGAAAATTGATAGAATTCAGGAGCAAAATATAATTTATACATTGCATGAAAAAGATAGGTCAATGTAGAATAGCAATTTATGTGAAACACGGGTGAAGAAAAATTTAATGTTGTGGTGGAAAATGATCACTTTATAGTCATGAAGAAAATGACCTTTGTGACATTTCAAAGCTTTGACACTAATTTTTCCAAATCTGTCTTCATTAGTCAAAATAATACAAATGTGCTACACCTAGGTTTTAGAAACATCCTTTAAAACTGTACATGAGATATGGAGACCAAAACGTTTAAAGTGATATTCAGTAGAACTCTGAGGAATGAAAAATGGGAGTTAGCATAGAAAAATTTTTTTGAAAAGCTAATATATTTTTTTTTTTATTTTTGTGCATATGAGCATTCCCCATAGCCACCCTCAATTTTCATGCAAGTGAACATAGAAAATAAAGAAGGAAATAATTTTGGGTGGCATAATGCAGGTTATTTATTTTTCTTTCTGCACTATAAAATGTTATATTCGGGGAAACTATAAACTATCTGTTTCTGATAATCTTCAGGGAAAATATAGAAGCTTATCTCTTTCCTTCATTAAAAAAAATACATATGTGTTGATTTTCAGTTATGTACTGACAATTCTTAGACTATAGAAACAAATAAAAAGACACTGCTTCTGACATTAATGTACTTAGCATTTCTTGGGATATTACAATACAGGATGAAAACTGGTTTAATGATAGTGTGCCTTAAAGTGACGTGAGGGTATGAAAGAAACCTCTAAATGCCATGGAAATTTCCAGACAAGGCTTGCAAATGAGATGAAACTTAAGCCAAATTTAAAAGAAACACAGGAATTCTCCATGAGAGAGGAAATCATTATAGGACCAGTGACTACTACATGCAGCAGTAACAGAAGGGTTTCACATGTTCAAATGTTGTTTGTAGTATTTTATTATAGTGGCACCCAGAATGCAAGCTGCAGGCAATAATGAAGAGGAAACTGGAAAGCTTGAGATGGGCCACATCTTAAATAATCGATTGTATAATTCAGATGGGATTTGGATTTTATCAAGTCATGCTTAGGAGCCATTACGTTGTCTTAGGCCATGAGATTACATGGAAGTTTTTGCATTTCAGAAATACAACTTTGAACTTGGGATACACAGCATGAAAATGATTGAGGGGCAGGGAGAACAATAAAGAAGCCATGGCAGTGAGACTAGTGAGAAAATTGCTGGTCAGATCTAAGATACAGAGGTGAGAGACAAAGATGAAGAGGGCACTAGGGAAAGTTAAGAAGTAGATTCACCATTTTAGTAGTGCTTTTAAAAGCACTACTCAGATATTATAGACTAATTTTATTACTAAAGACAAAAGTTATACTAAAATGAAATAATACAGAGATTATATTATAAATTATATTATCTATAGTGTACAGATTATATACTATAATTGGAGAAGAGACTATGACTGGAAAGCATGGAAGACTGGGGGAAGACAATATTACATGAGCCCTGAGCTCCTGGAATACAGTGACTGTAAAGTGACTTTCTTAAAGTTCTCCACACTTTTGTGTTCTGAAAAATGGCTTAATGCAAAGACTCACCATCTTTCTTGTGGTTTAGATAGGACTAATGGATGTCCCTGCCCTGTTTCATAATTACTTATGACAATGCCAGACACAGGCCCTCCAAATTCCCATTCTTTGCCTTATAAATTATTAACTGAACAGTTTGTCCTCACTGACCCATCAGGAAAAAATATTCACTAATATTATTTTACCAAATTTTAGTCAGTTTTTCTTCTTCCAGTTCTTTGAACTTTGGTCCATGCTGTCTGAGCAAGCACTGAACATGGAACAACCCTTCCTTTATTGCCTCTCCCTAAATAGGCAGACAAAAAGAAAGACATATCCTGATCATTTGTCTGAGTCTGGTACTTTCTAGCCTTGCTTACTGCTTCTTGTAAAACCTCTTTGCTGCCTGACCTTTGTGATGATTGTAGATCACATGGTAAAAGTTTTCCCTATTGCCATATCTTCCCTTCCAGTATTGAAATAGCCTCCCTTCCTCTTTTGCAATAATCCTTCCAAACAAAGTCTCTCCTTACCTAATTCTGGATTGTTTTTGTTTATAATTTGACACAGAAAAAACAGAATGGTTGTTGGGGGATTTACAGCTATAAATTAACTTTACACATAAGCCCTTACCCATTAGAAATATCATTGTTAGCAATTCAGGTTAACACTACAAGGAGAAGGAAAGAAAATTTAAAAAAAAAAGTCTCTAAATATGTTTTTAATTAATTGTACTATATTAAATTCAATATAAGATATGGACACACATTTTATTTTATTTATTGTTTATTTATTTTTATCTTTCTTTTTTTGGGGGGTGGATACTTATTTTAAATGCCAAAATAAGCATATACAGCAAAAGGATCTAAGTAACTCATTTCTTAGATATTCTCAGGTATCCCTTGTTAGTTCTCTGATTCAGATTCCGATTCAAATGGTAGGAACAGGTTCAACATGATAATAACTGTCTTTTATCCTCTGGGGAAAATCCATTTAACCTGGCCTGACTACCTAACCAGGTGTGAATCCTCACTGAGGTGCAAATTCATTTCTGTACAATAGAATAGCTACTGGCTCACACTTGGGTAAGCAGCAACTGATCAAGAGTGAACTATTTGAATTCCGTTTTTAAAACACTTATTTTTAAAAAATATATACATTTTCAAAACAAACAGAAAGTACTGCCGGGATAATCTGCAGATTGTGATTCCTTTGAAACATACATGTTTTATTATGACTTAATCTAGGAGGAGGCCTGGCCATGCAGTCTGGAGATATTTGTAGATTTTGTTCTATCAGATTCATGCCCTCAGTTACAATTAAATCCTCTAAAATATATATATCTTAGCTGAAGCAGCTTCACTCCTCCATTAGTTTGTCCTTTAAATTGATACCTTCTTAAGGATTACTTTCGCATGAAGTGATTCCAGAGGAATATTTCATTATTGAACAATATATATATTTTGACACTTCAAATGGTTTTTACTGACTTCTAAGAGACCCATTGCCATAAAATCTGTCTGGTTTAGAGTGATGTGTCTGTGAACTCTATGTCATTGTTTGGTATACTTCTTTATTGCACATAATTGTCAACATATATGACAAAGTAGCTTAGGAAGTATAGAGGCCCATCATGTTTCATTGTGCTGTACCAGAATATGGTAGCTATAATATAGATACAAGTCACTAGCATCTTTTAAAATGGATGCATCAAATGGCAAATTATATTAAATCATTTAATATGATAGGATTCAGAGAAATTTTTGTTTAATATGCTTGACAACTGAAAATGAAAGGACTAAAACTGTTTAAATAACTCATGCTCTCAGTGACTGTGTATTCTAAAGTATTTTTTATCATTAAGTAAAAAGTGTTTCCTTACCAAAATAAATTCCAAATTATCATCTGAACTCATATTAATGAAATGACTTTGAATTCAGTATCTACTAAAAGATTAGCTTAGAAAAAAATATCTATAAGTTGGAATATATTCTTTTTAAATGAAGGCAATATGAAGCAAGAGTTGCCAACGCTTATACAGTCATGAGCTTTTATCTTCTCATTCAACATTCAGTTAGTTTCTTTTAATAATTTTACCAATTCTTATCAGCAACATCATACAATTGGTGACAGAATGATAATTAATCCTTTTAAAATTACATGTATCAGGAAATGTACTACACAGCTGTGTAAGAAATAATTTCAGCAGAGAATAAACTCCAGTTTATGTAGAACATAAAGCAGTTATAAGCTAAAAGCTTGATCTGCTAGAGGTGCATATTAAAAAGATAAAATAATAAAATAACAGCAGAAAGAATAGAAATGAAGGACTAACTCCAACACACAGGGTCTAACACATTTATTCTGGCTTAAATGTTCACAGATGTCCATTTTTGGCACTCAAGCCAGTGTTAACATAGGAAAATGCTTGCCATAAATGCAGAGGTTATATTTAACTACTAGAAGCTATAGTTGATAAAAACATTAATAATAACTCTATAATAAAAGACATTAACAAAGGCATGAGATGTTATGGCTAGTTTTCTAAGCAATAATCTTATTTTTATTTAAGTCTGAAAAACCACAGGAGAAAAAATGCTAATATTTTCTGCATTTTTCAGATAAAGCAGCCAAGGCTCAAATGGCTTAAGCAGATGTTCCAAGATAACAAGTTAATAAATATGAGAACCAAGTTTGACCACAGTTATCACGACTACTGATATGAACTTCTAACAATTATACTGTGGCTCTTTTGACAGGACACAGAGATCCAAAACCCAGGCAACTGTCCAGTATCACGCCTCTACTTCCACAGCTGTCTTTGTTGTTCATGAAAACCTGATGGAACTTGGGAGCAACCAAGGTGTCCTTTGGTAGAAGACCGGATAAATAACTTGTGGATACAACTAGACAATGGAATATTATCAACTTTGAAAGGAAATGAGTTTTCAAGTCATGAAAAAAATATGAAAGAGACTTAAAATAATACTAAATGAAAGAAACCAATCTGAAAAGGTTAAATATTAATTGCGTCTGACTATACTACCCTCTGGTAAAGACAAAACTATAGAGACAAGGAAAATCAGTTGCCAGGGGAGAGGTTCAGGGGCTGGAATGAATAAGCAAAGAACAGAGGATTTTTAGGGCAGTGAAAACATGACGTATGGTACCATAATGATGGATATATGCCATTATGCAAATAGTAAAACCCATAAAATTTACAACACCAAGACAAGAGTTAACTCTAGTGTAAACTATGGACTTTGGGTGATTATGATATATCATTGTAGGTTCATCAATTTCAACAACTCTACCAGTTTGGTGAGGGATGCTGATAATGAGGCATCTATGCATGGGTGAAGGCAGGGGAATATGGGAAGTCTCTGTACCTTCCTCTAAATTTTGCTGTGAACCTAAAACTGCTCTGAAAAGAATAGCCTTTTAAAAAAATGATGGCTTTAGTAATAGATATCATTTCTTGATTTCTATTTCATTTGGCATGTATAAATACTCTGTAACTCATACTACAATTCTTATTTTTTAATTAAATGAACAACTTAAAGGGAATTTCTTAAACTGATTTCAGTCAGTTTAAGAATTATCTGGACAGCTTTTTAAAACTGCAGATTCCAGGAGGAGTATGATTAACTAGTTTTAGAGTTGGGCTCATGAATATGCATGTTTAAATGATAAACATGATTATGAGGCAAGTGATCTATGGTTGACACCATAAGAAACATGGCCATAATGATATTTTTTTAAAAAATCATTAGATTTCCTATTTTTTCAACTGACTTTCACATTAAATTAGAACTCTGACTTTATAAAACATCAAAATAGAAAGATAAAATTAACACAACAATCTTACTTCCTTTGTAATGTTGAAATGTAAGATCTTGCATTTACTCTTCCAAGACATTGGTTAACAGGAAAAAAATGTTCAAATATATTTCTTGTTTTGACCTTTTTAAAAATAAAATATAATATTTTATACTCTTACTACTGTCAGTCTTTTATAGTAAGTATACTGTCTTCCATGATGATTGGTAATATTCCACATGATGAGCACTTCATAAGCCTAAATTCTTGCAGGAAAATCACTGTAAAAGCAATATATGAGAAATAAGACTTTGGTTTATTTCTTGCTATTGTTGTTACTGAATTAACACTCCATGACTGACACTGAAGTATGTATAAAATTCTCTCTCTGCTGTCTGAATGATTGTAAAAGATATTTTTAATTTTTTTAGCTCTCCATCAATCAAATCCTAAATCCCTTTCTATATCATCCCTTATTCTATTTGAGTAGGATGTTATTTTTGCCTTGCACTGCAGAAACACATGAGGATGATTACCCCCTCTCCCTGCTCTGGCATAGCCTGGGAGGAGCACAAATGTTTGAGTCTCAGATAATTGGAAATAATTCAGGAAATTTTGGATTTTTGAATGATAATGGATTAAGCTGTTCCAGAGGCAGCCCTTTGTAATAACAACTGCTTATAAAACGTTTCAAAATTATTTTTTCCCAGCATATTTTTCAGACCTCCAGTTTTCTGAGGATTTTGATGGCTCCCAATAGCCTTCATATAAATAGTTATAATTATAATAAATATATACATATTTTATTATTATTATTTAATATTGTAGAGTAAGGTGTGTATATTGCAACCAAGAGCCTTGACTAAGACTATTTATTTTAATAATTCTCATTTGAAGAATACCTTAAAATGAGTTAGTCTCTTTTAAACATTCATTTTTCTCTTAATTTTCTTACAAAGAAAGAAGGTTTTTGTTAATTCTTTCCAATCTCTTGTTATTTGGAAAATACATAAATTCGAATCTCCTTTGGAATAGGTGATGTATTTTGAGTTGTGTATTTAAATTATGTAAATTACCTATTATTTTACATTTCATGTATTATCATGCTTCAGGTATCTTCAATTTTCTTTCAAATATCCAACTTTTTCCTGGCACTATATAATTTACAAACATATCTTGCATTTAGCTATTGTGTTCTTTCTTAATGTTTAACATAATTAAAATTGAAAAAAGAAATATTTGGTTCATACTCTCATAACTCCAGTGTTGTTGGAGTCTGATGTTGAACAGCTTTAGAAGGCAGATCCACGTGCTGTCTTCAGGTTAAACAATTAGATATTTGGAATATGTCCTAAGATGTAACCAATAAGTTTAAAACTTTATTATTGTTGTTTTTCCTATATTGTGCTAAATAAATTTTTCATAATGAGTTTTTTTTCCTGTTTTTGTTTGCTTTTTTAATTAAATACACTTTTTATTCCTGGGGACATGGTTGCTTTTTCTCATTCTCCTTGATGAATCCTCTCTTTTAGTTTATCTTCCTGACCTCTAAAAACTGGCTATCTCTTGGGCTGTGCTTGCTTCTATTCTGTATCTAATGCCACTGCCTGTGAGATATAGAAAGCACATGGCTTTAAATAAATTACCTCCTGAATTCCAGACTCATATATCCAATGGCCTACTCATCATCTTAATTTGAGTGTCAAGTAGATATATCAAACTTCTCTGTTTTTGCAAAATTCACATTACTTAATTTCATTCTTTCCCCACAAATATATTTCCAGGTTATCTTCATCATTTATTTAGATACTTGAAGCCACAATTCTAGAGTCTTGGTGCCAGTCCCTCTTTGTCACACCTTTTACCCCAATTCCTCATCTGGTCCTATTGAAGAACATATCCTGAACTCCATCACTTCTCAATACCTCAACAGATACCCAGACCCACACAACATTAACTCTTGTTGAGATTACTGAAAAGAACCTTGTAAAAGAACTGATCTGCTGTTTTTATTTCTATATCCTTCAGAGAGCTCTCTTCAGAGAAGCCCAATATAATTATAAAAATGAAAATCTGATCAATTTCTCACCTGCTCAAAACCTTCCAAGGTTTCTCATTAACTAAAAATTACATGAAATCCTAAAAGAGGCTCTTGTCTATTTTATCCTTCCTACATACACATCAGTTGTTCCTTCTCATTCCCAAAGCCCTTCTTTTTGATCTAAGACACAGAAAACACTCATTTTGATCAAAGGCACTGAAGACAATTCATTCATTAGAATATTTGTATTTGCCATCTGTTGTTATATGTCTATCTTATTCTGTCACTTTATTCAAGTTGTGCAATCAAATTCCACCACTTCAGAGAGATTTCATATCTTTTTTATGTGTCTGATGACAAATTTAAAAAATAATAATAATTATCAGAAAGAGAGGACAAGGAGCATTTTTTTTTCATGTAAAGAAAGTTCTGACAGTAACTAGTTTCTGGGTGAGTTTAGCTATAAATGATGCCATCAGACACCCACAGTTTTCTGTTTTATTTATTTTTTCTCCATTATTATCAAGTCGATTTTTATCATCATGTTTTCCACTTTATTTGGAAAAGATATCTACTCTACCTCCAGATCTCAGGCCCATGTTTAAGTTAGGAATTCCCAGAAGGGAATTTTCAATTTGACAAGATAATAAATAGTTTTTGAACTGGTATAACATTGAGAAGGTTTTAGGGATGCTGATAAGTTTATTATAAAGTTTGATAGGTAAAATATTTTGAAAAATAAAAAAAAAAACAATAATGAGGACTTCCCTATAAGATACCAAACCATTAAGGATGGCAGAGGTAAGTAATATACTGTGGGACTAGTTTGTACCAGAAATGAGTACTAGGATAGGCCCAAGGAGTTCTGTTAGACCTTGGAAAAGACCCATATATAGCTGAAATTTTTGGAAAGAGTTTTGTCAGTATGTAACAAAAACTTAGAATGCACATTACTTGACCTTAAAAAACCCTTCAGAAATACACAGGTAGCCAATGAAATAAATATAACTATATATAACACTACAATATTTGCAAGAGAGATAAAATATAGGCTTTTTAAGTGTCCATCGACTGAGGAATCTTTGAATCAGAATAACCCCAGACTATGGAATGATATGCAATATTTATCAAGCATAAAGTTTTGTATATTCCAAAATAGAAAAATAATGTTCATGATATATTTCAAGTGAGAGGATAATGTACAGCGTTCAGTGTAGTGTCTTCTAGTTACCTGTGTCCCTGTTTATGCTTCAAACACATTGCAAAATATCTGAAAACTGTGCTGAACTATCAATGGTGTTTGCTTCTGGACCTTGGGATGGAGAAACCCTTACTTATGCACATCAGGAATTTTTATTTTTTATAAGCATACATTATTTTGAAATAAAATAAAACTATATATATGTGGAATCTAAGAAAATGGTACAGATGAACCAGTTTGCAAGGCAGAAATAGAGACACAGATGTAGAGAACAAACGTATGGACACCAAGGGAGAAAAGCGGGGCAGCGGGGGAAGAATTGGGTGATTGGGATTGACATATATACACTAATATGTATAAAATAGATAACTAATAAGAACTTGCTATATAAAAACTAATAATAAAATAAAATTCAAATAAATATTTTAATTAAAAAATAAAAGCTATAATATTTTTTTGCCTATTGTACTCAACATGTTTTTAAATTATGGAGACTATATTTTTTCTTTTGTGTTTAGCACCTTCAGTATCCACAGAACACTTAACAGATCATTGGGAAAATAAAGAATTCTAAATCAATGTTCTTTAAACTCTCTAGCAATGATGACCTTGCAGCTTATGCATGCTGTGTGACATTTTACAGAGACACTATTTTACCATCATTTACTCATTGCCCTTTTATTAAATAATAGAGAGCTATGGGACTATTTGTTGTTGCAGGATTCAACATTTTTAATACTCTACATATTTACTATTTTTACACTTGTTAAAGTTTCTATGTCTTCAATAAGTTGTAATCATGCCTTGTAGTACATAAACTTTTGTATTTTATTGATTAATAAATTTAATTATTAATCAATAAAATAACTTCATCATTTAATGAATTATTTATTAATTAATACAATTAATACAATTAATTAATGCAATTAGCATATCTATAGTTAGATATATATACATAACTGGATGGATAGATAGATAGGTAGGTAATTAATAAATATAATTAACTCTGCTTCCATAACAATATATAAAATCAACATCATTACTTTATAGCCATACTCTTAAACTACCATGTGGAGTTTGAATACAGTCTCTATTTTACTTCATTTATTTTATATAAATTACAAAAACTTTTACGTAATAATAGCACTAAAATGTTATCACCTCATCACCTCACAATAGATAAACTACCCTTTTTCTGTTGTGGTATGGACTTTCAACATAGTGTAATAGAATTTTTTTCAGTTTACCATAACATAAAATGATTGCAGTTAAAAAATGCGTTAACGTACAATAAACTTTAAGAGCAGAACTATATCTCAAAATCTTGGGATGATTGCTAATGATTCTTCAGTTTGTAAATAGCTATTTTTACTTCAAAATTTATAGAATATAGGAATAATATATCTTGCTGATTTGAGGAAAACTTCTCTATGTTCAGAAGGTGTTCCATGCACCATTATTTGTACATTTGAAATGAAGCTTCAGAGGGAAACAGAGACAGACATGGAGACAGAGATCATACATACATACCTGTCAGTTTAAGTTAGGGCATGCTGTTGTTATTAACAAACTAAAAATCATTATGGCTTAATATACTAAAAGTTTATTTCTCAGCCAAGTCAATCCTGAGGTGAGCTGTACAGCCCTCACCTATCTTGAATCTATGCCATCTGGAACCAGTGCCCTTCAAGAGGGATGCACTGGGAAGAGGCATAGCAGAGGCAAATAAGCTATTAATGACCTCTGACCAGAAGTTTAAACATATAATTAGGCTCATGGCTCATTAACCAATATAGTCATATGATCTCAATCTCATTCCAAGAAAGTCTGACAAATGGAGAGAAACACATGGGTATTTGGTTAGCTTTAACTGCCATACCATGGAGCTAAATGAGGTAAAGTGTGATAAAGAATATTAACATAGGGCTTCCCTGGTGGCGCAGTGGTTGAGAGTCCGCCTGCTGATGCAGGGAACATGGGTTTGTGCCCCGGTCTGGGAAGATCCCACATGCTGTGGAGTGGCTGGGCTCGTGGGCCATGGCCGCTGAGCCTGCACGTCCGGAGTCTGTGCTCTGCAATGGGAGAGGCCACAGCAGTGAGAGGCCCGTGTACCGCAAAAACAAACAAACAAACAAACAAACAAACAAAGAACATTAACATATAAATTATAAGAAAAGATTGCCAAATGGTTGCATAAATTATTGGAGGTAGAAAGAGAAAACGGACAGCTCCTGTGTTAGAAGTTATAATTTGGAGGGCCAGATAGAAAATTAATCAAGTAAGTGATGTAAAGGTGGGATGCATATCATCATAGTAGAAAAAAAAAAAGACTTTATAAAATCTCAATTCCCATTTCCATTGCTCTTCCAGCCTCCTGTCTTTCTGTGTTTCCACCTGGGGTCTCTTTCCTTTTGCCTGCAAAACTCTCTCTTTAATATTTCTAATATAGTTGATAAATATCTGTTTTATTTTATTTTGCAAATATTTTAATTTCAACTTCATTTGTCACAATTATTTTATTGGGTAGAGAATTCTATGTTATAAGTTTTTCTTTCATACCTTTAAGTAGTTATTTAAGTAAGTCATTGTATAAAGTTCTAGTTTTTCTAGACCATTTGAAATGTTGGTTTTAAGTCTTATTATTATTCCTTTGAAGATAATGCATGCTTTTATTCTTGACTGGTTTCAGACTTTTTGCCTTCAGCAGCTTTACTATAGTATGCATAGGTGTAGCTATTCTTTCCTCCCTCCCTCTCTCCCTTCCTTCTTTTTGTTTTATTCCTCCCTCCTTCCTTTTATTTCCTTCCTGTCTTTTTTATTTATTTTTATTCTTTTATCTCTTTATTGGAGTATAATTGCTTTACAATGGTGTGTTAGTTTCTGCTGTATAGCAAAGTGAATCAGCTATACATATACATATATCCCTATATCTCTTCCCTCTTGTGTCTGCCTCCTACCCTCCCTATCCCACCCTTCTAGGTGGACACAAAGCACCGAGCAGATCTCCCTGTGCTATGCAGCTGCTTCCCACTAATTATCTTTTTTACATTTGGTAGTGTATATATGTCAATGCTACTCTTTCACTTCGTCCCAGCTTACCCTTTCCCCTCCCCATGTCCTCAAGTCTATTCTCTACATCTGTGTCTTTATTCCTGTCCTGCCTCTAGGTTCATCAGAACCTTTTTTGTTAAATATTCTATCTATCTATCTATCTATCTGTTAGCATACAGTATTTTTTTTCTTTCTAACTTACTTCACTCTGTATGACTTGTGGAGTTGCAGGGCTCTTTAAATCTATGGGTTGGTGTCTTTTATCCTGGAAAATTCTCAGCAATCACCTCTTAAAACACTACTTCTACCTCATTTCTCACTTCTCTTTTCAGGATTCAAATTACATATAAATGCTCTTTATACTCTGTTCCCCATTTTCAATTTTCTTTTCTTTCCTTTAGTCTAGATATTTTCTATGTAAATGTATTTAAGTTTACTACTTCTTTCTTTTTTTTCTATTTATAAGCTGTTGTTTAATCCATAAATGGGTTATAACATTCAGTTGTTCTGTGTTTTAGCCTTAGAATATCCATTTCATTCTTTTTATAGATTATTCTCTTGTAGAAATTTTCACCTTTGTATTTATTATCTTTCTCTTTTATTGATCATGTTAATCACATTCTTTATATTCCTCCTGATGCTAGTTAAGTGCTTGATTTTCAATTATTTAATTGTGTCTCTTCACATTTCTACTAATTTTTTTATTTTACTATGTAAAACTCAAAAGCTTAGAGGACTTTGATTTCCCAGTCCTCCATAAATGATTCATTTTTTTTTCCCCTCTAGGTAGTTATGGTGGCAGATAATCACCTTAATTCAATCAGAATCTGAGCTGGTTAGTGTTTTGACAGTTTTGATATTGGTTTGCCACTTCTCCCAGCGTTTAGCTCTTGTTTAGATTTGTAACTGAGAGCCTGATCAGAACTTTTTTGTAGTCTTCTCAGCATGTGAAAACCAAGCAGAATCTTTGAGCTTAGATATTTTAGCCTTCTGCCCTAAAAGAATATGTAAAATATTAGTTGGGAAAATTGCCAGTGTTGATTTATTTTGGCTCTTTTTCTCACTCATTTTTCACCAAGACTTTGAAATTCATACTATTTGCCTCTATCTATCTATCTACCTTTCTATTCATCCATTTATCTGTCATCTGTCTATCTATATATCCATCTATCAATCATCTACTTATTTTAGCTCTGTGAAACTATACAGTATTTGTCTTATCTCCATTTGAGATAAATTCTTTTTTGGATTATCTCACTTAGCATAATGTACTCAAGTTCCACCACTGTTATTGAAAATGGCAGGATTTTGTCCTTTCTCATGGCTGAATAGCTTTCCACTCTCTCTATATGCCATGTCTTCTTTATCCATTTACCTATTGGTGGGCACTTAGGTTGTTTCCATATCTTGGCTATTGTGAATAATGCTACAGTAAGCATAGCTGTGCAGATATCTTTTCATTTCCTTTGGATATATACCCAGGAAAGAGATTTCTGGATCATATGGTTGTTCTAATTTTAATTATTTGAGGAATCTCCCTACTGTTTTCCATAGTGGCTGCACCAACTTACATTCCCACAAACAGTACACAAATGTTTCCTTTTCTTCACATCCTTCACAACACTTGTTATCTCATCTTAATTGTAATAGCCACTCTAATACGTATGAGGTGATATCTCATGGTTTAGCTCTGCATTTCCCTAATGATTAGTGATTTTGAGCATCTTTTCATGTATTTTTTGGCTATTTGGATATCATCTTTAGAAAAATGTCTTTTCAGTTCCTCTGCCTATGTTTTAATCAGATGTCTTTATATGTTATTTAGTTGTATGAATTCTTTATATGTTTTGGATATTAACCTCATAAGATAGATGGTTTGCAAATATTTTCGCCCATTCCATAGGTTGCCTCTCACTTTTTTTTTATTGTTTCTTTTGCTGTACAGAAGATTTTTAGTTTGTTGGAATCCCACTTATTTTCTTTTGCCTTTCTTGTGCTTTTGGTGTCATATCAAAAAGAGAAGATCATTGCCAAGAACAATGTCAATGAGCCTTTCCCCTATGTTTTCTTTTAGAAGTTTTACAGTTTCAGATCATTTTCCCCGAGATTAATATCCTAAATTATTATAATACATTTGTAACAATTAGTGAAATTTATTACCATTATTAACTAAAATTTATAAATTATTTCTTAGTTTTTACCTAATATATATTTTTTATGTTCCTATATCTTATTCAAGAAATCACATAATATTTAGTCATCTCTTTAGGCTCATCTTGACCATGGAATTTCCTGAGCAACTTTTAAATTTCTCCAAACATATTTTTGTACTTTCTTAAGCATTTGTAATTGTTCTTGGTAGCAGTAATCATCTGCTTCATGATAGTTTATCATATATAGGAGTAAGCATGTGCTAGAGCAATGATTTTTAAGATTTTTTGGAGAAAGCACAATAAGAAATAACTCTGATATAGCATCCCAGTAATTTTTACTATAACATCTATCATGTGTTAGGTACTATACAACTTTTTGTTTGTTTGTTTGTTTTTGTAAAAAACTTAATGCTCACCATAATCCATGAGTGCTTTTTCAATTATTACCCCATTTTTCAGTGGAAACCATGGTCCAAGTTTTTCAAATAGTAACGGGTAGAACCTGGGTCAGAATCTAGAAATTATGTCTCTAGAATCAGACTGGTATAAATGATGTAAGTATTTTGATGAATAATTCCGTAATATATACCAAAATGTAAATGGTCAGGCCCTATGCCCTCTAATTCACTGATAAGAATTTATCATCTGAACAAACTTATAAAAATGTATATGTATAAGATTCAACCGGACAAATTTGTTTGCAATAATAAAACCCAACAAATGACCTAACTTTATGTCAGTGGAGAACTGATTAAATGATTTGTAGTCCATATATTAAATAGAGGGCCCCAAAGGGCTCATGTAACAGTTTCTCCAAAATGTATTATTAAGTCATAATATCATTTCTAGTGTATACTGTGATTCCATTTTGGAAAAGATTAAATGTGTTGCCAAATGCATAGAATTTTTGGAAGATTCCATACATATTCTTAAAATATAATGATTTCAGTAATGTGTCTGGGGATGTAAAGCACATGGCAAAACATCAGATAATATACTGTTATTGAGATGTGTATATATTATACAAAGTTTAGAGTTATAGTTTCTCAAAGATACCTTTCTACCACAACTGACCAAAAGATACTATTCATTTCATTTATCTATTCCAGATAAAATAACTGTTTGATAATGAAACAATTTACTTTAAAAATATTATTATAATTAGTATGTAATTATATCTAATAGTCAATACACTGTGATATTTACTTATAACTCAGACATTCCCTAGAAATTTTTGCTTTGTAATATAGTTATAATTACCATAAGTTGAGAATGTTTTAGGTTTATTTTATTTAAATTATCATCAATAAAGTGCATAACTCTCAGACATGTAAGTAGAATGGTACAGACAGTTTAGTAAGTTCCAAAGTGGATTGCTAAAGAATGTGAACTCCACAATTTACTTTTAGCCTAAAACGATAGTCCAGGTTCAAACATAAGTGCAAGTTTCACTGAATTAATAAAGTATGAAGACTTTATTAAATATTGTCACCAGACTTGCATGAAAAATTCATTTTAAACAGTGCTTGATTTCAAATATTTAAAAAATAATTTACACTGGTAAATTTAGAAATTAAGAAATTCAGTTCTGATGGACTGTTGTAATTATAAGTTATAACTCTTTTAAAAATAGAGTTCATGGTA
Organism: Mesoplodon densirostris; assembly: GCF_025265405.1. Lineage (NCBI taxonomy): Eukaryota > Metazoa > Chordata > Mammalia > Artiodactyla > Ziphiidae > Mesoplodon > Mesoplodon densirostris. The sequence goes on from NC_082677.1 coordinate 38,117,280, forward strand.
GTTGTGTGTTCTATCCAGTTGACAAAATTCCAAAAGGATTAAATTACCGTAAGTTGCACTGGTGTTATAAAGCCTACATGTGCTGACTCTCCAGAGCTAATATCATATGATGTTGGTGGTAGCTTAAAATCGACCATGGTAGAGGCATTTACACAATAATTAGGAAATTCTAGAAATCATCATTCCTCCATTTACTCCTTGAGAAGTTTGTTAAACATTTACAAGCTCACAACTGACTAGAACCATGATTGAGCTTAAAATTTGAAATCATAGGTCGTAACTTTGGCTTCAAGTTCTGCCACTTAGAAGCTGGGTTCCATTTTCCACATCACCTAAAACCGCAAGGTCTCCTTTTTCTAAAAGGGAAAATATATAACATACTTAACAGTCTAGGCTGCTTGAAGGATTCAGTAATTTACATATATAATATGCTTAAAGATCATGTCTGCCACATAGTTAAGTGCTGAATAAAAGTTAATTATTTTACTCCTACATAGCCCTCATCTCACATTTAGTCTGCTGCCTTATTTTATTTTTCTATTATAGTAATGCATGGGAACAATGCAGACAAACTTTGTTAATACTCACAGCTATTAACTGCTGAAAGAGCCACCTTATACATCAACCACAATAATTTCTTTCCTTGAAGATGATCATTGCTAGAAGGGAAAGAATACATCAGTTACTTTTGGTTCCTGTTAAAAAAATTGTCCATTTTATGTCCCTATAATTGTAAATTGCAGTAATTAAGAATGAGTTGTTCCTATGCAATATTTTTAACATAAGAAAGGATCATTAATGAAGATTTATTTATACACTGTTTATTTACCAGTACTTGGACAAAGAGAGGGTTGGCATGATGGCTCTGGCAATGAATAGGGAATATTGAATCCAGGAAATGAGACTTTGGAAGACAAGGTGGAAAGGAGCTTCAAGATGGCGGAAGAGTAAGACATGGAGATCACCTTCCTCCCCACAAATACATTAGAAATACATCTACATGTAGAACAACCCCTACAGAACACCTACTGAACACTGGAAGAAGGCCTCAGACCTCCCAAAAGGCAAGAAACTACTCACGTACCTGGGTAGGGCAAAAGAAAAAAGAAAAAACAGAGACAAAAGAATAGGGACAGGACCTGCACCAGTGGGAGGAAGCTGTGAAGGAGGAAAGGTTTCTACACACTAGGAGGCCCCTTAGTGGGCAGAGACAGTAGGAGGGAGAGGGAAGAAGCTTCAGAGCGATGGAGGAGAGCACAGCAACAGGGGTGCAGAGGGTAAAGCAGAGATTCTTGCACAGATGATTGGTGCCGACCAGCACCCACCAGCCTGAGAGGCTTGTCTACTCATTTGCGATGATGGGTGGGAGCTGGGATCTGAGGCTCCAGCTTCTGTCAGATCCCAGGGAGAGGACTGGGGTTGGCTGTGTGAACACAGCCTGAAGGGAGGTAGTGCACCACGGCTAGCGGGGAGGGTGTCTGGGAAAGGGTCTGGAACTGCCAAAGAGGCAAGAGACTTCTTGCCTCTTTGTTTCCTGGTGCGTGAGGAGAGGGGATTAAGAGCACTGCTTAAAGGAGTGCCAGAGATGAGCATGAGTTGTAGCTATCAGCTCGGACCCCAGTGATGGGCATGAGATTCTAAGGTTGCTGTTGCAGCCACCAAGAAGCCCATGTGCAAGCAAAGATCACTATCCACACCTCACCTCCTGGAAGCCTGTGCAGCCCACCAATGCCAGGGTCCCATGATCCAGGGACAGTTTCCCCAGGAGAACACAAGGTGTGCCTCAGGCTGGTCCAATGTCACACTGGCCTCTGCCACCACAGGCTCGCCCCATACTCCATATTTCTCTCTCCCCCTGACCTGAGTGAACCAGAGCCCCCTAATCAACTGCTCCTTTAACCTTGTCCTGTATGAGTGAAGAACAGATACCCTCAGGTGACTTATATGCAGAGGCAGGGCCAAATCCAAGGCTGAATCCCAGGAGCTGTGTGAATAAAACGGAGAAAGGGAAATCTCTACCCGCAGCCTTAGGAGCAGCGGATTAAATTTCTACCATCAACTTGATGTACCCTGCATCTGTGGAATACCTGAATGGACAACAAATGATCCCAAATTGAGGCAATGGACTTTGGGAGCAATTATTTATATATATATATATATATATATTCCCTTTTTCTCTTTTTGTCAGTGTGTATGTGTGTGCTTCTGTGTGTGATTTTGTCTGTATAACTTTGTTTTTACCATTTGTCCTGGGTTCTGCCTGTCTGTTTCTTTTGTATTTTTTTTTGTTATTTTAGTATAGTTTTCAGCACTTGTTACCATTGGTGGATTCGTTTTTTGGTTTAGTTTTATTCTGTTTCTTTCTTTTTATTTAATTACTTAAAAAGTGTTTTTTAATAATTATTTTTTTATTTTAATAACTTTTTAATTTTATTTTATTTTAATTTTTCTCTCTTTATTTCTTTTCTATCTCCCTTTTATTCTCAGCCATGTGGATGACAGGCTTGATGCTCCAGCCAGTCGTCAGGGCTGTGCCTCTGCAGTGGGAAAGCCAAGTTCACAACATCGGTCAAACAGAGACTGCCCAGCTCCATGTAATATCAAATGGCAAAAATCTCTGAGGGATCGCCATCTCAACACCAAGACCCAGCTCCACTCAACGACCAGCAAGTTACACTGCTGGACACCCTATGCCAAACAACTAGCAAGACAGGAACATAACACAACTCATTAGAAGACAGGCTGCCTAAAAATATAATAAGGTCATAGACACCCCAAAACACACCACGAGATATCAATATGCTCATCAGAAAGACAAGATCCAGCCTCATCCACCAGAACACAGACACTAGTCCCATCCACCAGGAAGCCTACACAATTCACTGAACCAACCTTAGCCACTAGAGGCAGACACTGAAACCAACGGCACCTATGAACCTGCAGCCTGTGAAAAGGAAAACCTAAACACAGTAAGTTAAGCAAAATGAGAAGACAAAGAAACACACAGCAGATGAAGGAGCAAGGTACAAACCCACCAGAACTAACAAATGAAGAAGAAATAAGCAGTCTACTTGAAAAATAATTCAGAATAATGATAATAAAAATGATCCAAAATATTGGAAATAGAATGGAGAAAATAAAAGAAATGTTTAACAAGGACCTAGAAGAACTAAAGAGCAAACAAACTATCATGAACAACACAATAAGTGAAAGTAAAAATTCTCTAGAAGAGATCAATAGCAGAATAACTGAGGCAGAAGAACGGATAAGTCACCTGGAAGATAAAAGAGTGGAAATAAATACTACAGAGAAGAATAAAGAAAAAAGAATGAAAAGAATTGATGACAGTCTCAGAGTCCTCTGGGTCAACATTAAACATACCAACATTCAAATTATAGGGATCCCAGAAGAAGAAGAGACAAAGAAAGGGACTGAGAAAATATTTGAATAAATTATAGTTGAAAACTTCCCTAATATGGGACAGGAAATAGTTAATCAAGTCTAGGAAGCACAGACAGACCCATACAGGATAAATGCAAGGAGAAACACGCCAAGACACATATTAATCAAACTACCAAATATTAAATACAAAGAAAAAATATTAAAAGCAGCAAGGGAAAAACAACAAATAACATACAAGGGAATCCTCATAAGGTTAACAGCTGATCTTTCAGCAGACTCTGCAAGCCAGAAAGGACTGACAGGACATATTTTAAGTGATGGAAGAGAAAAACCTTCAAACAAGATTATTCTACACAGCAAGGATCTCATTCAGATTTGATGGAGGAATTAAAACCTTTTCAGACCAAAAATGCTAAGAGAATTCAGCATCAGCAAACCAGCTTTACAACAAATGTTAAAGGAACTTCTCTAGGCAGGAAACACAAGAGAAGGAAAAGACCTACAATAACAAACCCAAAACAGTTAAGAAAATGGTAATAGGAATATACATATCAATAATTACCTTAAATGTAAACAGATTAAATGCTCCAATCAAAAGACACAGACTGTCTGAATGTATACAAAAACAAGACCCATATATATGCTGTCTACAAGAGACCCACTTCAGACTTAAGGACACATACAAACTGAAATTGAGGTGATGGAAAAGATATTCCGTGAAAATGGAAATCAAAAGAAAGCTGGAGTACCAATTCTCATATCAGACAAAATAGACGTTAAAACAAAGAGTATTACAAGAGACAAAGCAGGACATGACATAATAATCAAGGGATCAACCCAAGAAGAAGATATAAAAATTGAAAATATTTATGCACCCAACATAGGAGCACCTAAAAACTTAAGACAAACACTAACAGCCCTAAAAGGGGAAATTGACAGTAAAGCAAACATAGTAGGAGACTTTAACACCCCAATTACACAAATGGACAGATCATCCAAAATGAAAATAAATAAGGAAACACAAGCTTTAAATGACACATTAAAAAAGATGGACTTAATTGATATTTACAGGACATTCCATTCAAAAACAACAGAATACATTTTCTTCTTAGTGCTCATGGAATATTCTCCAGGATAGATCATATATTGGGTCACAAATCAAGTCTTGGTAAATTTAAGGAAATTGAAGTCATATCAAATATCTTTCATGACCACAACTATATGAGACTACTTATCAACTACAGGGAAAAAAATCTGTAAAAATACAAACAAATGGAGGCTAAACCATACACTATTTAATAACCAAGACATCACTGAAGAAGTCAAAGAGGAAATCAAAAAATACTTAGAAACAAATGACAGTGAAAACCTGATGACCCAAATCATATGGGATGCAGCAAAACCAATTCTAAGGGGGAAGTTTATAGCAATGCATCCCTACCTTAAGAAACAAGAAATATCTCAAATAAACAATCTAAACTTACATCTAAAGCAATTAGAGAAAGAAGAATAAAAAAAAAACCAAAGTTAGCAGCACGAAAGGAATCATAAGATCAGATCAGAAATAAATGAAAAGAAATAAAGGAAGTGATATCAAAGATCAATAAAACTAAAAGCTGGTTCTTTGAGAAGATAAACAAAATTGAAAAACTATTAGCCAGACTCATAAGAAAAGAGGGGAGAAGACTCAATTACATAGAATTAAAAATGAAACAGGAGAAGTAACAATTGACACTGCAGAAATACAAACGATCATAAGAGATAACTACAAGCAACCATATGCCAATAAAATGAACAACCTGGAAGAAATGGACAAATTCTTACAAATGCACAACCTTCCGAGACTGAAACAGGAAGACATAGAATATATGAACAGACAAATCATAAGCACAGAAATTGAAACAGTCATTTAAAAACTTCCAAAAAACAAAAACCCAGGGCCAGATGGCTTCACAGGCGAATTCTATCAAACTTTTAGAGACAAGTTAACACCTATCCTTCTCAAACTCTTCCAAAATATAGCAGAGGCAGGAACACTCCCAAACTCATTCTACAAGGCCACCATCACCCTGATACCAAAACCAGACAAAGATGTCGCACAAAAAAGAAAACTACAGACCAATATCACTGATGAACATAGATGCAAAAATCCTCAACAAAATACTAGCAAACAGAATCCAACAGCACACTAACAGGATCCAACACCATGATCAAGTGTGGTTTATCACAGGAATTCAAGGATTCTTCAGTATATGCAAATCAAACAATGTGATACACCATATTAACAAATTGAAGGAGAAAAACCATATGATCATCTCAATTTATGCAGAGAAAGCTTTTGACAAAATTCAACACCCATTTATGATAAGAAAACTCCATAAAGTAGGCATAGAGAGACCTTACCTCAACATAATAAAGGCCATATATTACAAACCCACAGCCAACATCATCCTCAATGGTGAAAAACTGAAACCATTTCCTCTAAGGTCAGGAACAAGGCAAGGTTGCCCACTCTCACCACTATTATTCAGCATAGTTTTGGAAATTTTAGCAACAGCAATCAGAGAAGAAATAGAAATAAATGGAATCCAAATCGGAAAGGAAAAAATAATGCAGTCACTCTTTGCAGATGACATGATACTATACATAGAGAATCCTAAAGACACTACTAGAAAACTACTAGAGCTAATCAATGGATTTGATAAAGTAGCCAGATTCAAAATTAATGCACAGAAATCTCTTGCATTCCTATACACTAATGATGAAAAATCTGAAAGTGAAATTAAGAAAAAAACTCCCATTTACCATTGTAACAAAAAGAATAAAATACCTAGGAATAAACCTACCTAAGGAGACAAAAGAAATGTATGCAGAAAATTACAAGACACTGATGAAAGAAATTAAAGATGATATAAACAGATTGAGAGATATATTATGTTCTTGGATTGGAAGAATCAACATTGTGAAAATGACTATACTACCCAATGCAATCTACAGATTCAATGCAATCCCTATCAAACTACCACTGGCATTTTCCCCAGAACTAGAATAAAAAAATTACAATTTGTATGGAAACACAAAAGACCCCGAATAGCCAAAGCAATCTTGAGAAAGATAAATGGAGCTGGAGGAATCAGGCTCCCTGACTTCAGACTATACTACAAGCTACAGTAATTGTTACAGTATGGTACTGGCAGAGAAAACAGAAATACAGATCAATGGAACAAGATAGAAAGCCCAGAGATAAACCAACATACATATGGTCACCGTATCTTTGATAAAGTAGACAAGAATATACAATGGAGAAAAGACAGGTTCTTGAAAAATTGGTGCTGGGAAAACTAGACTGATACATGTAAATGAAATTAGAGCATTCCCTAACACCATACACAAAAATAAACTCAAAAAAGATTAAAGACCTAAATATAAGCCAGACACTTTCAAACCCTTAGAGGAAAACATAAGCAGAACTCTCTATGATATTAATCATAACAAGACCCTTTCTGACCCAGCTCCTAGAGAAATGGAAATAAAAACAAAAATAAACAAATGGGACCAAATGAAACTTAAAAGCTTTTGCACAATAAAGGAAACCATAAACAAGATGAAAAGACAACCCTCAGAATGGGAGAAAATATTTGCAAATGAAGTAACTGACAAAGGATTAATCTCCAAAAATATACAATCAGCTCATGCAGCTCAATATCAAAAAAACAAACAACCCAATCCAAAAATGGGCAGAAGACCTCATTAGGCATTTCTCCAAAGAAGATACACAGATTACCAACAAACACATGAAAAGATGCTCAACATCACTAATCATTATAGAAATGAAAATCAAAACTACAATGAGGTATCACCTCACACCTGTCAGAACAGCCATCATCAAAATCTCTACAAACAGTAAATGCTGGAAAGGGTGTGGAGAAAAGGGAACACTCTTGTACTGTTTGTGGGAATGTAAATTGATACAGCCACTATGGAGAATAATATGGAAGTTCCTTAAATAACTAAAAATAGAACTACCATACGACCCAGCAATCCCACTACTGGGCATATACCCTGAGAAAACCATAATTCCAAAAGAGTCATGTACCACAATGTTCATTGCAGCTCTATTTACAATAGCAGGAATTGGAAGCAACCTAAGTGTCCATCAACAGATGAATGGATAAAGAAGATGTGGCACATATATACAATGGAATATTACTCAGCCATAAAAATAAATGAAATTGACTTATTTTTAGTTAGGTGGATGGACCTATTTTCTGACATACAGAGTGAAGTAAGTCAGAAAGAGAAAAAAAAATACCATATGATAACACATACATATGGAGTCTAAAAACAAAAACAAACGAACAAACAGATCATGAAGGACCTAGGGGCAAGATGGGAATAAAGATACAGACCTACCAGAGAATGGACTTGAGGATACGGGGAGTGGGAAGGGTAAGCTGGGACAAAGTGAGAGAGTGATAGTATATATATGGACATATGTACACTACCAAATGTAAAATAGAGAGTTAGTGGGAAACAGCCTCATAGCACAGGGAGATCAGATGTGTGCTTTGTGACCAGTCAGAAGGGTGGGATAGGGAGTGTGGGAGGGAGGGAGACACAAGAGGGAAGAGATATGGGATATATGTATATGTATAACTGATTCACTTTGTTATAACGCAAAAAGTAACACACCATATAAGGCAATTATACTCCAATTAAAATGTTAAAAAAAAATGAAAATAAGACAAGGGGGAATTTGAAAAGTAATTGAATACCAAAAAAGACATCCTTATATTAGTCAAAAATATATATTATATGTTTGTTACTTAAACTACTATGTTAAATTTTTGTGATATAAATATATATATTCATCATTTACACTTTAAAATTATAACAATTTTTAAGAAAAAATCCTTATATTTATTCTTTGAAAAATATATTTCAAGTTTTTGAATATGAAGTTCTTTTCAAAAATTTCTTGGTCTTGAAAGCTGGTGACAATTAAAATATCTCTGACTACATTTTAATGATATCAGAAATGCATACCTGATTTGTTGATATGTTTTCTCTAAATCAGAATTTTGCCTTCAATACAGAAGTCCTTAATTATGAAATACTTCTATTCCTCATTATTTAACAAGACAGAAAAGAAAATTACTAAACTCTGGTGGTACGTTTACCAAAAAGAATTAATGTAACTCATTTTCTTTTCCATCACTTCCTTCTGCTTTATATCCCATCACAGGGCCAGCAGCTGAGCCACACGAAGGAGATATTTGACAGATAAATAACAGAGATGACAATGTCTGGAATACAATATTTATCATTAACATCTGTGTTTATGCAAAGCTCTTAGCTGCTTTCTTAGTTTGATGCTTGGCTGGGAGTATTTGGTCTGATGACTTCACTGCTAAATGTTCTCATATATGTGTATCAGGTTCTAATGACCTGCTGAGAAAATCAGCTATTGATAAACTAGTTGAAAAGTCTTGATCCTGGGAACATGTCATCTTGTTCCCCTGATATTCTATATCCACAGGAATTTGACCTGACTTAATGAAAGTAACCTAAATAAATACCACCTGTAATTGTCATGTAGAGTAAAAATAGAATATAAAGCACACTAATATAATCCCAATTTAATTCTCTGTGTCTTTGGATCATAATTTTCACATGGCTTCAAAAATAAATAGCTATAAACCACATTCTTTTCAGTACTAAAAATTAATTAATTTGTAGTCCTTTATTGAATAATCAAACACCAGGCAACTATATTCTGAAAGGATTTATTTTTCCTATTATTAGAAAATCATATATATCAGTTTTGAAGTATATTCCAAAATTTGCAACAAATATCAAACATTGACTTAATTCACTTTATCAGTTCTGATTAAATTCAAGTGATTCTCATTACAATAGGAAATATATTTACATGCATTTACAAATATAAATAAATACAGATAACTTTCATACAAAATTTTACTAGAATGTCTTAATTTAGTAAATATTTTTAGGAAAAACAAATTAATATTTATTTAAAATCAAGTACTTTCAAAATTGTGTGCAATAGAAAAATATTTATCAAAAGGACTCAACACTGAGCAAATAAGAAATTAAGGATCAATATTAATAGCAATAATTCTAGTCACAGTTCAGGAAAAATAACTTAGTCTTAAATATTTAAGTGTTACTTGGTTTTGTATTCAAAATAAATAAGAACCTCACTTAATATTCCTGTTCAGGCCCATATTTTCTTTTGTACTATGCATTTCTAGTTTCTTACTTTAAAATATATTAAACTGAATTTTACTGATTTTATCAGATTTTTGGAATAATGATCACAAAACAAAAACAATTAAAAAAACATAAAACACAACCACAGGCTTGTCTGAAGCAATTCCCTAGTGAAGCTACCCCTCTGATTTTGTTTTTGTCATACCCCACAAATGTAACAGGCTTGGAAAACAATTTTATGTACTTTGAAGATCGGTATTAACACACACTTGGTTCTTCTGAACCAATTGTGTTAACTGGTTCTAAGGAACAAATTCTCTACCATAATTTCATTTGAAGCACATTTTAAAAGTTATTTGCTATTTTTCAAAACTAACCTTAAAAATAGCATAGTTATTAAAGATGCATTTTGTACACTTTTACTTCTCAAAGACTAATTAGGTTTTAGCTTTAGTGTTATTCAAATGGGTTTTTGTGTGCTTAGGTTGTTTGAATATATTGTCTTCCGAAGTGTGGAGGAATCATTTGGATGACACTGTAGGCTCCTGATGCCAAGCTGGGAAATTTTCTTCCAAAGACAGCATCTGGTTCTTTGGCAAATCTGTTGGTGGTTTTTCTGCACTTCTAGGTCTGTTATATGGCTGGCTGCTTTTGAGAACCATTTTCTAGTTTACTGAAATGAAGTACTATTTAAATCAGTGAAACATTCTGTGATGTTGATTTAGGTAGTAGCTTAGAAACTAAGGCTCCGTATATGAGGTAAGCATAATATTGATGTCTGTATGCTGATATATACCCCTGAACATCTGTTTCTGCAAATGCCTGAAACTGCCTAAATGTGTGATATGCATAAGCATATTATATTTTCAATAGAAAAAAAATGAAAGTCATCAATATTGTTTGAAAATTTATTCTTTACCCATTCAGAAGTTAATTAATTGAGAAGTACCAAACAGTAGGGAGTTATTCAGAATCTGTTATTTCATCTAGTAAAGCTATTAACAAACTGAGTAGAAAAAATCTCCTGTGATGTAAGGTAATACTAACATTTTAACATATTTCTGTATTTTCCAAAAATACCATATGTTAATAATGTTTCTTTAGAATATGGAATTCATAATCAACAGAGCAGTTACAAGGCAGGATTGTTTTCTCTCGAGGTAATTATAAGCAATGCAATTTAATAATTTCTGACATGATAAATAAAAGGATATGCAAAATAAAGTTTAAGTTATTAGTATATGTTCCCATTATTTTTGGTAGTTAACTCCTGCCAAGTACAAAAGTAAATAATAACTCCTCAGGTTCCCTTATTAACTCATGTTGACCTCAAGTTAAAGGAACTTGTACTTTACAAAACTGATAAAGAGCTTAGGAAAAGAAGGAACTGCCAGAGAGGACAGACACAAATAGAAGTTGAAACATAACATAGTAAGCAAAAATATATGGTTTGACTATTACAGGATCACAGATGATCAACTTATTTTTCCTTGATAAATAAGGGAAAGTTTTAGTGAAGAAGTTCTGTTAGATCTGAGTCTGAATAATAAGTAAGAGGTTTTCAAGAAAAAAAAAATATTGATAAAATATTCCAGAAAGTTGGAAATTCATGTAATAAAGAGAAAGAGTCATGAAAGTTTATTGACTTAAGTTTCTTCTATTTCCTTATGTGATCTACTGCGATGATTCAGTTTGCCATCCTGGAATTTTTCATCATGGATTTTGTCTTGAATCAAAACAAAGGTATTTTGTACAGGGGTTAGTAGTCCTTACCTTTCTAATCCATCACCCAGGCTTCTTCCAACCTACTGGCAGTTCCCACATTGGCGATTCCAATGCTTTGATGGTTCAATATTAAGAAATGATACTTCTAAAACATAACAGTCATTTATAAAAGTAAACAAAGCTTTTTAAAACAAAGAATAATATGAATATATGGTGGGAGGAGTACAATTTTATTAACAACAAAAAACAAGGAAAAGAATGGAACTTAAAATGTGTTGTATCTCTTTGAAGAATATTATAAAATTCATAGAAAAAAATGTCAAATAAATAGGCATTTCAATTATGGTGTTTAATGGAAAATAAAAATCAATCTATAAAGATATGAATTTGTACATAAAATGAATATAAACTTCAACTGTAACCAACAAGTTTTTGTGTGAGTATATAACTTGTCAAAATGATTTTATAGTTCATCTGGAAATATTTACATGAAGCTTTTGAAGAATGAGATATTTCATAATGTAATAAGCATTTTTTTTTAAACATCCACATTTGCATTTTGTGGAATTGTTGCTTTACTGTCCCCAGTTCTTTGCTCCTCCCTGTAAAGGCTTGGAAAAGCTTTTTCATGTCTCTATTTGAATTTTTATGCATCTGAAATCACCAAGGGATCATGCCTGGGCTAGGCTGCTGGAGGATGAGGGACATGTATAGACTAACCAAGCAGCCAAAGTACTTCTAATTGAAGCCAAACTAAACCAGTCAATAGCCAACCTCACTAACCATATGAATCAGCCCAACTGACCTGATAAAAATCTTCCCAATGGAGTTTTGCCAAAATTGCTGACCAGCATACCTGTAAGCCAGTAGTGTTTATATTGATGCATTATTTTTTGCCATATGCAGAACTGAGAGAAACCAGTGAAATGTATTTATCGTAAAATATCAATATATTGTTTAATTTTATGGTATCCATAGATTTAGTTGAAGGAGTTAGGACTCTGAAATTTAAACAACTGAGTTTGAATTGCAAATCTGCTTGTACAGACTTGATGAAGTCTAGGCATATTGAACATCAAACTTTTTATTTATGGAAGAAATGGGCATAATAATGTCTATTATTTTAAGATGTTGCAAGGATTAATTCATAATTGTATAAATTTTTTGGCACATGTTAATATTTCTATAAATGGATGTATAGATTGAAAATTAAAGATGAATCATAAACAGATATATAAACATAGCTCCCCATACAGAGAAAGATAATATAAAGTCATTATACCAATAAACAGATTGATATTGCTTTTTTGATTGATATCCGTGAATAGTTTCCACTTCAAGCAACAAAACTCCATAATTTTATCTTTAATTTGAACACCATAGTGTGTAGTCAAATTCTTATTGTCCCAGTAGTAACTAATTTTGTGAGTAGATTTTTTTCTGTAATCAGAAAGACTTCAAAATTCAGAAGATAGATAATTATGGATGAGGTAAAGAAAATTCAAGTACACTAACCCTAGGCCATTAATCATTTTCTACATGATTTGAAATAATATTGTCCATCTTGATTGTGAGATCAATGTATAAAGATATTCCAAATAATTATAAGTATCGATTTATTTGGGTTCATAAATTTTCTCTGGAAAGATGCTTTAGTTAAAGAATCTAGAAATTCTACCTAAGCTCACTGCAGTATTTGGTATTTGTTTAGGGGAAAAAAATAATGTTTAAATATTATAGAGAAAAAGATGCATTAAATTAGAAAAAGAGTAAAAAATGAAAAATACAATTTTATTTTTGCTTCACAAAATATGTGCATTAATTTACTTTCCAAACCATTTCATAAAATGTTCTTTAATAAACTTGTTTTCCCTTGAGAACTATGAAAATTGGAACATAAGAATATTTGAGACATCAAATTAAAGATGATTATAGTTTTGCAGTCTCTTCTAGAAGCATCTGCACTGAAGATCTTGTATTATTAAATATATTTCATGTAAAATATTTTAAACATATAAGTGCTTTATGAAAACCATTCATGATTGCTAGAATGCTTATGCCAACATTATTAAGTACTAAGGAAAAGGTGAAAAACTGAAATATTTTCAGTTTAATGGAAATGTTTAATGGAAATGTGTGATTAATAAAACTATAGTGGTTCTAAAATTTAAGAATTCTAATTCTATTTATGCCTTTATACCTTATAATTGATTATTTTTAATATTATTTATAAATAAAAATAGCAAGTATCAAGCACCTTGGTAAGCATCTTACACATGCACAGTCATTTAGTCCTCACAATAACCAATAAGTTAGGTAATATTATTTAATCCTGATTTTGCAGCAGGTAAAAATGACACACAGAAATTTTACAGTGCTAAAAAGTATTAGACCAAGGATAAAATTTTATTAGATTAAAACCAGGGTCCATGTTCCTGACACACACACTGTGTTTCTTATTGATGGATTACAAATAAATTCATCACTGGGTATCAGTTTACTGCAGAGGATTCATTCCAGGACCCCACCACCAATACCAAAATCCACAGATGCCCAAGTCCTGTAGCTGACCCTCTGTGTATGCAGTTTCACATTCGTGGACACTGAGGACCGACTATAATCACTCTTGTGGTTGTCCTCATTCAATTCCAGGCTTAGGAAATCTGATTTTGAAAACATTTGTAATTTGAGAAGAATTATTTTGTTGAATATTCAGTGAAAATCTTTGGTCCTGAAACATTCACTTAACTTTTGAAAC